>NC_080635.1:24272596-24621931 GCF_027579445.1 Ammospiza nelsoni
GTGGATCAGTGCGTTTACACGAGGATCTCCGCAGTCAGTCCCAGCTAGTGATTCTCTCCTGCTCGGGGATCAGGCTCCAGTTGGGCGAGGGCCTGTCAGTCGCCAGCCAGTCAAAGTCATCCACCAGGTTCCAGTTGTTACTGTTTCTGTCCAGCCCAGACGACTCGAAATCTCGCTCGATCCCGGGGTAGCTCCAGGAGTAGGGGGCGAAGGAGACCTCGGAGCAGGCCTCGATCACGGCGCGGCTGGTCACCTGCACGTAGACGCGGCAGTCGCGTGTGCGGTGGGTGCGGAGCTGCTGGCAGGCCAGCGCCAGCAGGCAGTCGCTGCAGCCGTCCACCAGCACGGAGGTGGACACGGGCCCGCAGAGCACGGTGCAGCCGCTGCAGTCGCGCACCCGCAGCGTGTTGGGGTTGCCGCGGAGCCGCACCCGGCAGCCGCGCAGCTCCGCCAGCAGCACGTCCCGCTGCAGCAGCTCCGCGGGGCCGAGCTCCAGCTCCGCGTCCTGGGCGCCGCTGAACCCGCACAGCGGCGGCCCGCCCGACTCGCCCTCGGCGATGCCGGGGCCGAGCTCGGGCGCGGCGGGGTCCGGCGGGGCGGGCTCGGCGGGGCGCGGGGCGCTGCCCGGGGCCGCTTCCTTCTTGAGGGCGCGGAAGGCGAATTTCTTCTTGGGCTGCAGCTGCTGCCGCCGCGCCGCCAAGTCCCCTTGCAGCCGCGCCACGGTCTCCTGCCCCTGCCGCACCTCGTAGGGCGCCAGGAACCGCACGCTGCCCGTCAGCAGCTTCTGCAGCGCCTGCAGGCGGGCGGCCGCCTCCTCCAGCGTCCCCGCCGCCAGCAGCGCCTCCACGGCCTCCCGCTCCCGGGCGAAGGCGGCCAGGAAGAACTCGCTCTGCTCCTCCTTCACTACCTGCGCCTCCTTCTTTTGCCGCTGCCGCTCCACGCCCTGCTGCCGCTCCGCTTCCCGCCGCTGCAGCCGCTCCGGCAGCACCACGGCGGAGGCGGCCGAGCCCGCGGCCACCTCGGGCTGCGAGGGAGCCGCCACGGCCGCTGCCTCTGCCGGCGCCGCCATCTTGCCGCTCGCCTCCCCTGCGGTCACCAAGCGGCGCGCGGATTGGCTGCCCACAGCCCTGGCTGCGTCGCCGCCGCCGATTGGCGGCCCGGGAGGCGCGCGGCGGGGGAGGGCGGGAGGGCCGGAGGGAGGGGTCCCCCGCGGTCTTAAAGGGGCCGCCGCCTCTCCGCGAGATGGGGTGAGTGCTGGCGGCAGGTGCCGCGCGGGGCGGGTTATCCCGCTTCCCAAATTAGCTCGGGATATAAATGAGCCCCCGCCCCGCTCCCCCGCTGTGCCCGCGCGGAGCTGCCCGCTTCTCCCCGCTGCTGTGCTTACACCCACACCTCCCCTCCCGGGCCGCGCCCGTCGCCGCCGGCCCTGGGCACGGGGGCTCCCGCGAGCGGCGGGGCCGGGCGGGCTCGGGAAGGGGCGGCTCGGCTCGGCTGGGCTCGGTGCGGGCTCGGGCGGGAGGCGGAGGGGCCGCAGCCCAGAGCTCCACCTGCCCTCCCGGGCGGGCTCGGGGCCGCCCCGAGGCGCCCCGCGCTGCCCCGTGCTCTCCGGAGGCGCCGGGCGGTCGCGGCCCCGTGCCCGGGTGGGGGCCCCCGGCTGCCTCACACGGCCGGCGCTTCCGGGAGGCTCCGTGCTCTAGTAAACCTTCCCTGCTGCCTCCCTCTCCCCAGTGAAGTGGCCGAGGAAAAGGCTGCTGAGCCTTGCAGGTAACTGCAAAGGTGCTGCCAGGTGGATCGAGTTCTTCCTCGCTGCTAATTTGGTTTCTGGAGTGTTTTGTTCCAGAAGAGAGCTCGGTTCTTGAGGGAAAAGTGGGAGCAGTGCCAGTGGATTACTGTGCCCCTGAGGGAGGGCTGTATGAGCAATCCACAGAGGCCTATATGGAAACATGGGAAGGAAGGCTTTTATAATTAGGAGATGTGTATTAAAGTAAATTTGCAGCAGGAACCAGAAATTAAGTACACTATCTGTAAAGTAAAAAAGTGACCATTGTTTTGCTGTATTCGTTTGAGCTTTTTTGGATTTTAATTTGTGCAAAGAAAGTTAACACTAAGCACTCTTTTAGTAATATGGAAAAAACTCTAACTCCTGTCTATTTCTACAAATACCATCTTCTTCCCCTTGTCATTCTGAAGTCACTTGTAACAAATTGACAGGACCTAAGACTGTCCATTGAAACAAAAAGGTGGTAAACCCAAAGCAGATAATCTGACTTTTCTGTCTTCTGTTTGGCAATAGCATGAGTTTTTTACCTTATGTTCCTGTTTGGAAGTATAGATTGTTATGTCCCTTAAGGTTAGCATTTAAAAGTACCCTTTAGCTTCAAAGTAGCTGTTGTTTTCTGAGAATGTGGTTTAATTTCTGTGTTAGATATGATATAATGTTGTTAGAATGTATGGAGTACCTGAACCTTACATGCAATAATGTCAGTCCAGTTTGGATGACAGAGGAAAGGCAGTGAAATGCCTTTAGTCCTTGCAAAAGACTCACACTAAAATAGAGAATGTTCTTTCCCTAACAGCGTTAGCATATAAACTGAGGGGATTGTCCGGGACCCTTACGTAACAGTAGCACTTTGGAGCAGGCTGGATGGGCAGTGGGATAGGTGAAGTGTTGGATGCATTACAGCTCTTAATGCAGCATTACGTCTGTTGCACTACTGCAGTGTTCAGAATTTTAGTTTTGAAGAATTAGATTGAGTCTTAAAAAGTAAAACCTCTTATGCTGTAGAATAGCACTGTGCTCAGACATGAAAAAGGAAGGGTTTTGAAATATTCTCACTTGATATTTTTTCCTAGCAATGTGTTTAAATGATACATTTAGTAGTATCATTAGGTATTTTTTTTCCTAATAAATAGTAAATCCACTCCTTTAGTTATTCCAGCAATGTTCCATTAGGCAGGAATATGCTGCAATTAATTTTCCATAAGAAAAAAATAATCCTTATTTCCATGTTGTTGAAAGATGTGAATGTTTCATTTTAGCTAGGAGGCTCTGTTTGCCTTATGCTCCCTTGAGTCTAGCTAATACAGGTGGTAACAGTGATGGAAGTGCTTATCCTGTACGTGAGGGTATTGACAGAAAAAGGTTTTTGCTGTTTTTCATATGCACAAATATTCGTTAATGCAGATGTGAGCCTGTGGATGAACTGCACTGGGTAAAAGAACTTCATGTTGGAATGATTGCAAGCAAACCTTAGCGTGCACAGCACAGAATAAATGTTAAGTATTTTATGCTGTACTAATTACTCCTTATTGAATCTGGGCACTTAGGATGCTAGGTATTCTGAATTGTTTTTTCTATAGGCGATTGGAGGTTTAAATTAATGAGGACCAAATACCCTTGTGAATATGAGTGTCTGGGAGAGACTGGAAACTTTTCACCTTGCTAACGTGCACAATTGCTATTTTGGTCAAAAAGCAAAAGTATACCCAGAGACAAGAAGGTAAAATGTATGACCATAATGAAAAATTCTTCCAACTGTTTGATGTTCCAAAATTACTTTCCACATTTTCCACACTTACAATTTGAGGTTTTGTATAATTTATATTGGCATGTGCTTTCTTTTTTTTTTTTTTTTTTTTTTTTTTTTTTTTTTTTTTTTGGTGGTCATACAACGACTGACAATTTTCCTCCTGACTTTGCTGGCAGCAACTTCTATGTTTTGAGGCTGCTGTGTGTGCCAGACAGTAACCACCTGAATAAAATGTAAGCTTTCTAGCTCAGGCTTGCAGTCACTTGGGTAAGCTGTAACAAGTAGTTTGGCTGTTTGAGGATATGAGAAAAACTAAGGTACATAATTCTCTGTGTTATATTTTTTCCTATTTTTTCCCTCTTGCCTGTGCTTTTGTTCCTTTCTGGTTTGAAGGTAGATAGTAGTCATTTCAGTAAGGCCTTGTGCCATTGTTTGAACTCTACAGTTTCCATTATTTTATGTGGAGGTGCAGGTTGCACTTGTTTACTTTGATCTAGTGCTGTGAAAGTCTGGAAATACGAGCTCCGTGTGTGCTTCCAGGTTTAAATCTGTGTCCCATGGTTATCAGTCATGAATGCTATCTGCCTGAAATATTTCCTACTGATTTGTTATAGCTCAACAGCATTACCTCATAGCCTTTTAAGTGAGATGTATTGTGTAGTTCAGCTGAAGGTTCAAGATCCTGTCTCGTTCCATCATTATTTTAAGAAGAGTGGGGAATAAAGGGGAGATCCACAGAGGCAACTGTGTGCTCAGCCTCATAATAATGGATTCTTACACCTGAGGTTCCTGTGCTTGTAAAAGTCAGGGACCTCATAGATGTGGCGTGATCTCAAGGTGTAGATTTGCAGTCTCTCAAGCAGAGGAAGGAAGGAAGGAAGTAGAGTTATTCCTTCTCATCAGTATGTATTCCCAACACTGACAATTTTTATTCCAAAGGGTGTTATGCATGTGTGTTGCACCATCACACAAAAATGCTGTGCGTGTTTTCAAGAAAAGCAGCAGCCTCTGTGCCTTGCATGGAGCCCTTATCTGCTAGATGTGATCTGTGTCTGCTAGATTGAGTTTCTGCAGCAGAGATTAGCAGAGCAGCGTAATTACTTCTGGCTACAAAGTAGGTACTTCAGTGCCTTGTGCAACCAGCGTTTCCACTGATGGTTTTAGTAAGGGCTCTTTGAACTCCTCTGGCTCTGTGATCAGGCATTAAAGATGTAAGCCATATTATGATTCATTTAAGATACTGTAGGCTGCACATTTGTCACGGTGCAATGGGGCTTCATTAAAAGTGAATGTTGAGTTACTGTATCTCGGTTCATTTGGAAAAAAGAAATTCTTTGAACGTTACGTTTGGCATACTGATTGATTTTTTTTTTTTTTTTTTAAAGCTTTTGTTTGCACTAAAATGTTGTGCTTTATATATATCTGGCCATATGGAAAGCCAGGACAATGTAAAATACATGTGTTTTTAAATCACTTATTGAGTGTTAAAGCTAAAACTATGAGACTTACTTGGTGCAACTTAATTGCTGTGAGTAATGCCAAAGCTTTGAATGTAATCCTTGGGAATGCTTAAGATACTAATTATATTCCAACCAGTCAAGGTGCACTTGTTTTGAAACTAGTCTGAGCTGGTCCCTTCTGAGAACATGGTGTTTCCAATGCCAAAGGTGGAGAAACAGATTTCAACAAAAATGAGTTATCCTTCAAAACCAGGGACAGGCTTCAAAGCATAGCACTTTATGACAAAAGGTACTTTCAGATTAACAAAGCAAGGCCCAAATATGCTAAACACAAGACCTCAAGAGCAGGAAGTGACTTAGGTTTGGTCCAGGTCTAGCTGCTGACTGCTATATAGAATCCTAGCTTGCTAATTGACTGTAGGTAAATTCTGGAGACTGGGTATGTAAGCTACAGTTACTGCTTTATGGACTCTCCCTTTGAGGCAATTATTCTATTAGTTATGGAGTTTCTGAGAGTTTTTTCATTGCCTTGCTTTACATTTCAGATACTTTTACAGTTATTTTTTAAAATGGATTTCAGAAAACTGTGGTTATTGGACTAGCCAGTTCAATGGATCACCTAGGTTCAATAGCATATCAAAGTTTTCTATTTTAGAATTGTGAATCTTACTTGGAAACATATTCCATTTATCTTTGAGTGATTTAAATAGAATTAACTCCAAGTCATATCCAAGTTTTCCTATTAGCTCTCCTGCAGTATATTCCCTAGTGGATAAAACTATACTTGTATTCTTTTTGCCATTTATTCATCTTAGGAAAAAGTCTGTCAGCTATAATTTTGAATGAGGGCTTCCTCCTCCTATTATTAGCATTTGTTCTCCAGTCTAAATCTGAGAATAAATTCCATTCGTACTGATACCCATTCTAGTCATAATATAAAGATTTCTTTTACAGCAATCTTCATTCATATCCAATTCTTACCCAGTTGATTTCATAGCAGGAACTCAAAAATGTCCAAGTAAAACTATTCTGTCTCAAAAGTTCTGACTTAGGTTATTCATAATGTCCCTTCTGTTTGTCCATTTTGTCTTGTCCTTATACAAGTGTGGCTTAGCAGGTCTGTGTTTCTTTCAAGAACACAAACGGCTTTGGTATAATTTACTATTCCACTGTGTTTCTGTATCCCTATTTCATGTTTTAGGCCTCCTTTTTTTTTGCTTAAATTCCTCCCATTTTTGTTTGGTTTTATTTTTTTTAAAACAACCTCCACAATACCACAATTGTATTAGGAATGCTTCTCTTGTTAGTTTCATTAACAGGCTGCTGTTTATAATTGGTACTATGTTTAAAAAAAAAACCAAACCTACACCCAAATCCTTGTGTCCAACTATTCATTAATATACTCATCTGTATTTCTGTATCCTTACTTCGTTGATTTTTTTCCATTAATTTGTGCTAGCCACATTAACTATGAATGTGATAGAAGGTTGTCCCAATTTCTGCTATCATTTTTAGTTTAAATTCTTCCATCAGTTTTGGCAGTGTTAGTTGGGCAAGATTACTTCTCCATTATTTCTGTAATAAAGCTCTGTCTCCAGAGGTGAGGGTATTTTTATTTTTTTCTGATACATTTCAGTGGCTGAATATCTTAAGATTATTCTAACTTGGAAGTGAGAGCTATTAATCTTTCGAACTTAATTCTCCATTTTAGGGTACTTTAGGCTGAAGAATATGAGACTATATTTAAATAACCTAGAGAATGATATAGTAATTCTTGATCTGTTCCAGTAATAATTTTGAATTGCAATTTGTTTAAATGGAACCTCCAGTCACCATGTTTTCTTTGGCTTTACTTAATTGTTGCTGTGTGTCAGATCCCCATCTCAGAGAAGCACAGTTCTCCAAAATCTGCTTTTTAGATTCATCATAGACCAGCCCTGTTGGCCTTCACACACTCTCCAGTCACAGAAACCTGTCTGTCTTCTGGTATTGGTGGAAATCTCTTGTTCTGAGGTTCACTCTTCATTACCCCCTCTCACTGCCTATGTCCTTACCAGTCACCCCTTAAGATACCTTTGGTTAAGTAGTCCTGCCTTTGGTGTGATGATTGATACTGGAGTCATGCAGCTTTACAAATTACATCATGCAATTATGACCCAGGTTTTGCAAGTACTGTTTTGGATAAGGAAGGCATGGTATCAAGCTGAACATTGTAATGTCTAGGTAACTTTTATGGGTGAGTCATCAAAATAGTGGTGGTAATTGTTCAGAATTTGGTGGATATTGAACTGAATTTTTTGTGTGGTATGTTAGGTTTATGTTCCAAGTTAAAGTCCTTGTCTGTTTTCATGCTGCTGTATTTGGGTGCCCTACTTTTCAAGTGACCTCTACCTCTCTATTGCCTGTGCCCTTTAATGATGACCTATTTGTTTCTGTGCCTTCAAGCTTAGCTATTTTTTAAAATTTAAATAATTAATTAAGCCATGTGTAGATAAGTAAAAGGTGTGACTGGTGATGAGCTGACGTAAGAAACACATTAATGAATGGAAAGAAAAAGCATGGGAGGAAGAAGTGTCATCAATAGAGCTGAAGGATTCAGGCTGAGGAAGCAAGGCTGCAGTGAAGCAAATGGCATTCTTTTCCTTGCAATATATCTCTGAAAGGATGCAGTGAGTTGAGGTTACAACCATCTATTAATGCAAAAACCTTGAAATGCCTGTGGAATTAATTCCTTTAATGCACTAGTTTAGTCCTTACATTCTTCATTATGAATCTATTGCTGCCTTACCTTCTTTTGGGGTACTAATTTATGATTGAAGAAGAATTGGAGTGCATGTGATGCAGACCTGAAAAAATGGTCTGAATATTAGCAAAGTGACTTGATGTAGGAGAAACCTGGAGACAGAAAGAATAAGGATGTTTTGTACCCCCTTATTTTCTCCCTCTCAATATCTAGGCATAGTTTTCAGTTCTTCACAGTCTGTCATTTCAGGGCAATGTATTGGATCACTCCAAATGTCATTTGGTGTCTTTGCACACCTATGAGAGTGGTGTTTGTTAAACAGCATGGTCACAGTTTGACAGCTGGTGTCAAAATACAGCCAAGTAGTTTGTTGTGTGATGAGTGCACGTGACGTTCCCAGTCGCTGTTTTTACACCAACGTCTCTCAGTCTTCCAAAGATTTCTCTTCTTCCTTTTGACACTGGTCTTTCCTCTCTTGTGCTTATTTCCCCTTGCTCCTTATAAAGCTGCTACAGGAAAGAAAATGTATTAATGTGATGGTGGAAGCTAAAGAAGGGCAGCAACTGATTGTGCATTGTACATAGGACTCTGGTTGAAGATGACAGCTCTGAGCAGGTGACCTTGAGGTCGAAGAATGTTGACATACAAGGGTCTTTTGTATTCAGGCAGTAAGGCAGTGAGAAGAGGGGCAACCTCTCAGGGCAGTGACACCCAGTTCTGAAACACCACGTGATGCTCTTAAAACAGCATGAGTACCTGCCAGGAAAAAGCAGTAGTTCTTTACAAACATGGTCTGAGAAATTCTGTAGTACACCTGAAAGTGGTAACATTACAGCTTCAGACCTCTGCATTCAGACCTCTTAGTACTGAAGGTAACATTAAGTGTGTACTTCAGTATGACCTATAAAGTTACATCCAACCCTTGATTTTTTTTTGGTAACCATTTCTACCTGTGAACAAATATAGCAAATGTGTGTAGATATGGAGAAATCTAGTTACTGCAGGGTGCTTCATTGTATAGATGATGCTAGTTCTCCTTCCCTTTTTGTACTGTACCTGCTTAGTAATGCTCTTGTCAATGCTGCCTTGAAACATCCTTTAGGGAAAGTAAGTTATAGTACCATCATGGAAAACTTATGTAGGATTCCTTGTGTTTCTTATGGTAACAGAATCCATTCAAAATCACTTGCCTTCCTTTCTCCAGTTCCTTCTTTGTATCGTATTGCCTGCTTCCTATTTGTGGTTTCTGTAGGACTGGGAGAGTAATAATAATAACAACATACTGATCAGATGCTCGGCCTTGTAACCTCTGAAACAAAGTTCCTTCCTGTTAACCAAATAAGAATGCTAGTGGTGTTCCTCCATACAAGTTCTCACTTGGGCAATATTCTCTAAAGCCAGTGAAGCTGAGCAGGTTTGAATTCAGGGCAGTTTGGCCTTGAAGCATTTACTCAAGTTAGGAACCTTGAAATGTTGGCCTTTTGGATTTTCTAATGCTGGTGTCAGGAGTATGGGCTTACAGCTCCTGCAGAGCTCTCTGGCACGTGGTGTTTGTGTCCGTGCAGTGGCTGTTGGGGTCCTTGCTGCAGTCATGAAAGTGCAGTTGATAATCTGGCCGATGGCCAAGGCACAGCCACGGGCAGGTTCGGTCTGGGCTGCACAAAGGATCTGCTGGACTCCTGCTGAGGTTTCTTTGCTTGGGCCCGACCCTTCCACTTTGGGAGTGATCTGAAACTTCACCTCACTTTTCTACTGGGGGTGTGCATGTAAACAAGGATTGTAGGCGAGTCTTGGCTTTGGCAAAAGTTTGGAATTGGCTGAATAATTAAAAAAATAATATAACCAGATTCTAATTGGAAAACAATGCTGAGGTGCTGAGATTTTTTTTTAAGATAAGCAGTCTGGCCAAGTTCTTTAAAAAGGTTCACTTAGTACACTGCCCTTAACCATTTTGATATAGTTGCTCAAAAAACCTAAAGCATTGTGAGAGGGTTTTTTTGAGCTGTGTGAAGCTAATAAAGAAGGATGTGTTACTAAATAAAGTCTTCAAATCCTTGTCTCTAAGGAGTTTTAACAAAGTTACTTAGGAATAAAATAGTAAAGTCCTTGGGAATTACCATAACTAGCAGAAAAAGGGTCTTAAAGATATTTTTTGTTGTTGTTTTTAAAAGCATTACCGTACATATATCTGCATGCTAAAAATCTCCTTTCAATCAAAATGGTTTTTTTAATAAACCAGGCTTCTCTGAATTATCTGCAAAATTAATTAAATTTTTAGAATTAAATTGTTCTCAATCAGTGAATGAAGTGAATGGTGGAAATTGGAAGTTTTCTATAACAAAAAAGCTTTGAACAAAGTTATTAATGCTTTTAGCTGAAGTAAACTGTAGAACAGCATTAATAAACTCTCAGTGCTATAACCTTTGACTTCAAATTAACAATTTTAGGTTACCCAAAACTTTTTAAAGTAGTTGAAGTTCTTGAATTTTGTTTCCAGCAAGGCTGATAAGAACATATCTAAAAATACTTAAAGTAGTATAGCTTGCCAGGGGATCAAATCTTGTATTTTTCAAGGTGACCCTGCATTTATTTTTCCGGGGAGCCCCCTGCACTTGCATTTATTTTTCTGGGGACCCCCTCCCACCCACCAAACTTATAGTGATTTACAGCTTTAATATGAAGGAAATCAGCCAAATTGTTAACATTAAGGTTAATTTTAATAGGATAAAAACTTTGTTTTACTTCCCTGTAACCCCAAACAAACCCCAACTTTTAACCTAAAGCCAGCAGCCTAGGCTAGGTCTCCAGACCTACGGGTTTCTGAAAAACACAACCCCCCAAAAAAAGGAGCCGAAGTTTTTAAAGGGCCTGGCTTTAAACGCGGAGCGAGGATCGCGCCGGGGCTGGGGACTCATCATGCCAGGGCGGCGGTGCGTGTGCCCGGGCGCCGGTCTGCGGCGTTGTGTCCCGGCGGAGCTGCGCGGCCGTGCCGTGCCGTGCCGTGCCGGGCCCGGCGGTGCGGTGCCGGTGGCGGCGGCGGTGCGGGCGCGGAGCGGAGCCGAGCGGAGCCGCGCTCTCCTCCCGCTTGCTTTCTCTTTCCCCCTCTCTCGCTCGCTCCCTCTCCCGCTCGCTCTCCCCCCTCCCTCCCTCGCTCTCTCGCTCTCCCTCTCTCTCTCCTACACTGCCAGCCCCTGATGTGATGGCGAAGAAACCCCGTTGACAAGGCACTGCTTTTTCATGACGGTGAGTTTCCCTTTGAGTGTATTATAATTTTGTGATAAAAATTTCAAGGAAAAAAAAAACACACAACCTCCTTCCTCCCTTCCTTCGGGGAGGGAAAAGAGAGGGGGGAAATCTATCTCCAGACAGACAGAAAAGAAAGAGGAGCAAATTAACAACCAGGAGTTGCCAAAACCAGGATATTAGGTTTCAGCCCAGAGAGCTATTGGCTCTGGGGCTATGTATATAAATATATATCTAGAGAGAGAGCGAGCGAGAGGGGAGACGAGGAGGAAGAAGAGAGATATTTTGTGGGTGGCTGTTGTTTGGGCAGATGTGGATTCACATGGAAATGAACTATATATATTAATTTTTTTTTTTTCCGCGAGGATGGTGGTGGTGGCTGCTGAGGGCACTTAAAAAAAAAAGTTGTTTCTTAAAATAAAGGCGCGGGGGGGGGGGGTTGAAGGGAGAGATAAGGTTTCAGGTCCAGGCTGATAGCTGCAGAGAGGGGAGAGGTTTGGGGTGGGTTTTTTTTTTTTTTTTTCCTTGCTGATGCCATGCAAATTCAGGAGAGGAGGGAAGAAAAATCTCTTTTAATGACTCATTGATTGAGCCGGTTTAAAATTAGTTGTTGTTGTTGTCTTTTTTTTTTTCCGCCCCCTTGATGGCCATCAAGAGAGGGATGGAAAGAGGAGAGGAGGGAGAGAGAGTGTGTGTGTATGTGTGAGTGTGAGAGAGTGAGAGGGAGAGAGGGGGATAGAGAGAGTGTGTGAGGGAGAAAGAAAAATAATCTTTTCAAATCTCCTCCCTCTTTTTTTTCCCCCCTCGTTTCTTTGCTTTTCTCTAAAGCTCTGTGGTCTGTGAAACAGTCTTTTCTTCCTCCTCGTCGGGAAAATGGAGACACTTCGTCTCTCTCCTGGCTGTGCAGCTGGGAAGGATTTTTCTTTTCTTTTTTCCTTTTTCGCTCATGGCTTGATTTTTTTCTTTCCCCCTTCCACTCGCCACCACCCTAATCTTGTCTTTTCTTTGAGCTTGTGTCTCAGAGTTGTACCTGCTGGGGATTTATTTTTCACTAATTTCCTCGTTTTCGGTGTCGCCACTAGATTTGATTTGATTTGTTTGGTTTTTTATTTGCAATTTCCTCCGAATCGCTCCGTGCCTCCTGCTTTTAACCGAGGAATGGAAACGGTGCCGCTTTTTGTGGGTGCGCGAAATGCTCGGGCGGTAGGTTTGGGCTAATGCGATTTTTTTTTTTCGCCTTTTCGGGATCGAGTTTTTCGATGTGCCTTTTATTTTATTTATTTAATTTTTTATTTTTCTTTCGGAGACAGAAAATATTTAATTGTAACGCCTCTTTAAAACACAATAAAGCGTCTCTTTCTGGAGTGACCCCCTTTGGCTTCGCTGTAGAGTGGATGTAAACCCGATCCTTTGTGCTGCTGGGATTATTTTGCGCAAAATAAGCAATATTTTGTAAATAGATTTTTTTACTTGTGGCTTAGAGAGAGTAGTAGGTTGTGAAGGGGGTTTTCTAAAATGGTCACTGTTCACATTTATTGAGTCATGGGCGGTATTCAAGTTTGTAAATTATATTTTGTTTTTTGGTATTTATTACAAAATTCAGTTATAGATGATGGCAGAAAATAGGTATAGAGACGTTAAAAGCCGGGCAAAATCGAACGACGCGTAGAGGGCACGCATGTATTTCCTTAGAGCTGTTGCTAATCACTGTGGAGGCCTCTGCCTTTCGCCATTCCGTGCTCGCCGCTCCTCTCCTTCCCCGGGCTCGGCAGCACGGGGTGGCCGAGGACTGCCGGGCAGAGAGGAGAGCGGCTCCGGCGGCGGCCCCGGCCGTGCCCGGGCTCGGCGGGCAGGCAGCCCCGGCTGCGCGGGGGAGCGGGAAGATGGCGCTGCCTGGCTCCCTGCCAGCGTTTGTTGCGCAGTTTCACCCGCTCTCCTCCCCCACGGGCGCCATTTTAAGGTCCTTTCTGCTGTCGCCGCGCCGTGTGGGGCGGTGCCGTCGCGCCCAGCTCGGGCCATATTTCTGTGTCTTGTCTGGGAAGCATTTCTGCTTTGGGCTTTGGGAGCCGAGATCTCCCCGAAATCCTCAAAGCTTTGCTTCCCTCCCGCACCCCCTCACTCCTTTCCTAATCCTTGGTCACCGTCTTGAGGAGCGGTTTAACAGCCTTGGCTCGCCCGGGCCCGTGCGCGCAGCTTCGATCCCGCCAAGAGTCCTTACAAGCTTGTTTTCTTTACCTCTGAAATACGCGTTTCTTGTCATTCAACGTATAGGAATTAATAAAAGATTTGAAAGAACATTTTTTTCTGAACGATGGCCGAAAAATAGAACATGACATTAAAAAGGAAATCCACCTTTAAAAAATGGTCCGGTGTAGTCCATAGGGCGAGGTATTCCTCATTGAAGAGGTTTCGGTAGTGCTTGTAAAAAAAAAAAAAAAAAGGTAATTTTTTTGGTGGGTAGGTTGCTTGTTTTGTTGCTGTTACAACTGTTATTGTTGCTGTTACGTAGTAGTATCTTGATGTAGGGAGGGGACTACGATATTTTCAAGTTTTTATTGCTCCTTTATGTCTAAGGGGAAGCTGCTTTTTCAAAATTACTTAATTTGACAGCTCCACCTTAATATATTTTTAAAGTTTTGTTTTGGTGCTGTTTTCAGGACGAGCACTTCAAATACCTTTTTTTTTCAAAATCACCTTTTTTTAAACATTTCTGTATGATTGCTCAGATCTCATGAGACTTCAGCTTAATACCAACATCACCTGTAGCTGGGAAGAGGAAGGTGTGCTGCCAAGCCAGCTTATGCTGTGCCTGCTAAGGAGTGTGGAATGCTTGTGTAATTCTTGGATTTCTGTTTTTTCTCACATCAGAGGTCAGCTTCCCCATTCTCATTGCTCATTCCTGATAGAAGTGGGAGATTTTTTAAAATTCAGAAATAATCTTAAGATGTTTTTAATTATTTAAATGTTTAAATTTTTTTGCCTGTTGAAGGGTTTTAAACAACATTTCTGTGAAATGCATTTACTGCTTGGAATATACAAAAAAATTGTCTGGATATAAACTGTCTTTTTAAAAGACTTTCCTGGGGACTTGTTGGCATTTTAGCTTTGAATAAAACACCAACTATGAAACTTATTTACAGAGATTTTGAATGTAGAATACAGTATTTGTTCACATATTTCAGAACTCTTATATCATTAAATTGACTGCTTCTTGGCGTGATTATTTTCATTAACAGGAATCTTGGGATCAAGGTGGTGAATTATTTTTTTAATGGTGGCATATCTATAAATAATAAAATTTCTCTCTTATGCCTTGAATGTCTGGGAGACTGTGTGTGATTTTCTTCATTAATTTGTGAAAATAGTGAAGAAATGGCAGAAGCAGGATAAAAATGACCACTTTATATTCTCTCAGGGCCTAGTACTTGCCAAATGACTATATGTAATCTGCACAGCTGCCTGCTTGCATTAAAGCACACCATATTCTCATCTTGCATAGAGATCTTGGTTGGTTACTACTTAAATATTCCAGATCTGTTATTTTTAGATGTGTTTTTGTCTCTCTGAGCTTAAAAGTTTGTGGCTGTTGTTGCAAGCAGCACTTTGCTTTGGGTGTCACTTGTTTGCACTGCTGGAGGAATGCAGAGCTCGCTCACCATGTTGATACAGTAGCCTGGTAGTGCTTCCGTTGATACCCCTTGGCTTACTCACTGGTGTGTGCTCACCTGGGTCTTCAGGTGTGTGCTTGTTTTGGGCATACTTGGAGTGCTTGCTTTGTGTGCAATACCTGTATCCTGGGGTTGAGAATGCTCTCACTAAATGTGTGGGCTCAGCTACAGAGATGGTTGTACTGTAGCTAAGTATTTACATCACTTTATGAATGTGCATCTTTCCTGCCCCAGCTCCCTCACATGTCCTTTCCCAGTACAGTTGATGTATTTATTTTAGTTCTACTGAGAGGAAAGGCCCAAAGTTGTGCTAGTATGAGCTGCATATCCAGTTTGCTCCAAGGTCCCTTTCTGTGTGCATGGAGTTTTCCAGCAGAGGGAAGCCCATGGCTGGAGCTGAAGAGCTCTAGGGTGCCTGGCTGTGGTGCCGGCTGCCTTTGCAGAGTTTTGCTGGTACACTTCACATGGTTTCCAGAGAAGTTGTAGCTGTATAGCTGCAGTTGGGTTTCACACTGAGGCTCTAATGGTCAATGATCGTGCCTCCTCATGCTGTATTAGGCTCGTGGTAAATCTAATGGCTGCTGCTTTTTAGGGGAGATGTAGCAGCCAGCGTCAGTGTGTCATTGCTGGCTGAGTACTGGCTGCAGAGCAGGCATAAGAGCCTCTTTGATAATGTAGTCACTGTTCAGAGAGTTGGCAGAATTCCTTGCAGTGCTTCTGCTGGAATAAGCTGCATCTGTACTTGAAAGGTTTTTTTTATTGCCATATAGACATGGGGATTGTCTACAAAAACAAGTGTGTTTTCCTTTCTTATGGTAGAGGAAAAGCAGTGACAATAATAAACTGTTCTAACATTCATTGTGACCTGCCACTGTTTTAATGTGAAAGAGTGAGCACTTTTGGGAGGGCCCTTGTTAACGCCACCATGAATGCATAAGCACGAATCTGAACTGAAGTTTTTTTCAGGTCATCACATAGTTAAATGAATATGTGTATTTTTTTCAAGTGTTAATTTGTTCCTGATTTCATAGTTGGAAAAAAACCCCAACTACTCTGTAATCTTTTGCTTTATTTGAGGTTTTAGACAAAATAAAGATTACCATCATTAACTAGCACAGAGACTATCAAGTTTTTTTTATTATTATTATTCTTTTATTTTCTTGCACTAGTTGAAAAATGTTCTAGGGCTAAGGGAATCCTTACCAAAAGAAATAGAAAGAAAGCAGGCAAAATCAGTGTAAAAACCTAACACAGTAACCTTACTCTCATTGAAGGTATTGAGAAGGGGTGGTGAAATGGAAAGGGAAGGTCTGGAGAGGAGGATTTAACTTCATTGCAAGAGACTGATTGATTATTTTTGTAAAGTCTGATCTTATGCCTTGTCTCAGGTGGAACTTGTTTTACTGTGAACTTGATCCAAGCGTGGAATTTCAAGACCTGGTGTTGGAGCTAGAATTTATTGAGATAAGTCAACTACAGAAGTTCTCTTGGCCCCACGGAAATAGGTGGCGAAATTTCTGTTGGCAGTTGGCAGTCAGCGAGGCATTGGCTTCAAGAAGGACAGCGTGGAGGATTTTCAGCTTGGATTTGGGGCGTTGATAAGGACTGCACTGCTGAAGTAGTTACACATCTGTCAATTAATCCTATTCACTTCTCAGTAGTTTCCCCAAACATAATAACTGAAAGGAGTATAAATGGCTGTTCAGCTAATTATTGGCAGTTGGTAGCAGATACTAACTAGCTCATCTGAACCATACTTGTGCAAAGTTTGGTTTTTAAACTAATATGGACTAGAGTGGCAATGAAAAGGTATATTAATTGGGCATTGGTTTATAAATGAACTGAGAAATATTCATTCATAAAGAAGTTACGGGCCTGCAGGATATTTTTTCAACATCTCTGGAAACTATCTCTCACAATAAGAAGTATGAAACTTGAGTATTCTCAAGTAGAAACAAGGTAAAAACCATCTGAGGGACTGACTGAACATTTCTTGGAGTATTGTTTTGCACAAAGAACATATGCTAGCAGTCTGCACTATAGCCTACAGTAGTTTGTAGAAATGCTTAAGGGCACCTCATATCTTCTGGGCAGGTGAATGTTTCCTTCCTAAGGAACTGCTGAGATCCTGCCTCCTGTGTGTCTTGTAGGATAAAACTGGGACCTTTCAGAATGTTTTATGAATATTGAAATTCCTGAGGAATCGTGTATGTGGTGGAGCAGCTTGGAGGACAGAGCCCAAAACAGGCCATAGGGTAGTGATGAGCATAGTCACTGCTGGAGGAAAGTCTGAGCCCAGCCTTTAGCCTGGGAGATCCCATGGGATAAGGCAGCAGCCTGACCTTCAGGCTGAGGTTACTCTGGATTTTCTCTATGTGATTTAAAAATAAATCTTATTTCCTGATAAAAGTCTTGTTAAGGTTTTGATATTGCCAAGAGCAGCTGTGGATGCAGTAGAAAAAAAATTGTATTGAATAAATCAGAAATGGTGTGCTGAACATGTGTATCTCAGGGAAATGACTGGAGACAGCCACACAGGGTGTTCACTTGTGTACCTGGAGTGTTGCCTGTAGCTGGATTAGCCATTACTATCATACATACTGTTAATTGAAATGCACATTTCCTTTCTTTCCCCTAACATACTAAAATGTCACTGTAGTTCTTGGAAGTTTGCTAAGTTACCACATTTGGCAAACTCAAGTCAGTATTTTTTAATGGTGTACTAAAGGGGAATGTAGGAGTTGGATGAACAGCCTATTGTAGGTTGTCTGTGGCTTTTATTTACCCTTCTGTGTGTGGAGCTGGATGTGTAAGCACCTCTGCCAGATCTTAAAAACCATGAAGAGGCATAATGTTGTGCCTAGCAATTTCTGAGAGGAAGCACTTTTGTGTTTCTTTTCTTGTTGCTGTTTTTCTGATTCCTGAATTGTTTCTATTTTTTAGAGTAGTTTTTCTTAGAAAGGTTTTTCATCATTCTTTTGAATATTTAAAATTACCAACTTCTTCTCATACTTTGTTGCATACAGATGTCTGAAATGCTGATGATTAAATCAGTTCTACAGCTAATTTCAAGCGTTGCAAATTTATCTTAGAAGTACTATTCAGATTTAGATTCTTGGAATGAAAACTTATTTTTTAATATTAAGAAGGTAATGCTTGCATAATACACTGTATTACTGGATTAGAATTCCAGATTTCTTAGTTTTTTAGCTGTATTTTAGAGCACAGTTCCTGGTAGATTTTGCAACAGTGTAGTAACTTTTGATTACTTTGGAAAATAAATGTTTATAAGGATTAATTCCATATTGTAGGATATAAGTACAGCATACTTAGTTTATGAGTGAATAGTAAATCTTTGTGTTTCACAAAGTGCATTTTAAAAGGAATATTTTTCCTTAGTCCTGTTGTCTTGAAATGACCATGTTTGGATAATTATGAGGTTTTAATTTGCAATTTATTTTTCGATATTTACTTCTTTTCCATTGATTACTTTTCATTGTTCTGCAGCACATAATTTTTTTACAGTAATGGGAGGGGGAAGTGGAAATACCTCTTAATACCAATTTTTGTATTCCGTCCATGTAAAAGTCAATTTCTTGAAAACAGAGGGCTTGACATGGTAAGCAGCTCTTAAGTTGATTATAAGATGGAGTTTTGGTTACTTACAAGAATCTGAAATTTGCTTTGCAAGATACTAGATTGCTCAAAAGTAGTATTGATGTGAAATTTAAGAATAAACGATATGATGATAAGGATTTGAGTTTATACTTTTTTCTTACACTTCTGTGTTGCAGAGAATGCAAATGAGGTCTGGTTGTTCCTGTCTAGGAGTTTCCTTCACTGAATCCGAGGCTGCCTGTTGGATAGGAACCTGAGGGAGAACTGACAGGGTAAGGCAGGCAGTGGTAACAGCACCTTGGCAATCTGAAGTGATACATTACCCAGGGGATGATGAAACAGCTTGGGGTTTTTCCCTGTAGTTCAGAAGCACACAGAGCAAAATATTAGCACTGTGGAAATTAATGAGAGTTTTGCTGGAAATTTGTGTGAGGGAAGGACTTCGTTTCTGGGTGTTTGGTCTCTGCAGTCAGTGTGGAGTCGCTTAATGCTGCTGCAATCCTTTTATGTAATTTAGCAAGAGATGGATTGGGTTAAATAGAGTTATCTTACTCCGTGCTCAGAAAGGTTGTGAGGGATGAAAACGCCACGAATTTGATGTAGCACACTCAATTCACAGCAGTACCATTCTCTGCAGTGACTGTTGCAGTAACTGATTTGTTCTGGTTTTGTTCTTGTGCTGATTGTTTTTCCAGTGGCAATGCATTTCTTCAGGTATTCAATACTTGTGTTGGGATTGTACATTAAAATTCTGAATGGAGAATGATATAGAGCAACAGAACAATTTAAAAGATCTTTTAGGACAGGTTCATTATAAAGCACAAGAGAGATCTTGTCAGAATTCCTGCTGACAGGATGTGTACAAAGGCATACTGAAGTTGTGAGGATCAGTGGGTGTATGTCATAACTCCAGCAGTAATTGCTTCAGGTGCTGGGGATGTTCCTGTGTGCAGTTTGATTATCTCCCATTATAAAGGTTTAGCTACAGCAGTCATTGCCTTGCTCTAAAGCATCGATTTCCAAAGGTCACTGTTCACTCCAAGGAGTCATGCTGCCAATCAGGAATTGATCTCATGTATTTGCACAAAACTCTTGAGTCTAGATTTTTCCAACAGTTCTGCAGATAGATTTATTTATGTGTGCCTTATCAAGGTTTGATGTGGATTGTATCACACTTTTTGAAAATTATTGTTCTAGATGTTGCTCTTCTAAGCTATCCATTAGCTTGGGCTTTTTACAGCAAGTGAGAATAAGTTTATTGCTTTGTATCTGAAACAATCTGTTAAGGCTGTATGAAATGATAAGTGACTTTGAGAAAGAAGAATAATTCTATTGTTGCAAGCTGGAATATAACTTGAGTAAATTTAAAATCCAGTATTTGCAGCTCTTAGAATATGGCTAGTATCTGAAGAGTGTGTGAATAGTTGGACTGCTTCTGGGCAAATCTGGTTTTAATGGCACTGCAGGTTGTAGTCCCTGCATGTGTTATATGATACTGTGGATTGTGTAGCATGTTGGTTAAAAATTTAAGATAGTTACCTGGGGGTTACCTGGCCCTGCCCCCTGCTGTAAGCAGAAGAAGCTTCACAGTTAGAACAGGTTGGTCAGGGCCATTTGTGTTTTGAAAATTTCCAAAGAGGATGATTCCAACCCCTTGCTTGAACATTCTTGCTTGTGAATGTTTTTCCTTGCATCTGGTTGGGGTTGTGTTCCATGTTTTGGCTCTTGCTTTGTGCCTTGCTGTGTGCTGATGAGAGGCAACCTGCTTGGCTCATCTTAGTTTCCCTTTTAGCAGGCTGCAGGTAGCACCTGGGTTTGCCTTCTGTTGTCCAGGCCTAAGAAAAGCAGTTCCTTCATGTGAGCACATGATTTTACTTGCACTCTGTTGGACTCCTTCACATTGTTTTGTATTCTTAAGAGCAGTGTCTGTGTGTGAAAGCCCAGCAGATTTCAGCTGGGAGCTCAGAGTGCTGCTGGAAAGGGAATAATCGCTCCCCTGGCCCACTGCTTGCGCTGCGGTGATGTGTGTATTCAGTGTGTGCTCCAGCCCCACATGTGCTTTAAGCTGACTGAAGCACTGCTGCCTTCCCCTGCGTTTAACTCTCCACCTGCCTCATTCCCTCCTGTGCTGGCACTAGTGCTGCTGTAGCCCTGTGGCAAGCCAGAACCAATCAAGGAGCTCATCCTAAGTTGAAACAGATCAATGTATTTTATCAGATCAGTTTTTCTTCCAGCTGACTCTTCAAAGCCTTGAGCTGACCCAGGGAAGGTGGATGAGAGGAGGGCAGGACTGCTCTATTCATCTTCTATTGCTCTTTGCTCTGTAGTAGGTCAGAGTGTTGAAATGAAGGCAGAGGCTTTAAGGCCAAGTACTAAGAGTCTCCCAGAGGACTGGCTTGCATAGCTGGGATTTCCTTGTCAGTTTTATTACTTTCAACTTCTCTTATGTTCCGTTCAGGAACGTGTGATAAAGGGCACTGCGGTTATTTCCCAGAAGGGATAGGCAGGGCTTCTTGCACAAGTACATGTTATCCAAGTTGAAATATATCTTGTATTCACCAGTGTGGTAGAAGTATGAAATAAAATGGTAGGGGCTTTGCTAATAAGCTACAGGGAATATCTGTGCTGGGTTGTGACTAATTAGTGAGGATTGCCCTTTGTAAATTAGTTGGATGCACCCGCAGGGCTGAATTTGGCCTACTTCTTATAAGCAGATTTTTTTTTGTGCCTTTTTTTAGGACACTGTAGTATTGATAATTAGATATTTCCTAGGCTGCATTGTAACAGTGCTCCAGCAGTTTGTGTGACTCTTCCCAAAGTGTATTTTCCACAGCTTTCTCTAGTGTGGGCTCTTGGCAGGGCCCTGGATGCATTGATGGGTCCCAGTGGCCCAGCCAAGCCTCACCGAGAGCCTCCACTGGCTGAAGTCTCCAGAGACTGATTCGAATATAGAAGTGAATCAATGTTTAAGGGTCTAGGGCAATGGTCTCCAGATGTTTGTGATTGCACACTCCTATTGGCAAGATTTTTGAGCATGTGTCCCCAATATATTTATATTAATTTGCATACACAAGTATGTTTGTGTATATTACAACTTCATATACCAGTGAAGTTTTAATAATTTCTTCTTGCACCCCACTGGATTTTCTTGCACACATCCTGCTTTGAAGACCACTGGTTCAGGCTTCATAACTCTTTAATTTCACTCATTGTAGAAAATTTTATTTTCAAATTCTCATGGCTTAATATGGTTTGTACCCACTTCATACATCACTCATTGCTGTGGCCCACTGTATGTTAACAAACAGTGAGGAGGACACAAAACTAGAAAAGATAGTTGGCAAAAAAAGTGACAAACTTTTCTGTCATTTGTGCCATAGGAAAGGTTTTAGGAAAATTCCTCAGGACAGCCTTGCTTTTGTTAACACACTTCTAAATGATCATCTGTGTCAAGGTCACATGGTGCTCAAATTCCACTTTTCAAAGTAGACTCAATGACTACTTTTGGGTGAATTTGTTTTTGGGCATGCAAGTACTCTGTCTGATTGTTTGCTGCTGCCTCTGTTGCTCTCCTGCAATTAACAGGGCACTAATCGTTTGGTAATCCTTGTTGAAAATAGGCATTAGTTAAAAAGATTTAAACCTGCAGTGTCCTGGTTTTGGCTGGAGCAAAGTTATTTTCTTCCTAGTGGCTGGAACAGTGCTGTGTTTTGGCTTTAGGTTGAGAATAACACACTGATGTTTTAGTTGTTGCAAAGCAGTGCTTGCACTAAGCCAAGGCCTTTTCAGCTTCTCATGCTGCCCTGCCTGTGTGGGGGCTGATTTGTGTTTGTAATAATAAATCCTGTGACCAGGACTGGAGGGGCCCTGCCTCCACCTGGGTGAAGGAAGGGGACTACCAGGTTTGACTACCAGGTTTATTGGACTGGATTTGGCACATGGAAGCCACAGGACATACAGGACTCATTTTCACAGCAAACTCATGGACTCCTAGGCATAAAAGTTGGATATATCTTCTTCCCTATCATGCATCAGCCTCTGGGAAAATCCAACAACACAATGGACTGTTCAAGGCCACTCTGAGAGCAAGGGGTACGGGGACATACAGACATTGGGATAGGGGATCTGCTAAAAGGGCTGGCCCTGCCCAATCAAAACTTTAACATCCTGTAGAAGTAGATAAAGTTCCTATAGTGCACACAGAAAATGGTGTTGTGCAAGGCAGTCTGGGTTTTTCCTGTCTCAGGTAAAGGTAGACCCATCCATGGGATTGGATTTGCTCAAGCACCTGGGTGCACTTAGTGGGTAATGCAGAGGGATGAAGTCTGGTGTGTACTCAAGGGGATTTGATTTTGGGGTAGAACAACCAATGAGGATGTTAAGTGCTGTATAATGCTGTATTTCATCACTGGTTGCCTTATGCCATGGCAATGGTATTGCTGTAAGATTCATGAAGAATGAGTGCTGATGAAACTGAGCAAAGTGCAGCAGCAATGATGGAACCAGACAAGCACAGCAGTGATGAACCAGATTTCAGCATGTAATCATCCCAACAGCATTTACCATCTCTGTCACTTTGAAGGAATGATATGACAGATGGAGCCCAAAGTCCTGGACTAAATGAACTCAGTGGACATCTTAGAGGGGTGGCCCATAGATTATGGGCCTGTATGCCTGCATATATGGCAAAAGGCAGGAAAGGTGGTTGTGATTTTGTGGGATGCATTGGAAAGTGTGGGACCGGGACATGATGACCTTGGAATAGAATAAGGGGTGGATATTGTCTTGGTTTTGACTGGGGTAGAGTTACTTTTCTTTCTAGTAGCTGTGTTTTGGATTTAGGATGAGAATAAAGTTGATAACACACTGATGTTTTAGTTGTTGCTGAGCAGTGTTTGCACCAAGTCAGGGACTTCTCAGCTTCTCACAGCACCCCACCAGTGAGGAGATTGGAGGTGTGAAAGAAGCTGGGAGGAAAATAGTCAGCAGATCAGACCCCAGCTGACCAAAGGGATGTCCCACACCATATGGCATCATGTGGAACAATAAAACTTTATTATCTGGGATAAACTTGTAGGAGTTTGCAGTATGTTGGGTAGATTTTTCTTGTATCACATTTAGCTAGTAAAGCCAAGTGTATGTTCAGTAGTGGGTGTAATAGTGAAGATTATGTATTGCTGTTAGGATTTTCTGACACCAGTGTGTACATGCATTTTATTTTCCTTCTGATCATTCTATGCAAATTTTGAAGAATTCAGTGAATTTAACAAGTTTATCTTAATTTGTGTCAGTTGTTTTAATACCTCCAGAGTATTAATTGAAGAAAGCTCTGTGGTATCACTTCAGCTAATAGTGAACCCTTATTATGATAAAATCATGGATAATATTTGGTTATGTAAAGGAAAGACATTTTATGATGTTTAAATAATGCTGTCAGTATTTCCACAGACACATGGGTTGGGATATACAAAAGTAGGTTTGCAGTGTGAAAACAAGGGTAATTTTGTATAAATTTTTGCTTTTGGTTAGCTAGGAGACTTTGGAACCTTGTTCTTGAGACATGGGTATGCTTTCAGCAGTTAAAGGAAATAACAGCTTTCTGTAAGTAGTACTATCACTACAGTTAAAACAGAATGCTAATTGCTTATTAATTTATTCTTAGTAGTACACATTTATATTTAAATTTCCTGACATCATACTATGTCATGCCATTTGCTTAGCATTGAATTGCAATATCAGTGCTCAAGCTGGTGGCTCTATGCAAGAGTAAGCAGCTGGGTTGCTGAATCATGGGAGAAATTGCTTTTCTTAATAGTCACCTCCTGAATGCTGATTTTTGTCAACATTGAGGTAGTTCTCTTTAATATACTTTGTTTTTCTGTCCTCCCTGAGAGATGATACTGAATAATCCTCACACTGACATGCACTCCATTTCTGCTTCACCATCACTGTAAGCTAAAGCACAGAGACAGACAAAATCCAGGCTCTGCAGTATAGAGGACACAGTACCTCTGCTAGTGTGCAATATAAGCTATTTTCAGAACCAGTAGAGTATAGAAAACCTTCAGGAAAGAGGTTACAGAATCACAGGACAGCCAAGGTGGGAATGAATATGTGGAGATCACGTTATCCCCTGTCCTGCTCAGAGCAGACTCAACCAGAGCAGGCTGCTCAGGGTCAGAGCACGCAGGTCAAGGCTGTGGTCCAGCTGTGCCCTGGGTATCTCCAAGGATGGAGACTCCATTACCTTGCTGAAAAACTTGTGCCAGTATTTGGCTACCCTCAGAGTTTTAAAAAAGTTTTTTCTTTTGTCTACATGGACTTTTTGGTTTATTTTGTTTTGATTTGTGCCCTTTGCCTCTTGTTCATTGCCTGGGTATCACTGAGAAATATTTGTCTCTGTATTCTTAACACTCCCCCACCAGGTATTTATGTACAAGATAAGGATTCCCCCATGGTTTTCTGTTCCTCAGGCAGAACAGTCCTGGTGCTCTCAGTCTCTTGTATAGCAGGTGCTTCAGTCCCGTCAGTGTTTAATCATTATGGAGATCAGGATGAGGAATGACTCATGTGGATCTGGTCAGGGACAGTAAGTTTCTATTTGTCAAGAAATAAGAGAGAGAGCAGAACGAATTAAAGCCAAAACTGTGTTATAACATTTGAGTGATAAGTATGACAGCACAACTTTAAAGGGAATTTGAGAAAGAAACAAGCATGGAATGCAATGATCAACTTGATGTGAGTAGAAAATATGCTAAATATGAGATTGGATAACTTCAAGGAAGCTGGGGTACCAAGAAGTTTTGGTAACAATAACATCAGTTGGTATTTGAACTGGTGGATTAGATGGGATCCTCACAGTTATGGGCAAGAGGGATGATAGTCTGGGATGAATAGGAGAGCCCAGAATATGCAAACAGAAGCTTTGAAGGAGCAGCAGTTGGAGGGGAGAGTGAGTGTGAGACTTTGTGGTGCAGCAGTCCCTGATGGAGTGGGCAGTGTGTGAGGAGTTGGTGGTTGTGACACTGTGAGGCTTAAAGTGCTCTGCATTTGGTAGTTGCCCTCAGGTTGGGCAGGGCGCATGAATTCCCTCCCTACCCATTGCTAAAGGGGCTGTCAGAACTCTGTACTGTTAAACTCAAGTTTAAGTGCTCTCCTGAATATTGCTGAGGAGAAACTGGAAGTGGCCACACTGACACTTAGCTTTTGCTAAGAAAGGTCTGTTAGAAAACAGTGTTTGTTTTAATGCTTAGTCATGTTTTGGCTATGGTTTTGATTCTAGACTGTAGCAGCATCCTTGTGACATTGACCTAAGTTTGTTTACCTTTTTGGCTGCTCAAATTAGTGGCTACAGCCACTAATTTGTAACAGTTTTTGTAGGCTCTGTAGTGCTTAGTTATTCCCTCTCTGGGATTAGCTGGGAATAAATTCCTATAGAAGCATTTTAATTGGAGTCTTAGATTGCATTCAGTGTTGATATTTTTACTTCTTTAAGTTGTAGAAGTTATTTTTAATCAGTTTGGTTAATCATTTGTCTTTCTCTGATTTCAAATTCTAAAAACTCCCTGGATGGTAAAACATTGCATTTTGTAAATCTTTGCATGTAACTGAATTTGATTTTGATATAAATCAGCAGACATCTGTAGTACTTAAAAACTTTGTCAATAGTAGACAACTGTCAACTTCTTAAATTGTTTAATAAAAATACTAAGATATTCCAAATTGGTTTTGTTGTTGAAAACAAACTTTTGTGTGATACATATCAAATATCCACCTTCTCCTTTATTCTAGTTGTCATGGATGATGATGATGATGAATCCTGTCTCCTTGATCTTATTGGGTAAGTTTTCCACAAGAGTTGTTGCACAAAAGTTGGGAATCATAATTTTGCAAAATCATCTTCTAGAAGGTGATTCTGTCTTGGTATTGTCTAAAGATGAGGTGACTTGCAGTGAAATGAGCTGACATGCTTCATGTCTTCCACGTGGAGATGTGTGGAGTGCAAAGCCTTTAATGCCAGTGGATACAAGCTGACAGTCCACTTGCTGACATTCTTCTCAGGAGAGGCTAAGGAATGTGTGTTCTTGGAGAATGGATTCTCTTCTCAGGTAGTGCTAATACCAGATCAGTGTTGATGCATGTTACTGCTACTGCAAACTTCATAGCAAATAACTTTTTTTAAACACATCCTCAAAGATGTCAATATTTTTGAGTCATGGGACTAGATAATTTTTTAATACTAGGCTTGTATTTTAAGTGAAGAGTAAAATTATTTTTTCCTGAATTTGGAATACTTAAATATTTCATTTCTACTAGCAATACACATTGGCATCTAAATGTTAGGAAAAAAGAATAGCTCTCTGTACTGTTTCCTCTTCACAACAAAGAATTTACCAGCATTTTGGTCAAAGATGGTTGATTTTAATAGAATCAGGGACTTTGAATGGACATATGTGTTGTTGGTGGGTTTTTTGTAGCCCCCTCCCCTTATTTCCATAACAGATTTATATGGAGTTATGTAGTTCTATGTGGCAATCTCCAAAAGTAATTGGGATAGCTGAAGCTTGAACAAGTTTTGTGTGGATTGTATATGTGACAAGTTGCCTTCCTTTGGCTATCATTTGTGTCAGTATTCAGGAACAGATAATATGCTATAAATGCATATAAAACACAAGAAGAGAATTGAACTTTTCATGCCCAATACTTTGTTCAAACTCTGCTAGAAATTAGACCAATATCAATCCCATAGCTCCTGCTAAAAGATCATTCCCAGTTCACATGAGAATTTTTTACTAAGTGTAGGAAATAATTAGGCTTTTTACCTTTCTTACACACCTGAAAACTTCCAGTGAAACCAGTGAGAGCTGTAACTTCAGAAAGACCAAAACAGCCTCAGAGTGGCTGCTGTAGTTTGAGGGTTGCTCTGGATGCAGTAGCAGAAGCAGTTCCTGTGAAGGCTCAGTTACATTCTGTGGGGTAACTGTTGTGAGAGGTTACTGATTGTGGCCATGTGAAAACACTTCCTGCTTGGAACATGAGCATAAAGATGATCATGGGACAATTAAGTGCTCTGTCATGAGCTTGAATCATGAGGATCCTGCTACAAGATCACAGGTGGTCCAGAAAATGAAGTGCTCTCTATACAGATGAGTGTTTGTGTGAAAATTACAGTGTTCTTGTTGCTCCTGGCAGCAATTATTGTCTTAAGCATCTAGAAGAATAGAAAACTTTTTTTTTTAAACTGATCTGTGATTTGGTAAGTGCCATTTAAAATTCCTTCCGTACTAAAGACAATATTTAAGGTTATGAAGTGTTCTTAATTTTTAATTGCATTTTGCACGATTGGAGGACAGTGAGGGTGATTAGTATTAATGGCCTGGTTATTTTACTGATAAAACTCATGAGCATAATACAACCCTATATGAGATCATAAGTTCTGTGCTCCTTAATTTTTGAAATTCTGTGAAATCTACTATGAAAATGACATTTGTTTCAAAATATATGTAACCACTTCAATATTGTAAGCATAATAGTACAATAAAGTTCCTGCCAAGTACTGTCATGTCTTTTGTAAACCCATGAACACAGGTTTTTTTTTTTCAGAAAAAAAAGGGAGTAGAGGTGTGTTTGTCCTTCTAGGAGAGTAGTTGTGAGCTTGAAAGATCTTTGACTTTATGCATCTTTATTTTCTAGGACCATCAAGCAAGAAGGAGACATTTTTAGTTACTGCTTTTTTACATGATAATCGCCTGCTTCTAAAAAATGTTTCATTATTACTTGTTAATCAATGAACATGTTTTAAAAATCAGAGAAACCCATGTCAATTTACTCCTTATGCTAAGGGAAATGCTGTATAATTATTGCATTATAATAATCCCATGTAACACGGCCTTGTATTCTTTTCACTTGTTCTATGCATACAGCTAAATTAATGTATTTGTATTTGTTTGAATTTCTGACACTCATTCTATCCAACTACATTTTTAATAGGAGTTTTGTTTAGTGGTAGTGCTAAGTTAATTAAATACACTGAAATTCATAATATTTAGTCAATTATTTCTATGGTTGGTTTCACTTGGAAAAGGTGCCACTTTTTCTTCATGAGGGGACTGTTACTCTGGCAATCATAAATTTTTATTAACTTGTGTCAAAGGTGACAGAAAACCCATCAAAGAATCAGATTTGTAAATACCCTACTAGATGCTAGCTAAACAAGGCATTACAGTTTAGCTGTAGAAGAGGTGGTACCTGTTTTAGTTCTCACATTATTTGGTGGTAGTGTATTCCTTAGTTTTTGTACTGTGTGCTGTCATAAAATACCATGTTTTTTAAGAGAATATGAGTATCACCCTCATAAAGGGAAATATAGTAGAGTGCAGCTAAAATTTTGTGATCAACATAGTTCATTTGCTTGAAATGCCTTGTTACAATGGCAGCAGAAATGATCAGCATCTGGAGGTTGTGCTGATACAGAAACACAGAGCCCCAGATGACACAAACTTTCAGCTTTGCATTGGGTTCAATGAAAGATGTGTTTTTACTAGAACCCTGATTTACATGAGTACAGTATGTGGCTTAATTAAATTAGCCTCATTAGTAAAAAGGACTTCCAAAAAGTGTTAAATGTCTTTATTTTTTTCCCCCCTTCAGGGACCCACAAGCGCTGAATTATTTTCTACATGGACCTAGTAGTAAATCTGTAAGTACATTGCTGTGTATTAGACATAGATAAACTTAATTGACTGTATTAGTTCTAAACATTATTTTTGTCTTTTACCAGAGCAATGAAGACTTGACTAATGCAGAATATTCTGTAGCCAACTCAAATTCAATTTTCGCCAACTCCAATGTAAGTGCTCAGGAGATAAATGACATTAGTATTGAGATTGCATGCTTTGTATGGCTTTGCTTGGCTTCATAAAACTGAATGAAGCAGATGTGGGTTTCAGCTTTTTCATGTGAAAGCTCTGAATACTGACATAGAACCTATCTTGTGCTGTTAATATTTTAAGTATTGCAGTGGAGAATTAATTGAAAAATACTGCACTGTTGGGATGTGTTTTGTAAATATGTAAAGCAACTTGCTGAGCAGTGAAAATGCTCTCTGGTGTAATTCTTCAGTAAACTGCATTTGTGGCTTTAGTGAATGTAGGAGTAGTAGTGCTCAAAGATAGACCTTGAAAGTTAGTCATTCATATGCTCTCTGTGTATGTTAGAATCCCTTTTGTTTCTTAGTTTATGCAGATTCTGAGCTGACAGGTTTTCTTTAAATTAATGAGTGAGTTGGTTTTTGTTTTTTTTTTTTTGCTTTTTGTATTTTTTTTTTTTTAGACTCAGGAGGTAACTTTGGATGTGTCCTTCCTGTAACTTCAGTGTTAGGGAAGTTGCTTTAAATTCATTAGGTGTTGCAAGAGGTCTTCAGTGTTCCTTCTTGCCAGGAATGTTGTGCAGCCCTGGACCACGTTTCACACAATGAGGTCGTGGAATCCCAATCCTTGGTGATAAATTCAAGGCTCTAGTGTGGGTGGGAGTCATGCTTTGATTGAACATTGGACTGGAGGACTTAAGAGATCCCTTCAGATTCACATTTCTTTGGTTTCATTTGTGTGTTTTTAAAAACAACTGAATTGTTAATCCCACAATTAAGTTATTTGAATACATAGAATAGGATTTTCTTGGTAATTCCTCTTTCTGTGGTACTGTTACCTTATCTGTTTACCTCATTTTCATAACAGATACATGGATACACTTGTAGACTTAAATAATTGGCATGCAGAAATTCTGAAAACTATTAATCTGTGTGTGGAGAAGTAGTGACTTTCCTGTAGGCACAGGGGTGTAAGACAAGCTGGTTGAGATAATGGTGAGGGAGTAGGGTACCAAGAGGAACAGGGCATGCCCAATTTTCAGCTGATGGGGAACAGTGGCTTTCACTTGGTACCAGGCTGTGGCCATTAGCAGACTGTCTGTATGTAGCACTGGCAGAGGTGGGGTTTCTTACTTATCCTAAGAAAAAAACTGGTTTGGGGGAAAAAGGGTGACATGACATGCATTTGTCATAGCCTAGACTTCCTAGTTGTTCCTTGTAGGCATCCTTCTGATGAGCATGACTAGGTGGGCAGGAGTCAGGTGTTTCAGGTGTATTTTCAGAAAGTGAGTTTCCTTGAGTAATTTTGAGGGGCAGTGGGAGATTCTGGACAAGGTGGGAGTAGCAGTTGGAAGCAGTAAAATACTTGGTGAAAGCTAAGAGCTTTCTGGTGTGTGAAATTTGGGGTAAGTAATCTAGAAGGCAGGTGATCAGAGGAGTGGGGATTTCTAGTACATGTTCCTTGGATGACATACTGCAGTTTGATGTTCAGCATGCTCTGTCCTCATCCTTTTATATCTCACAAGGAGCACCAATGCCATCTTGTCTTCCCTCCTCCCTCCTGTGAGAGCCCTGTGCTGATGTAGGTGAAGAATGACTTGATTACAAATACAGATTCTTACAGTTCATTGGGAAGGACCAAGTGTTACCATAAACAGATGGTTTCATAGTCCATGCTTATAAAATGGGACACCTGAAAAGTTGAACGGTTCTGAGGCTTTTGCCATTAAAGTTTTTGCAGATACTGAAAGTTCTGTCTTTGTATATATTCAGAATTGCTGCCATGAAGTAGGATTGACTGTCTTGCTGCCTGTCTCAGCCTTTCAGTGGCAGAGTTTACAAATTCAGTGTCGAGGTTCAGTGCCTCAGTGGGTAAGCAGGCTCAGCCAACACCTAACACAAGCAAAATGAAGTTCCTGCTGACTGAAGGAAAAGAAAGCACTCTTCCCACTCCCTTTCACTGGCCCCCATGCCCCATCCCAACCTTCCCTGAGTTGAGTCTGTACCACCTCTGCTGATTCCAGGTCGGTTTCCTGTGGCTGTTGTCATGAGAGGCTTTCCCTGCCGTTGCCCTGTTACCTGGCTTGTACTGGGTGGCTGCTTCCATTCTCCTGTTACAGTAAAATAGGACAGCATAAGAGAGCAGAATATTCATGGAGCCAGTGAGAATAAGCTCTTCTTCTTGGGAAGCACATTTGTGAAGCTGCAGAGGCTTTGGTTTCTTCTTGAAATTAGCGTGGCATTCTGCATGGCTCTTCTCAATCTGGACAGTAATGATTCAGATGTTAACTTGGAAGGTTACAGTTTTTGCATATAAAATTATTTTCTAATGTTAAATAGTCCTGGGAGCAGGGAATGAAACTTGGCATTCTCTGTTCCAGTGGGAGAGTTTTAAGCTATTAATCATATTATTAGTGTTATTATTGGTAGTAGTAATAGTTGTATTGTTTGTACTAACTGGAATAGCATTACTGGGACTGTTTAGGTTACACAGTTGTAAAACATTTCAGTTTGGTCATTTACTTGGGGACAACTTAGAGATGCAATAGGGAATCCCTCTGAACCTGAGAGTAAGAGTCCTAATTATGGCCTAATTAGTGATTCCTTTTTACTCTGCCCAGTGGTAGCTAGGTACAGTTGAGAACATGATTTGTAGCTTTAGGTGTTCCTGAGGTTCAGACACTGAGACATTTGAACAGTGGTTTAATTCCTCTATTAACATAAATGTTTAAAGCTTGCTGTAGTTAAATAGTTGTAACTTGACAATATTTTATCTAATCTTAAGAAAAATCTTGTAATATTTTAAAACATGACTGAAGTTTCAGAAAATACACTGGTTTTTTTTTTGAGAAACAGATTGGGGTAAAATTCTGAATAAGTATGCTTGGGGAACTGAAGTTAGGGTGGGGACATCATTGCATGTGATAATTACGGCTTGCAGTATCTTCACACAGTTTACATGAGGTGGAAACAAGCGTCTATGACCTTCAAGGAGTGAAGGCTCAGAGTATGAGTGTAACTGATAATTGCACACCCACAGTTTCCATTTATCCTGACCTACAAAGAAACTGGTTGTTCCTTCTGAATAGCTGAGATGTGATCATGCAATTTAGAAAGTTGTACTTTGCCTAACTTAAAACTATCATGAGTATTATTATGCATTTAAATTTGTCATTCCATCTTCAGAAACATGATGCTTTTGTTATCTAGAGTTTCTGGACAGAACTTTGTTTTAGGAAAATCTTGACAGTAGGCCAGAGTAAATAGGTTTTGATTTTCCTTATCACGGTATTAATGGATGTGGATTTGACTGATTTTTTTTGTTAAAGGTGCCATTTAATATTTGTGGTAGTTCCAATGTTTATAGTTCTCAGTAATCTTTTTATGAGCATAAACCACAGTCTGTAACACTTTTTTTTTTACTCCCTTGTTTCTAAAATTTTTTTAAACAAGGAATTTGCATAATGCCTTAACATTATGAAATGGTCACTGGTTTGCACCAAGTGATTATAGAAATGCTGATAGGATTTTGGAGGCGAATCTTGTTTGGTAGAAGTCGGTGGAAGAAAAGCTTTCTTCTGCCTTTTCTCTGCTTCTACTGTTGCTACTGAAGCCTTGCCCTAAACCGAATTAGAGTGGAGGTGTTTTCCCTCCTCGTTTCTTTTATCCTTTTGTCAGTAGAGTGCTCAGCTTGAGGAAGGGAAAATGGCACTTAGAGAGCGTTTCATGTCCTCTTGAAACAGTGCAGCTGCAGAGCTAAGTGCTGTGTATTGAGAGATTTGAGAAGGGAAAGGAGAGAAGCCTCTCCAGCAGTCTGAGGGTGTGAGTGGGGTATCCATGATCTGTTTGTGCTGGCTCACTGTATGGGATCAACATCATCCTGTATAATGCTGTGTAAAAAGTTTGCTTGCATGAAAAAATAACTAATGAGGAAACAAGGCAAATACTGGAGTTTCTGAAAGTGATTTACTTCTTGTTTTGCATTTCAGAACACTGATCCTAAGTCGTCTGTAAAAGGTGTAAGTGGTCAGCTTGGAGAGGGGCCTAGTGATGGACTGCAGCTGTCCAGTAGCCTTCAGTTTCTTGAAGATGAACTTGTGTCTTCTCCTTTACCTGATCTTACTGAGGATCAGCCTTTTGATATTCTTCAGAAGTCCTTGCAGGAGGCCAATATTACTGAACAGACTTTGGCGGAAGAGGCATATTTGGATGCCAGTGTAGGTTCTAGCCAACAGTTTGCACAAGCTCAGCTTCATCCTTCTTCATCAGCATCCTTTACTCAGGCTTCTAATGTTTCTAATTACTCAGGTCAGACATTGCAACCTATAGGAGTTACTCAAGTGGTACAGCAACCTGTTGGAGCATCTTTTGCAAGCAATACAGTTGGTGTGCAACATGGCTTTATGCAACACGTCGGAATTAGTGTTCCCGGCCAGCATTTGTCTAATAGCAGCCAGATTAGTGGTTCTGGGCAGATACAGCTGATTGGTTCATTTAGTAATCAACCTTCCATGATGACCATCAATAACCTCGATGGATCTCAGATAATACTGAAAGGCAATGGTCAGCAAACACCTGCAAACATGAGCAGTGGCCTCTTGGTCCATAGACAAACTCCAAATGGGAACTCGCTGTTCAGTAACTCAAATTCAAGTCCCGTAGCACAACCTGTAACTGTTCCATTTAACAGCACAAATTTTCAGACTTCATTGCCTGTCCATAATATCATCATTCAAAGGGGTTTGGCACCAAACTCTAACAAAGTTCCTATTAATATCCAACCAAAGCCTATTCAGATGGGTCAGCAGACTGCTTACAATGTGAATAACTTGGGAATACAGCAACATCATGTACAGCAAGGGATTCCATTTGCTTCTGCAAACTCACCTCAAAGTTCAGTAGTTGGTCCTCATATGTCTGTTAATATTGTTAATCAACAACAAAATACAAGAAAATCAGTTACACCTCAGACAGTTAGCAATGCTGGAGGTAGTATTGTTATCCATTCTCCTATGGGACAGCCTCACGCACCTCAAAACCAGTTTCTCATACCTACAAGTTTGTCTGTTAATTCTAATTCAGTTCATCATGTCCAGGCCATAAATGGACAACTTCTTCAGACTCAGCCTTCCCAGCTGGTTCCCGGCCAAGTGTCTGCTGAGCACGTAATGCTCAACAGGAACTCTACAAACATGCTAAGAGCCAACCAATCGTATTCAGGACAGATGCTGAATAATCAGAACACAGCTGTTCAGCTTGTTTCTGGCCAGACATTCACAGCTCCTGGAAACCAAGTTATAGTAAATCATGGAACTTCCCAAATTGTTGGTGGACAAGTGCCACTGCAGCAGGCGTCGCCAACGGTGTTGCATTTGTCACCCAGCCAAGCGAACGTTTCCCAAGGCAGGTCGAGTTTCACCACCATGTCACCTGGGCAGTCCACAGCCTCAAGTATGCCAGCTTCTGGTCGATTTGCTGCTGCCAGTTCTTCTGGTTCCGTGCTCCCCAGCCTGGGAGCATCCGTTCAGTCTGTCGCGTCGGGAGGGAACTTCACGGGGGATCAGCTGGGCCAGAACAGAGCTCAGGTTGCCGTCAGCGCGTCGCATCGTCTTCCAGCATCCTCCTCCAAGTCTGTCAGCACCTTCAGTCACACGTCTGTGGGAGTAACACAGCAACAGTTTGCCTTTGGTCAGGTAGGAAAGCTGCCTGAGAATGTAGCCAAAGAAAAGCTTCTAAGCTGTGCTAAAATTGGCTAATACACAGAATGGTAATTTTGCTAGTTTGTATTGTTACAAATACTGTGGAGCTGCTAAAAGTTACTGTAACCCAGAATTGTCATTTCACATGGTATTTTCTAAATCAGTGAACAACTCTGCCACTTTGATTAATCCCAAAGATTTTGTTGGTGATTTATAGTATTATTTTCAGAAGTGCTTGGCATTAATTTGTCTGCTCCTGTTTAAAGGAGTGGGCATTGTAAGTTTATACAATTGCAGGCTCTCCTGTAAACCTTACCATAGGCTAGATGTAAAGGCTCAGGTTCATTCTTAGCACTTAAAAATCTTTTGACCTCCCTAAAACCTATGCATTTTCAAAGTCTGACTTAATGAAATTAGAGATGAAAAGGCTTCTTGGGCTTTCTTTTGTTATTTATCATATTGGTGCTTTTGTTATGTGTTTCTGCAGAAGTTGGAAGCTTTCAAATTTGATGCAAAGACAGGAAATGCTTCTTAGAATCCTTAAAAATAAATACCTTTTAAAGCAGTTTGTAAAAGTATAACATTAAAAATAATCCTCTAAGAAGTCAAGCTAGTACGTAAAAAAAAAATTCAGAATTCACTTTTAAGGTTTGATGTTGTTTATTTTGTCCAGTAGATACACTTGCAGTATATATTCAACTCAGATTTTTCTGTTTTCATAAGCAAACTTATAAGCAGTCAAAAGTTTAAAAGGAAAAAAATTCATAAAGTTACAGAGCTAATTTTAACTCAGTGACTTTTCACACAATTATCAACAAGCTATTCAATTTCTGTCACTTTTTAAACTTTTTTTTTAATTGGTAATTTTGAAATACTGGTCAATCTCTCAGAATGCATTTGCACTGATTAGATCTTTCTCTTTTCTCTTTTACTTAGATCTTTCTTTTTCCAAAGGCCTGATGGATTTTTTTTAACCAAACCCAAATCTGCAGTGAAACAATGTCTTAGAAAATAATGTGCATTATTTAAAAAATCAGTTATGAACATGTTGTAGAAACACATTTGTAATCTTTGCCAAGATTCTGGTTCAGGTTGTAACATTTTATTTGCAGATGAGTAACTTGAGGCCTGTCTGATTTCTCTTCTTGTGTCTGCATCTTCCTATTTGCAGGTCATGTGCTGGGTCAGTGAGTTTCAGCAGTTATAGAAGCAGATTATTTCTTATTGCTATAAAAGATCATTTTGTTCTTGTGCTGGAATTCAGAGCTGTAATTGGGAACTTTTAGAGAACAAATGGCACTATTTGCCAGAATCTTTTTAGTTTATTTGTACTTTTAAACATTGTACTTTATATACTAAACCATGTATCACTCACTTGCTAAGCAGTGGAGGGTTTGTTCCACTGTGAGTTTTTTTTTGGTTGGAGAAGCAACTTCATCATGTTGCAGTTTTGGAACTGTGAGAAGCTGTGTTTTCTGAGGGCCACTTGTAGTGGGAAATGAGTGATCTTGTAGAATGCAACTGGTATGTATTTGTGCTGTTAGTGTAATTTCTGTTCCCCTCTGATTTACTTTATAAAGTTCTTGAACTTGGAGGGATTGAGATGTGTGAAATTTCACCACTGATGAGTTTGAAGTTAAAAAAGTATACATGGAGATGAAATTTAGGTGCCTTTTCCTTGTTTTTCTTAAAGCTTTCAGTAAATATTTCACTGTGATTTTTAAAAAAATTGTTCTTTATTTTATGTATGTGCCACAGAAAAAGGCTGTGAACCAGACATCACCAGTTTCTGCATCAAAGACACAGGACAATTTGAGGCAGCCTCAGCTAACAAATCTTCTGAGCAACACACTATCAGGTCAACTAAGGTCTTTTTAACATAATTTCTTAATTTTCTGCAGCAACCGAGACTCATTCTACTTCAGTGTGTCAGACTTACATAGATGCCTCATGCTTATAGAGTTCTAAAGGTTGTTAGAATTTTATTTTTAGAAGAATTGAAGCTATATTTTTCAGTATTGAATGTGTGCTTTAATTTTTCTCAACCATGGCACTTCATTTTGTAGAGAGAAGAGTTGAATCTCCGCAATTAGCAATTATTTCTCTCCTCTATAAAATCCAAAATTATACCTTCTTTCATTTTTCTTTTTTTTTTTCAGCTTAGGAAAATAGAAATATTCAATTTTCAAAATAGGCATCTGCTAGAATTCCATGCAAGTTCTAGAATGTTGAATGTGGTGGCTGCTTCAGTTACAGAGATAGGTATTAAAAGGTTATGTGCAGGCTGTCATCACTCACTTTATTCTTGAATGGGTCCCTTTCAGTTAGAATAGTTCATGCATTGTTCATGGCAAAACAGCAGCTTTTCAAGCAGCACCATGCTACTGAAAGAACAAAACCAGTACAATCAAGGCAAGCAGAAAAATGCAGTAACTTTCCTGTTCTCTGTGTACATAAGTAACCTTTTGAATAAGGTCCTATACTCTGCCTTGCTTTTTTTTCCCCCCCCTTGTGTACTGTTATGTATAAGCTGTCCAGGCAATTCTGTACAATCTGCACAGTATGCTGGGTGTCTTTGGGGAAATAAAACTCAATAAACTCTTACTTGTTTTGGTTGTAAGGTAGCACGACTGATAAGATGCTGTTTGGATTATGAAGCAAGGCAATTGGAGGAAGTCTGCCTAACTAAAAAAATCTAGGGGAAGAAATGTGCTTGTTGTCCTGCAAGAGTACTTCCAGGAGCTCTAGAAAAATTTGGGTAATCACTTGAGGGAGGATTGGTATTGAAAAGTTTGCTAAAATTTACTGTATGATTTTAGGTAAATTGTTGGGACACTAAACTTACAGCACTTGAATTTCTTCTTATGTTGCAGTACCATGGTGTGATTTATATCTGAGGATTTTTATTGTTTTCAGGCAAAATATCAATCCTGTTTAATTTTTATGAGCTGGTTTCTCCACAGGATAGTTGCACTAGTGCTTTTAAGCATAAGATAGAGCTTTCCTAGAAACTCAGGTGAAATGATCAGGATAGGGATACAAAATTATTCCCCTCTTGCTTAGGATGACAAGAATCTTTTCAACTTTTTTTTTATAGGACAGGACTCTGGAGGAAAAATCATACAACAATCTCTAGGAACAGCACAGCCACAAGAAAAAGTGATAGGATCATCATCAGTTCAGCAGAGTATACAGGTAAGAACACCTCTATTTATATGTTTCCCTGTCTTCCTGTTTTTTTCTGGGATAGAGCTAATTTTCATCTTAGTAGGTGGTACAGTGCTGAGTTTTGGATTTGGCTGTGGATAACGTTGGTAACACACCAGTGTTTTAGTTATTGGGCAGTGCTTACTCTGCAAGTCACAGCCTTTCCAGTGCCCCATGCTGTGCCAGGGCACACAGGACAGCTGGCCCAAACTGCCAGAGGAGTGTCCCATTCTCTGGAACATCCCGTGGTGTTCTGGGTGGAAATGTACGAACTAATTGCCTGTGAGCCCCTGATGGCTGCTCAGGAATGGGGTGGGCATTGTTCAGAGGGTGCTGGGCAATTGATTTGGGCATCACTTGTTTCTCCTGGATTTAATTCCCCCTTTTGCTCTTTTTCATTACAACTTTGTAATAACTATCATTATTATATTGTTTTATTTTGTTTCTGTTTTTAAACTGTTCTTTTCAGCCCATGAGGTTTACTTTTTCCTGATTCTCTTCTCCACTGGGGTGAGGGGAGGTAATGAGTAAACAAACAAGAATCATTGTAGGTTTATTTGTAGAGTATATGAACTCCTTCAAACTTGACAAATTCTACCTTGGCATAGTAAATGTTGATTATTTTGCAAATTGATACACTGAATGCTGCTTTGAGATTTAGTTCATTAAGTGGAGTCTGACTGTACTGTTCCCTGAAGATAATTTTGTATGACATAGCAATTCTTCATTGAGTTGGCCAATAGTTCGACATACTCTTCTCATTATTTCTTACAAACTCAGCTGTTCTCTGGCTGATTGGGAGACAGTGGTTTGTGAGAAGCAGCACAACAGTTCCACGTGGTCTTTGTCTGTTTTATTCCTTACTGCAGTCTTCTTCTTTTACCATCAAAAGTTCTCCCACATAATGCAAGTATGTACAAAACACTGTCCAAAATGACTTTTTTTTGGAGAGGATCTGACTTAAAATTTTTGTTAGTAAATGTATTTGTCAATGCAGTAGGACAGGAATGTTTTTCTATGTCTTATTGATGTACAGGTAGAACAGAAGGTACAATAGTGCTCAGTTAGGAGGTCAGCCTGGATGTGTAATAGTTGGTCAGATGTTCATTCTGCTTGGTGGTGATTACTTTTTGTGATCTGAAGTTGGAGGCTTTTTGAGGCAAATATTCTTCCAGTGTCTCTGCCATGAATCTTTACCCCCTCAGAGAGCCTCTGGTCTTAGGAGAGTGTTCCCAGGAAAATCTTGATTTCATTAAATGTCTAAGCAAAGGAAAAAATGACTTGGATTGCTACCTGATGGGCATATCTGTAGCATTGACACTGAAATAGAATTCCTAGAATGACTTTTACAATCCCCCCATCCACTGTGGCTTTTGAGAATTGAAGTGCCCAACCTTAGCCTGCTTTCCTCATAGATACTCTAATCCATTAATGTCAGGCAAGATGACATCTTCTGAGAAATGCAGAGAGGGTTTGTATGAGCAGATTTGTTTGTAAAAGTTTTTAGTTGTATCTTTCCTTCTTTGTACCTGCTAACTTTGATCTTCTCTTTCTTAGTGAAGTATGTGTAATGCAAAACAGTGGAATTTGTCTACAAACAGCATTTCAGACCTTTGGTTTATGTCACTTCCCTATTTTGTGGGTACACAGTGCCCTGTGAAAACAGGAGATAGTTGAAAGTGTTTATACTTATGTGGTGGTTACAGTTAGTATTGGTGATGGTACCTAATTGACAGAAACAACTCCTGAAACTTAGGTTTTGCAAATGAGGGGCTGTATTGTAATTTGTCTTTTATTTTGAACGTAGGTCGATGGTCATTTAGTTGGACAGAAAAGGCCTGCTGCTAAACAGTTAACTAAAGGAGCTTTGTAAGTCACTATTTCGTTTTAATTTTGTTGCAGAAACCTTAATTTTTACTTTTGTCAGTGTAAAAATTCTGTACAGTACGTTAAGTATATACCATTAATTTTTTTCTAGTATTCTGCAGCAATTACAGAAGGATCAGGTACATGCTGTGACACCAGATAAAAGTCGGTTCAGATCATTAAATGATGCAGTTCAGAGACTCCTTTCTTACCATGTGTGCCAGGGATCGCTGCCAACAGAAGAAGATTTAAGAAAAGGTAATTTTCTTTTTCAAATTTGGCAGTAAGTTTGTAATCAGTTTGTATTGAGAGAATTCTTAATGTAAATTCGAGCAATAAGAAAAGGATTATTTTAAAATTTGTACAGGTTATTGAAGAACAGTGTTTGAAAGTGTACTTTGTCTTTCTAGTGGACAGTGAATTTGAATCTGTTGCTACACAACTTCTGAAGAGGACACAGGCTATGCTGAACAAATACAGATGTTTGCTTATAGAAGATGCAATGGTAAGGTGTAGAACCCAGGTACACTTTGTTTAAGGGATGGGATTAAATTTGTTGAAACAAAGTCTACAGAACAGGTGCATGAACTTCTGTTCTCTGCTTCTGCTTTGCTCTTACACTGAACAGGCTGTGATAGTCAGGAGGGTGATTTCTGTGTGTTTCTGTGGATGATGGAACCTGAAGTAGTGTTGATGTTGTCCATTCCGAGGCCTCCAGCCATATTATAATTAGAGCCAAATCATATTACAGTTTAGGAAATCATTGTCCTTAAAAGCTAGGTGGAACTTCATCAGAAGTGCTTCTGATTAAAGTGCTTTCACAATCCCAGGTATGAGGCAAAATAAAACGGACAAAGTTAAGGAATGTGTTTTACAAGGATCAGGAAATGCCATTGTGACCTCAGATATGCTAGTTTTCATACCTGGAAAAGTTTTGAATTTGAGTGTAATAGGCATTTAGATATTTAGAGACAGGGATACATAATACAACTGTTAGAATTAATATGATTCTACAACTAGCAGTTGCATTGTAATAGATCCTAACCATTAAATATTTGCAAGTATTTGCAGATGCAAAGAGAGGATGGAGGTTGAGATTTGTTCTTTTAGCATCTGGTATGTTGTATGGCAAATCCCATTTAGTAATTTTGAAAAGTTTGTTTCACATAGCATTCAGGTTTGAAACTAGTTGTCTGTGTTATGGCCTAGTGCAGTGACCATTTTCTGTGATGGATGAATCAAAGTGGCTTGAAGGCATTGTCAGTAAAATGTAGCTCTGACCAGCTAGTTACAAGGATAGGAGAGAAGTGCAGGGAAGATGACAGGATGGTCCCAGTTCAAGATTTTTGCTGGTTGATCCCCTAAAAGAGAAGGATACTGTATGAATTTTAAAAATTGTGGTATACAATAGTAAGCATACTCAGTCCTTAAAAAGTACAACTCATACAACTGGAATAGCAATTCTCTTTTTTAAAGTCTTTCCCAAATAAAATTTGCAGTACAATGTGAGTAATACTTCATGACTGAGTTTCAGTAGTGGTTGGGTCAGAGACAGGATTGTTGAATTGTGAATGTTCTTTGCAAATACATAGTAAAGGAAGTTTCTTTTCTCTGAAATTTAACTAAGCTGTCGATGTTTTGATTTGATACCAACATATGAGTCACTCTAGAGATGGGTTGTGTTTTCCCTTTTCCTCCAGCGGATAAATCCCTCTGCAGAAATGGTTATGATTGATAGGATGTTTAACCAGGAGGAAAGAGCATCTCTGACCCGGGAAAAGCGTCTTGCACTTGTGGATCCTGGTAAGCAATGCTTAACTTCAAAATAAAGTGTGGAGTGTTTAAAAATAGTTGTGGCCACAGTGAGGCAGTGATTGCTGTGGATTCCAGTTAGTGAAATACTGAATTAGCATTTGCAAGATAACCTTTTATAACTCCAGAATTGAACAATCCAGAGACATTGTAGGGTTGAAGCAGTTATTTGTGGGGGAAAAAAAAGAGTTATCTGTTTGGCAGAGAAATGTTCAAGTTTCTTTTGACAACAGTCATGACTTCTATAGTTCCTCCATCCTAGCAGGGAAGAATCTGAGTTTACTTGCAGCCAGAAAGACCAGCACTGTTTGAAGCATGAACACTCTTGTTCATCTTAATGAAGTGTTTCTCTTGGAGTGCCATGGCCATTTAAATGGCACTGTTTTTAACTGGGATGTTGTTAAACATAGCACCTGGAAGCACGTTAATTGTGTATGATTACAGTTACGATTTGTTTAAAGGTTCTGCATGATCTGCATATTTTAAAAGATATTCACAGGTTGTGTTGTAGAAAGTATTAATCTTCAGAGACCATATTTGCATATTTAGAATGCTGGGAAGTGCCCTTAATCTGGTTTTACAGCGCACATGCGTGAGCAGTGTGCTGATTAATTTAGTGCTAATCTCCTGCACTGTATGCAGCAGAACGCATAAGCATATGAACATCTCTTAAAGACCCAGATCTGTAAGCTGTGGATGTTATTTGAATTTCAGTACACAGAAACTGTGTTGTCAGTTATTTGGATGTGCAGCTGATTTTAGTAAAATGTTGCTACTTAATTTTCAGATGGTTATCAGGCCGATTTTTGTTGTTCTGCCAAACAATTTGAGAAAGCAGCCGAAGAAGCTCAGTCCAGCAAAAGTGACCATCAGTCTAGCAAAACATTACCTTCTCGAAGTCAAACCACCAAAACCCAAGCCAGAGACCGACCAAAATCCAGCTCAGCAGACTCCACAAATCACAGTAAACTTCCTATAGTGCCTAACAACATTCTGACACCACAAGAAGGAAAAGCTTCTACTAAAAAATCCGAGAGCCTCACTAAAGCTTTAAAGTTTGAAAAAGCTAATTGTTCTTCTGAGAGCCAATATGTGGCCCTTTCTGAAGAAAGGATGAGTGGGAAAGATCTTGCCAAGTCCACTGAGAATTCTTCGAGTTCTGAAGACTTGTCAAAAATAGTGTCAAGAGGCAGTCATGGAACACACAATAAAATATCAAGGAATGCAGTTCAATCTTTCTCCAAGGTAACGTGTAATAATTCACTTCAAGACAAAACTCTGAGGAGCTCTCCAAAGAATGAGGTTTTGCATCCTGCTAACAGGAAAAGCTCTGATGAACCCCAGGAAGACTTACTGCTCAGTAAGAGTTTAGAAACTACATTTAAAAACATCTTGGAACTTAAAAAAGCTGGGAGGCAGCCACAAAATGAGGCAGCAAGTAGTGGCTCCGTTGAATTAGAGTTCCCTAATTTTTCACCTATCGCTTCACAAGAGAACTGCCTGGAAAAATTTATTCCAGACCACAGTGAAAGTGTTGTAGAAACTGACTCTATTTTAGAAGCAGCTGTAAATAGTATCTTAGAGTGTTAATAGTTACAGTACCATGGACAAGTTATGTTTCTCTTAGCAGAAGCAAATGTGAATGACACCACAAGTACAGCCTGACATGCATTTAAGGTTAACCTTTCTAAACTAGATTCTGTTCTGTGTTTGAGAGCAATACTCATTGTGGTTACAGTGAGATATCCAAGTAAAGTTAATCCTTGTTAGAATGCAGTCTGTTAGGGCCTTACTGTTTCAAGTATTATTATGATAGTGCTTTTGATTATTGAGCAGTACTGCAACGTAACAGGGTTGCAGGTTGTTAGGCCCTACATAATACGGTAATATACTGACAATCACAGTCATTTGAAAGGATATATTTATTAAGAAAATGTTTTTAAAGAGTGATGGAAGCAACAATTCTCCCCTACCCTTCTCTTCACAAATCATCAAAATTTTAGTTTTTCTGGAAAACCCACTGTACCTCTATTCAGAAGTGATTATTTGCTTTGTTAATGAATCTGTATTCTAGGATTCTTAAGTTGGAAGGAAATCATCAGTGTGTTTACGAGGCTTCATAATTTAAACTTTAAGTGCTTTTCTATTGCTTTCTGAGCAGAAACTAGTACTTGATATATTTGTAGTGGGTAACTTTAGTCTGTGGGATGATATTATATGATCTTAGTCACAGTGGCATGATATGAAGTAATAAATGCTTGACTAAGGATGGTAGAACGGAAGCCAGTAAATAGCAAAGTGTACAGGATGAGGCCATGATAGAGCCATGAATTTATATATATAATACATATATATGTTATCTCTTGAGGAAAAGATTTTGCATTTTATAATTGGATGTAGTCAGCCTTGAGTCTTTCTGAAGTGGTATAAATGTTTTTTTTTTATTTGTTGGTTTGGTTTTTTTTTAGACCAAGTGTCAAAAGCACTTTGATTTGAAAACTGTATTTGTAGCTTATATTTTAAGAGGATGTTAGCCTTACTCTGAGTAAATTTAAAGGCCAGTGTTTATTTTTGATTCTTTTTGCTTTTTGCTGTCAGAGAATGTTAAATCATCCACCGTAGCAGTCATTATTATCAAGATATGTACAGACCAAAGTTGATCAGCAATCCCATTGTTTAAACATATCAAAAAAATATGTAATTATTAATTCATATTGTAAAGCCAAGTGAAACCATTGCATGGTTTGCATTTGGCTTGCTGTCATGTTGTTAAGATAGAATCTTATTATTTTATTTATTTATTTTAATCTATGACTTTTTTTTGCTGCCCATGCTGCTTTGTTCTAGTTTACTTTGGTCATGAGTGCTTCTGTGCGCATAAGCGCGCTGACGTTGGTCACGTGTGTGTAGTACATATGTCTGCTCAGGAGGATACAGCTTTTGTGGTTTCTAAGGTATGCTCATGTGCTCCCCCAGAACTTCTCCACCATTTCTCAGAAACATTACCAGCCCTTTTCCACACTTGCTGATTTTGATTTTCACGGTGTAAGAGGCTCATTGTGACAAGCTGTGGTTGTCTGTCAGATTGCCAGGAGAGAAACCAAAAGGTTTTGCTGGTGTGTAACTCAGTCCATCTGAACGACACGGAAGGAAGCAGAATTAGATCCTTGGGATAGTAGAACATTACAGTCAGCTCAGTACTGAGCTGCAGTCCACTGTCTGACCACTGAAGGAAACCAAATCTAGAAAGCAATGAGAGAGAGATGAACTTCCTTAAAATTCATTTCCCCTTCAACATGAATGGAAGTACTGGTTTTATATGTTACTAATTGCCATTTAAAAAAAATGTGCCAATTTTAAAGTACATGTTTGTAAAAACCCAACATTCCCAAGTGTTGTATGTAATATTAATAAGTATTGCCAGTTTTAAATTTTTGGTTGGGTGTCCACAGAGTAGACTCTCAGGCAGTTAGTTGTTTTCTTATTGGCAAAACTGACAAGATAGTCTTCACCTATTGCCTTTTTAGATTTAATAATATTCTCATGGCTGTGTATTCTGATGCATATTTTATCATTTTGGAAGTGTAATTAATTTATCATTCTGAACTATTTAGGAAGGAGAGCAGTAAGTTACACAGCTGTATGCTAACTAGTTAAATTTTTCTTTTGAGGAAAAAAAAAGTGAAGTTGCACATTCATCAGTCCCCTTGCTTGTTGTGCCACCTCGAAATGGGTATGGGGTTTCCAGCCTCTCTACAGCAAATACATAACTGGTTGTGTGTCTTCTATTGGGTCTCATTGGGAAGGGGGGACAATGGCATATAAAAAAGGACAAATTGCAAAAAGTAATCGTGATTGATTTGGTCAGACACATTTCTCTGAACTGCTGATGAGAGGAACCCCTTGAACAATCCTAGTAAGATTGATCTTAGATTGTTAATGTTCTGTTGTTCACTCCTTTGAATTCAATTCTAAAGGAATTCTGGTACGTGGTGAAGCAGTAAATGAAATAATTGTATTTTTGTGGTGCTTAAAAAAAGTTTATTAATCATATGGGCTCAAGTCCAGCAAAGTATTGTGAATATGCATGACTTTAAACATGTTTTCATTATTTTGCTGGATCAGCATTGTGATTTCAATGTTATTTAATACTGCCTAATATTAAAACAAATTTTAAACTGGCAATTAAGAAAACTATGTTCATTTTGAAGATTTTGGTATAATTTATCTGTTAGAGTAGGGAGGCCTTACAGACTGACTTCACTTAAAGAGGATGTGTCACTTATTGTCAGCGTGGTATGGACTTTATTTGCTTAAATACCTTCATTTGTAAAGTATGTCTCACTTGAAATTGCTTTGTATACATTTTGTAAAAATATTTATAAAATGTTTTGTAAAAAAAAAAAGTATAACAAATTGCAGTTTATTTTGTTATGTTGGATAAATACTGTTAAAAGACACAAGTCAGTAAATATATTGTTAATCCATGGATAGGAAATGTTTAGTTGGAGATTACAAATTGAAACAACCATTGCAATACAGCCAAAGATTTGGGAAAAAATGTCTATCTGTGATTGTCTTGATTTAACCAAGTTGAATATTCACATTTCCAAAAGATGATTTGTGTCAGTTTTAAGTCTTGCTCCTCTTCTTTTCATGATGCAGCTCTGTTGTAATATACTTAGTAGGCCAACTTTCCATGCTCCTTATGCATCTTTCTGAACATACACACTGCTAGGATTTGGTTCATGTGGCATTATAACTACATTCACTAATGTTAATCTCCAAATTACAAGAGAGCAAATGGTCCTCCCTTACTGGTATTAGGAGTCTTGCCACAGCAAGGTTCTTGCTTGCTCTCCTTCTCTGGTGTATTTTCACAAGGTAGAGGCATCATCTTCCTGGTGCCTCAGGGAGATGGAAGATGAGAAGGCTTTTGGATGAAGTGGTCACTGCATCCACACTGCAGGTTTGACTCATGTCAGCTGCATTTGGTTATAGATGCCTGTGTTTGGGTGTTTTGTGAGACAATGCTGCAATTGCAGGTGCTACAGGGAATCTTCCTACTTTTATTAGAGGGGTGATGAACCTTTTTTTACTGTGATTGAATTTTTCAGAGAGTATGCTGAGACTGATCTAGTAAAGCTCTCATGCCTGGAACTTCCTCACTTTGTTTTTGGAGGCTGTGGAAGTGGAGCATTGGTGAAGTGGTGAAGGGCAGTGCCTCTCATCTTGGAGTAGGGCCTGCACTGTTGAAAGGTAGAGATCTTCATGGTTAGTATTTGTTATTTTGTCAGTGAGACAAAATAAATATGCCCTTTGAATGCTTCCCACATGGATTCAGACAGCAACAAAATTAATAAAACCAGTTATATGCTATTTTAATATCTTTTTGAGTTAGGATGGCTAAGCATCTTGGGCTTGGCTTTTTTTTTTGTTTTGTTTTGTTTTTGTCATTTCCCTGTGGAATCACCGGGCAAACCTTTTGTATTGCTCAACATTTTATGTGAAATCTACTGTGCAGGTATCTTCACCTGAGAATATCTTTCTTATAAGAATTTATGGTGTATTTTTTTTATTGCTTTTCAATAATATTTTTATACCTGGGCTTGTTATGTTTATTCCAACTTATGGGGCAGAATTTCTGAAAATTTTTGTGTGTGTGTTAATGCATAGCTGATTTAAGAAAGTCAAAACACTGTTCATTTTGAGGATCTGAATGAAGAAAAAAAAAGCCAGGAGCAGATTGGCACAAGGAAAGGTAAGTGTAAACAATTTTAAAACTTAGAGGAATTCCTCCCTTCTTTTTTTAATAAGCCTTTGAATTTTTCCTTTCAAATCATACACACGTTTCCTTGAAGGTTTCACAACAATGCATTTGTCAAGACAGCTTCAAGAAATGGGAGAAATTGTCTTTGTGACCAGAGGTCAGCTCTCTTTTGGCTGAAGAAAATCACTGGAGAAAAGAAGGTCTGTTGAAGATCTGCTCATGGCAGCTCTGGTGCACAGATGCAATGCATGCACAGATTTCATATGAGTAGTGGTGGGTGTACTGAGTTATTTGTGATTGATGGGGTGGCATTTGTGAGTGCTGCTAATCTTGCAACTGGTCATCATATTGGACATGGAAAAAAGTGTGCATAATAATGAGTTGCAATGGTAAACAACAAGTAAGCTTGAGGGAGCCTCCTGTGCTAGGGGAGAAAACCTGCAAAGGACACAGAGTGTCCAGCTGAACCAATATTTTTGGTGTAAAGAACAAACCTTTAAAGTTGCCCTGCTGTGTGCTGAGGATAAACCCCATTTTATTTTTTTATACAGTTTATATCTTACCTCGTGTTCTATAAATGAAGGAGTTAGCTGCATCAAAATTTTAAGGCTCTTTGTATTTTTCACACACACACACACACACACACGTATATGTATATATGTGTATATATATATGGAGGGTGGAGATTGACCTCTTCTCCCAGGCAGCTAGTGACAGAACAAAGCCTCAAATCTCTGCCAGGCTGGATATAACAGGAATTTCTTCACTGAAAGGGTTGTCCATCACTGGAATGGCCTGCCCAGGGAGTAGAGTAACCATCACTGGAAACCTGCTATAGCTCATGTCACAGCGAGGCATTGCTGTGTGTATCTGGGGCTGACAAATGGCCAACAGCATAAAAATGCATGGATTTAATGTTATTGAGGTTGAACAATTTCATGTTGCTTTCATGGCAAAATGAATCAGGAATTTTGGAAGCCTCTGTTAGCAGGGGCAAATAGAGTGTCTGCTGTGCCTGTGGAAGGTGCTCTGCTGAGTGCTCAGGAACAGGGACTTGGAAACCTTTGTGTCCCCAGAAGGAAATTCATGTGAGACTGAAGGAGATGAGGCTCCAGAGTTTGGAAGAGATGAGTAGGAAGGTGAGTAGGTGTGTGCAGGGTGAATGTTTTGGGGATCTGAGATTTAAATTACTTAAACTTGATTTTAATAACACAGGATGTATTGTAGATACAGGAAATTTTACAGTACTGTATCTCTTTATATATTAGATAACATAATAATATTAAACACACTGTTCTTTTTGCCTTTGCACCTGGGTGAAGAATGGATTTAGTGAATATTTTACTCAGATGAGGATTTGTGTGTCTTAACAGTTGCGAGGACACAGTTTGAAAGCCATTTGTGAAAGAGCATATCTGATATGCAAGATTTGATGTTAATTTGACCAAGAACATTACTGAAAACTGAGTCAGTTCCAAAGTATTGTGGAATGGGGGAGGTATTTTCATGCTACTGAATGAGTGTCATTGACAATGTAAGTCTTTATTAAAGAGGTAAGGAAGGTATGGAATCTATTTGCTACTATACTGGGGTTTTTTTCTGAGGTTAAATGTGATTAATTTTGAATTTTTAGTGAAAACAACATACAACATATCTGTGGTAATTAGAATTCTCTTTATGACAATGCATTATGTTACTCTCCTCTATTGAGAAGGGCAGTTTTAGTCCTGTGACAACCAGTCTGAGGGTCAAGTCTCACTTCCCTGGAAGCTGAGAACTGCTTTTTTTAAAGTGAAATATTAACACATATGATTTTGTTAAAGCTTAAAGGGAGATACCACCCCACTCTGATTTTGTTTTGTTTTATCCTTTGGCAATCACATTTTAATCACCTAAGTAAAAAATCATTCCTGGATAGTTCTAGTCTTAAGTCACTTTGACCTGTTTCTTCAGCAGTGTTCCATCAGAGGCTGCATGGTTTGTTTCAGAGGAATTTTGATAAAGCAGAATCCTACAAAAAATTGTCATCTTTTACATGCTCTCCCATTTTCCATAGATTTTCTGTTACTTTTGGAGGAATTAAGGTTTATGTCTTCAATTTGTAAACTTCTAGCTAGGAGACCCCCTCTGCTATTTGCGTGCAGATGTGTTTAGCATTTACCCCAGTCAGAGTGAAGGTATTTTCTTCCTTACCTGGCTGGGTGGTAGAAATAAATTCCAGGGCAAGATTATTGTTGGCAGGGAAAACTGGATTTATTTAATTTTTTTTTTTTATTTGCCATGCTTTTTCAGACTTGAAGGTGTTAGTAGTTTTATGGCTCTGAATTCATTGAAAGAATTTGAGACTGAAGATGGGATTAAACCATGCCACAAATGGTGTGACCAGGAGCCTTAGAACCTTATACTCAAATACAGAGCTGTTTGTTTGTACTGCAATCCAAAAGCAAGATTTACCTTGAAATCCAGTGGTGTTGTGTGTATGGAGAGGAAGAGGAGAAGGAGCAGATGTAAATTGTTACAGGTCTGTTGATTTTAAGAACAGAAAAAAGAGTATTTTCACTTGCTTCCTTTGTCCCCTCAGTTACTTAAGAAGATTGCAGGAGCTTTGAAATGAGAAGCAGGGTGGAAAGCAGAATATGCAGCTCTATTTGTCCATTCCAGAGGTAGCTCAGTAACATCAGGTTCTGTGCAAATAAACAGTAGATTTCAATTATCTGCTGCTAATTATCACCCAAATCCGATTTGCACTCTCTTCAAAGGGACTCATATCTTTCCATTTAGTTATTTGTTTCAGTGCAATGAGTGAGTTTAATTCAAACCAAACGTGGGTCAATTTCCTACTGGAAAAAAAAATTTGCAAGGAATGTATTTATCCACAGTCATATCAGTTTAATTTTAGTTTAATGTATGTGGTGATTCACAGCCTCAGTGGGGAGGTGAATTTGTGTCAATCTGTGAATTGGCTTTGCTTGCTTGGCAAGTTTGTAAAGGGCTTGGTCAGCTGTAGAAGGTCTTCAATAATTGCACCAAAAGGGGTGGTTCTGGTGGGCTCTGAGTAATGAGAGGAAGTTTTAATGTTACACAGATGTAACCAAGACTCATTGTGAAGACTTGCCCCCCCAGATATTATTTCTCTTACACAGCATCGAGCCAGTTGGTCTTTCACACAGACTTTTTTTGTGCTGCAGTAATCATCCTTTTAATCTTTATAGACAGACTGTATTTATTCCTCTGTCTGTAGTGGTGCAGCCAACAGTCTCTGAGGGCGTTGAAACAATCCTCCTCCCTTCATCAAAAGCACCTACTGAAAACTATAAGCCTAGGGAAGAAATGAGGCAATTTAAGACATGTCTGATGGAGTGATTGACTAAGGAGATCAAGCAGTGCTGTGGAAATCCTGAAGTACTGTCATGTGGACACTGTGCTGGGAAACATGCTCCAGGTGACCCTGCATGAGCAGGAGCCTTAGACAAGTTGACCTCCAGTCATCCTATTAATTCTTAACAACTCTATGCTAATAATATTCAGTTAACATTGTGGAGAAAGGTTATTTAAGTGTGCAGTACTGGCTACAGTTTTCAATTGAACTTTATGGGATCACACAAGTGATGGTACTTGAAATCCAGTATTGTATGTATGGAGAGGAAGAGGAGACGGAGCAGATGTAAATTGTTAAAGGTCTATTGATTTTAAGAACAGAAAAAATAGTATTTTCACTTGCTTCCTTTGTCCCCTCATTTACTTAACAAGATTGCAGGAGCTTTGACAATGTTCTATAAGAGGTTTAAAAATGAGAAGCAGGGTGGAAAGCAGAATATGCAGCTCTATTTGTCCATTCCAGAGGTAGCTCAGTAACTTCTGGTTCTGTGCAAATAAACAAATGATGGTATGTATTGAAAAATGCATTAATTTTTGCTTTTTATGACTTAGAAAGAGAATTTACTGTGAGAAAGATGTTCAAAGATTGTTACCAGTCAAATGGTTAGTATTTTACAGAAAATAACAACTGTCAGAAAAGTAGGCATCATCTTCAGCAGAGCTGTCTTGTGACTGAACATTCACCAAACACCAGCAGCTACAGATGCTCTGCTGGGGAGTCTCCTACATGCTGTAGCTCTAACTCCAGGCAGTCATTCAGAAAATGTTCACTGCATGCAGTGAATGCTCTTCATTTTAACATGTCTTGTCTCTTTTCACTGTTAAAAATATTCTATGTCCATCCTCATCCACAATCTGTTTTGCCTGGTCTGTTACCCACTGCTGCAGTAGCTGCCAGCTCCCTCCTCCAGTCTCAATCTCTCCCTTCAGCTCATGGTGACAGCAGAGCTGGCAGCTGCTCTCTGAGCACAGATGGCAAACTTAGCCAGTCCTTGTGCAGACACTTGAGCCTCTGCTGCTTCTGTCCTTTGGAATGTGTCCCTTGTGATAAAAACACGATTACTTATTTAGTGCCTTTGTGGTGTGGTGGATGCAGCCAGGGGGCAATGTGCCATGCAGCTGGCTGGGCAGGGAGCAGCCACAGCAGGGAAAAGGGTAAATCCAGCTGGGAGCTGCTGCCCGTGAAGGTGGCAGTGAAAGTGTTGCTGGCCCTGGTAATTGGTAACAGCCATTTACAGGGGCAGAGGCTTTGGGGACATGTACTTGCTAAAATTTGTATTTGGGATTGTGCACTCCTGTTTCCTCTCTTGCATGCGGGAATGGAAGGACCCTCCGGGACAGAGCCCTCACAAACCAGGGACATGCAGCACTGGCTGGGTGTGGATGTCAGAGCTGCCCTGGCAGCACTGAGCCTAGCACAGGGCTCTGACCTCTTTTGCCCTCAGGTGAGTGGGTTTAGGCTGAAATCACTGGGATCTCTGGATAAAGAGCTTTTGGGAGTGTGGGGTTTGATTTGTTTTGTTGAGGTTTTTCAACTTTCCTTTTTTTCCCCTCAGGAGAAGGAAGAAGGAATGGAGGGCTGGTAAACACTAAAATCTGCGTTAAAGCTGAAATTTGCCCTGCAGAGCATTTTTATTCTACATTTTGACTACCTTTCAGAAAGAATAGTATGTATAGATTCTGTAGGCAGACAGACACAATAGCACAGCAAAGTGTGAATTTCTTCCAGCTGTCTTAATGGAGCGTTGATTTTAAAACCTAATTTCACTGCTGCTTGCAATGCAATTAGCACACAGTGAATACATTGGGTTAGTTCAGATGTGTGGTCCTGTACTTTGTGTTGGGGTGGGTGTCATTGTGGATACTTCAATCAAAACATCTCTGTTAGGTAAGTGAGCAAAGAGCGAACAAAATTTGAGGAAATGAAAGCAAGGATATACCAGGAAAACTGGTGATATTTAAATTCTATCAAAATATATTTGAAGGAAGTGTTAATTACTCTTACACAAAAAAAAAGCCCAGCCCAAAAGCCCCATCTACCCCCCTAAGCCCCGCCCCCAAAACAACCTAAACAAACAAACAAAAACCCAGCAAAAGTAGAATTGAGATAAGGGAAATTTTAAATCCACAAAAACAGTTTTTTAAGGTATCAAGTAAAGTAGAACCTGACAAATGGGCTGATCAGGAGAAGATTAATCTGATACTGTCATGTAAACTTGACATAAAGGAGAATAAGACAGCTGATGAAACAAAGATAAGCACCAATGAAATAAACCCACTTTTATTAAGAATGTATCAGTTCCAAAATAGAAGTAACAGAGTTGTTGTCTTGTGTAGTAACAATAATATTTACTGGTACAAACTTTTGAGTACAGTGAGATGAAGAAACTCACCCTGACTGAAGAGATTGTCCCCACTTTCTAATGATGGAGCGATTCATAAATGTTATAACTTTCCAAGTAGCTTAAGATCTGACTATTTCTTCTCAGTAGTGATCGCTAAGTTGCTTCTCTAAAACTCTTGTTTATTTAATGATGTTTTTCACTAATGGAAAAAGGGAAGATTTTAACCACTTATGATAGATCAGATGGAACAGGAAACTCTTTCCAAAAATTCTAGAACACTCTGGGCCCGGGAAAGATTTTTTAAAAAATATTGTGTATTTAATCAAATTTTGGAGTCTGTGGTTTGCAGATCATTCTCACGATTCTCCACGAGGTGGAGGAAGCGGCTTGTGCTTGGGGCTGCGGGGCGGCGCAGGGCTCCGGCTGCGCTCCTCTCCCAGCACCACAGCCCCGCTCCAGGAGGGAGCACCCAGGGAAGGGCTCGGAAGCGTTCCTTGCTCGCTTCCTCCTCTAAAAACCATAACGGGGACTTCAGAGTCGTGATTCACCAGGAGGTCTTGAAGGGCTGCACAGGAATGTGCTGAGTTGGAAGGGACTCACAAGATCGGTGAAATCCAACTCGTGGTCCTGCACAGGGCATCCCCAAGGATGTGCCTGAGAGCCCTGTCCGAGCGTGGAGCATGCCGAGTGTGACGGGAGAAGCTGGTGCCACAGCTGTGTGCTGCCTGTCCGCGGTCACACAGCCAGGGCTGGTGGGTAACCCAGCTTCTCTGAGATTTGCTGTGCTGCTTGTCTGTGGTCATACAGCCAGGGCTGGTGGGTAACCCAGCTTCTCTGAGATTTGGTGGATAAAACAGCTTCTCTGAGATTTGCTGTGCTGCCTGTTCGTGGTCATTCAGCCAGGGCTCGTGGATGAACCAGCTTCTCTGAGATTTGCTGTGCTGCTTGTCTGTGGTCATACAGCCAGGGCTGGTGGGTAAATCTGGTTCTCTGAGATTTGCTGTGCTGCCTGCTCTTGGTCATTCTGCCAGCCAGGGCTGGTGGATAAACCAGCTTCTCTGAGATTTGCTGTGCTGCAGTGTGCTCAGTGCTGCAGGGCTGCTTCACTGAAAAACTGCTCTTCTTTATGGATAAAGTACAAGTAGAGAAAATAACAGCTGATGTCTGTAATTAAAAATGCTGTAACTTATACTAGATTACTGCTAAAGGCTCTGATTTGTAAGCAGTGTTTCAGGTTTTCTGTTGACTGTGGTGAGATTTAGAAAGACTTATCTTGCACAGTTATCCAGGGTCCTGTGTTTTCAGTCTTTGCAGCTCCTAAACATCAAACTCCATTCAATTTGTAATTTTCTTTCCCTGTCTAAAGCCCTCACCCAACCGATTTTTATTTTTGCCTGTGATGAAGCATGTCAAGCCCAAAATAGAAAATACTAGTTTTAAAATTTGATTCAGTGCATTTCTGTTGAAAACAAAATACCTGTTAATACTCTTATGTGAATGACACAATAATGCCTGTGTTTTACCTGATCGTCTTATGGCAGATCACTTGACTTACTTTTCAAGGCATTAAAATGTGTTTGCAGCCATGCTAAGGTTGTTTCAGCATTGCAGGCCTAACTCAGTTGTATCCAGATAAAAAATCACTGGAAAGGGGTGTTATCAAGGTGATGTGCCATTAGTGATCACAAGAGCAGAACTGCAGACTGAGATGGTGAATTGCTTGGAAAGAAGGCTGGAAAGGGGTGCTGAGGAGCCATTTCATCCTTCATACCTGATCCCCCGAGCCTGTCCTTTTCTTGGCAGAGGCCTGTTGAAGGTTGCTCTTGTGAGCTTGCACAAAAGCTCCTTTTGCTTCCTTTTGGCCCAAACATTTTCTACCACCTGCTTGCCTCTGTGTTCCCACAAGCATTGTGTTGCCATAGATGAAGCATCTGAAAGCTGCAGTGTGAGGTTAAAAAGAACTGGGATGTGAGGAAGGTGTGGACTTCATAAATAATGTTGTATCAGGGGAAATATCCATGAAGATGTTATTAAATGTGAGAAGGAATGTATTCCATTATGTCCCAAAGCTTTTCTTTTCCAGAGGGAAGGGCAAATTGTTGGTTGGTTGAATTGATGCTTGGTTTTTCTTTTTTTAAATTTCTTTTCTTTTTCCTTTACTGGTATTATTTGGGCCACTTCCTTAAAGGAAATACAGAATTTATTTTTTTTCTTTTGGCCAAAATACATGAGGACTTCTTCCTGCATAGCCTTGCCAGTTAGAGCCATAATTTCTTCTTGCTTCTGACTGATGCACCTATGATAGTAACTCATCTAGCTCACAGGCAGGACTTGGAAATTTCTAACAAATTTGGATATATGATCTGTACTTCAGGCGAAGTTTGGTCCCTCTTCCTTCATATATGTTACTTTATGACAAGCTAAATAATGTTAACAAACTTCTGAAAAAGGTTTATAGGATCAAGCTTTGCCAGCTTCTGTGACAGCTAAAAGAATGTGTTTTGTTACTGAGGACTTGATTTAGTGGCAATCTGTTAGTGTGGTAAAGCAGTCAGATGACCAGGCCCCAATTCCTCTTGAGAGGCTTAAAATTCAGGTGACCATACTTATGATTAGTAGAATCTTAGCTACAATAGAAATTATTCTGCTTTGGTGAGGTGGAAATTTAATGGCTATATGCTTTCTCTGGGTGGAGGGGTAGGTGTATGGGAACACCTTTTTGACTTGAAGAAAACCCACATTTATTCTGAAGGATGTAAACTTGGCCAGAGATAGCTGATCTCTGGAGCTGTTCTAAATTATGAGAGCTATCTGTCCCCAAAGAGGCAAAACTTATCTCCTGAGTCCTTGAAAGCGTGTTGGCTTTGCTGTTTTATTTTTGACACAGGACTCAAGTTGGGCAATACCTCTATGGGAAGCAGGGTGGGACAGCAGACTCCTTAAAGCTTCACTCTTAAGCTGAAGTTTTCTCTCTGAGTGATGAGGAGAGGGACTGCCTTATGTTCTCTAGCAGCAGCAGATTCAGAGCAAAACCCAGCCAGGAGCTGCAGAGAAAGCTCTGTGGCTTCCTTACTGGGTTGGGCTGGAGCAAGGACCAGCCCAAGGGGCTCTCCCTGGTGAGGGATGGCACCTTGCTGGTCCATGCTCAGGGCTGGAAACAACAATCCAGGAGGGGCCCTTGCTGCTTCCTGAAATGGCCCAGCATCCTGCTCAGCCTGGGGTGCTGCTCTTGCTCCCTTGCTGGTGGGCCTGCCAGGGAGAGGGGCTCCCTTCCCTGCCCACTCATGGCCATCCCTCCATCCCTGTCTCCTGTTGTCATGGAGAATTGCTCTAAAAGGAGGCAATAACAATCTCTAGCAATCAAATTTTACTGTCACAGGTCTTACCTCCAGCAGATACAAGTGAGTGTGCAATGTCTCTTCCTTTTGGAATGAAGGCTTTAGTAGCTCAAACTGGGACCAGTTTCCTGACACAGGGAGATCTCTGTCTTGAGAATTGCAGGGTTTTTTCTGTGGAATTCATTAATCTGATAACTGTTTTCCTTTATCATAAAATTTATATGATTTCCAATATTTTAAAAATCTTTATCGTCCTCCTTCTATTTGGTGGTAGCTCAGGCCGACTGGGAAAAAAACCAATCTATAAAACATGCGGTGAAGTGAAAAATACACCAAAATTTCACTTCAATGCTCTGGCCAAATCTATCTTATGGGAGTTGCTACTCTAGCCTGCTCTGTTCTGGAGAGACATTTTTCTCTTCTTCACTGTGCTGCAAAACTGTGCTTCCTCTTAGGTTGAGGCCAAGCACATCCTGAGAAAAAACTGCTTGGTTTGCCAAACATGCAGCTGATGACACGTATATTTATGCTCCCTGGCAAACTAAGTTAAACAAACAGGGACTAAGTTGGGCAGACATTATAGGAGGTAATACTTCATTATAACTCAGCTATGAGCTGCTTATTCTTCTTCCCAATTATGGCATCCCCATGCATGGCTTTCCCAAGAGGAGGAGAAGTATTCTGGGGAAAAACAAATTCCAGCATATAAAACCTTGGAAGAGCAGTAACTGTACAGGAAGGGACGGTAGCTGGAGTGAGGGGTCTGAGCAAATGTCATTTTGTCTCTTTTTGTTCAGAGCATGGTTGTTTCTACCTCAGCTACAAAACTTAAATTAATTCCTGAAAACTCACTTGCTCAGTTCACAGTGTGCCTGAATTCAAGCCGTGTTTCAGTAACATCAGGTTCTGTGCAAATAAACAGTAGGTTTCAATTGTCTGCTGCTAATTATCACCTAAATTTGATTTGCACGCTCTTCAAAGGGACTCATATCTTTCCATTTAGTTATTTGTTTCAGCGCGATGAATCTTTAATTCAAACCAAACGTGGGTCAATTTCCACTGGAAAAAAAAAATGCCAGGAATGTGTTTATCCGTGGTCATATCAGTGTCTCTCTTTAGTTTAATATATGTGGTGATTCATGGCCTCCATGGGGAGGTGGATTTGTGTCAATCTGTGAATTGGCTTTGCCTGTTTGGCAAGTTTGTAAAGTCAGTTGTAGAAGGTCTTAAATAATTGTTCCTAATGGGATGGTTCTGGTGGGCTTTAGAATAAGGAGTGCAAGCCCTGAAGTTACACAGGCACAGAAAAACTTGTTAGGCTTCAATTCCCATCCTACCTATAAAAAGAGGTCTGTGTGAGGATGAAGTGGAGAGATGGGGTAATGGGATCTAGACTCTCTCCTACTGCTTTGAATCTCAACTTAAAAACGTGTGTGTCATACTTTACACAGGCTCCTTGGTTGTCTCTGTGACCCTCTGGCTTGTACACCACCACAGAATTTCAGTCACAGAACTGAAGGATTGCTGGACATTTTTCTTTTTAGAATAAACAGAAAGCACTAAATGCAAGCAAGAGGGCTACAGCAACAAGAAAATTTCATTGTAATAAATACCACATGTGATCACGATTTACGAAGTAGACAATAAAGAGTAATTTAAAAAGAGAAATCCTTCTATTCTCTTTCATGTGGCTGAAGGCAGCATAATTTTTGGCTGTCTTTACTGGAGATTTACTCAAAGATTTAACACCCCCTTCTGTTTTTCTTCTCCTGGAAGCTCAGAGGAGGACACTTTATTAACTTGCTATTCTTTAGATTCACATCTGACCTCTGATTTCTTTTAACATGGAGATAGTTGGTAAGAGTGCTGAATTTTTTTAAATTTAAAGAATATTTTCAAGATATTTCAGTAGTATGATGTTGTGTTTCCAACAGTTTTTAAATTTTTTTTTTCTCGTGACTGGAGTAAATAGTAGTATTTTTGAGAAGTCCATGAATACTGAAAGCACCTTCTCAAATTCTGTATGTTGTCTTTTGCTACTTTAAAGATAGGTTATCTAACACTTCTGCAAAAGAAAAACCTGTTTTGATTTGGTGCTCAAACAGTCTGAAGTGGTGACCTAATATAAAAATATTTGCTGTTGGAGTGGAGGAAAGATTTCAACTTCACAGCAGTATTTCTTACTTCTCCCTGTTCTGGGCTTCTGTCAGTCCCAGTTAAAAATCAGGGTCAGTCTGAAGTGGAGCTGTAATTACAAAATTAACATCCACGTGCATTTTTACTGTGACTGTGTCTGTAAGGTACATCTCAACAGGGTTTGATACAGGGAGTTCTTTGTTAAATGGAAACTTTTCTGGTTGGATTGGTGTTTCTGGATTCCAGGGCTGTGTGACTGGTTAGTCTCTGTAGTGTTTTTATGGTTTATTTTCAGTCCTGCCAAATCCAATCCAAATAGCTGTATGTTTTCTTCCTATGATGGAGGTAGAGTATGTCCTAGTACAATTGGTGCAGCATACAAGACACATTACAATTTACAGGATAGAGGATTTTTATTTACATTGTCTCAAACATTTGTTGACAAAGATGAGGGGTCCTATGGTTTAGGAAACCCCAAAGTAAAAATAAACTCCGGAACAAGTTCTTTCCTGTGACAATACAAGTGGAAAAAGTCTTAAGGACATTCAGATTCATAGATGTATTTATTATAAATTCTGTGTGTGTTTCGTAAGGTTTGGTTTCTTGTTTCCCAATATCTGAGTGAATTCTGCCTTGGTAATGAACAGCAACATGAGAAAATCTTTGCTTTTCTATATTCATAGGGTCTTCAGGTTATTATTTGTCTCAGAGTGAAGTTCTAAATAAATTATTACCTCTGTGCAGAGATTTTGAGAGTGGATAGTCGTGAGCTTTTTAAAGTTCTTCAGCACTCTGACTATAATTTTCATAGAGCTGGAGCTCACTTTAGTAGAATCTGAGCATTCACCTTTTTAAGGATGGTCTGTCTGCAGATTTTCTGCCTGGAATAATGTTCATACCACATGAAGCATGATACCTTTGCTAAAATATCATTGAATGATGCTATTTTGTGGCAGTTTCTCTGTCCCTATCCTCAGGCCTGCAAAGCCTCCGAGTTGAGACTCTGGAAACTTGTGAATATGATTGATACGGTTTGAAATTACCAGTTCTAAATTAACATGTTGGCTTTTTATTTTGCCTTGCACAGTCCCATTTCACAGTTCTCCTTGTCCAGAATTTCTCTTCGGATTGAAAATTCAGAGAGAACAAGGGCTTGAAGATGGGCTCCAACACATATTGCTTTCCAGGCAAGGGAAAAATCATGGGAGAACCCCCAAATAATGTATTTTTCTTGCATTCAGATAATTTCATTGGTGTGTCTAGCTCTAAGTACAACCATTTCTGTGGGAACAGTTCAGAACTTTAATTAATTTTTCTGCTTTCAAGAGGAGGAGAGTGACCTGAAGTCCTCTTCTAGCCAAGTAGTGTAGAGTAAATGACTTTTAAATATATATTTTTGAAGATATGGTTACTTTAAAATTCTTTTGCTTCAGCAACAAGTTGGTTTGCTGTTTATTTAAAGGTATCAGAATCTTTCAATTTCCCTTAATACTTGCTGTTCATGATATTGTGGAGAAAGAGTGAGTGAAAGATTAGGGAGTGGGAAAGATTCTTTCTGTCAGTGTGTCTCCCTAGATGGCTTCTGTGACCCCTTTCTCTCAGAAAGCTTTTTAACTGAAGTGCTCTTTTGATGTCCACTTTTCAGCCAGCTTTGTTACTCGGCCCAGGAGCCTTGTGTTGTTGACTCATCACTTATGAGGAAGATAATTAACTGCAAATACCCTGATGCATCCTTGATAATTCTGCACAGAGCCTGGGTCTATAAGGTGCTGTGCCAGTTCAATCATAGAGGAAATTGTTATAGATCTTCAGACTGGGCAAGAAACTAAAATAGCTCTTTGCTTTGCGTGTCTAGTAATTTTATTTAATTGACTTATTTGCTCCAGAATAATTTGCACCCCTGCTTCATGTTATTGCTATTAAATTGGTGACAGAGAAAATCTGTGCTTTTGTCCCCAGTCTTGTGCTGGATATTTGTAGCTAGACTATCTGAAATACAAATTGCCATTATGTGTGTAGGAATCTACTCAGCAGTATTTGTTTATTTCTGGTTTTGGTCCTGCAAGTCTGTTAGAACCAAGGGAAGTATTTAGATTTTCCTCCAGTCCTAAAGTACTTTGAATTGTTCGTGTAATTAGTCAGAAAGCAAGTGACAAAATAAAGAATGTGCAGAAAATCAGCTCAGCTATACAGGACTTTAAATAGATTAAAAAAAAAAAAAAAAAACCCAAAAAGCTGCTTGGTACAGCTCAGTCCTGAACTGAGAATGTGAAGAAATTAACTGACTAAACCTTCAGTGGGGCATGGCTGAAACGAGCTCTTGGAGAACAGAGACAGACATTTTATCCACCAAAATTTCCCAAGTATATCCTAGTTAATCTTCACACCTGAGGAGTTTTGGGGCTGCTGTGGCCCCCCATGCTGCTTTCACACATAGGTAACTTCATTAACTTTGCCAGGGTGAGGTCAGGAAATTCTCAAAGCACAGACCAAGTCGATAATCAATCTTTTATAAGGGCCCCAAGATTAGTGGTGTCCAGGGCATAAAAACACTCTGAGAAAAGTCTTTGACAAAATATCCATGTCTTTACTCCCCTTATGCTACTATTAAGAAAAATGGGTCTTTTATGTCCAGTGGAGAACCTTGTCCCAGCTCTCCATGCCTCTGACACCTTGGTGCTGGATTATGTTATCGCCCTGCACTCCATATGGAGCCATGTGCTGAGATCCTGGGAACTGGAGCTGGTGCACAGTGTGGAGCTCCATGCCAGGAACACCTGAGACCAGCCTTGCTTGTTGTTAATAAGTTCCTGGGAAGAGTTCATGGTGTTAGTTGGAAGCTATAAAGCCCCAAATGGTTACCCAGGAGGCTGCTTCCCTTCCTGCAGCACAGCACTCGTACCTGGAATCAGCCAGAGACACCCGAGCTGCGCTTTGGAATTCACGTCCCACATCCACCCTCCTGGGCTGGGGTCTGTCCAAACTTAGTGTGCGCCGCAAGCTCAGCCTGTTGTGCCTGATCACCTGGTAGGGGATGGTGTGAGGTCCTGGGGATTTGCTTCCTCCTGGTGGTGGTGTAATTTTACCTGCTGGTGAGTACTTCGTTCTCTTTTTTTTTGTTTCCCTTTGTTCTGCCAAAAACCCCAGTATATTGCTTTTTGAAATGAAACCAGAGCTACACTCTATACCTGCAACCCCATGGCCGGAACCAAGGCGTTGCCAGGTGCCTTTCAATTAATTACATTTCTGTTCCATCAAAATCAGTGGGTGTATGCAACCTATCCCTGCTATGGTAGGATTTATTCTCCTAAGCAAAACATTTGAGGTCAGATATGAATCTATAAAGAAATTCTATATCAAGATGGGTGAGATAAGGAAACCCTGATTACAGGGCTTCTCTTTAAGGCTGAGAACAGTGATGAGCCATTATGGAGCAGAAATATCAGCTGGAGAATGCAAAGCAAAGACAACAGTGTAAGGAGAGGCAAAATCCGTGTTGGTGTTTGTTATGGCATCGGCTTTACTCTGAGCTGGTGAAACCAGGTGCAGAAGAGGGGAAGCTGCAAGGGGTGGGATGTGCTTGACCTTGATTTCTGATGGAGAGAGGCAGGATGTGCAGTTGTTTCAGCTCTGCAGTACAGAAAACACCATGTGCAAGCTCAGCTGACTCTTCCTCAGTGCAGATTGTATGAGGTGCCATGACACGGTCTCAGAGAGTGCATTAAGGGAATTAAAATGGGAAACCAAACCTGGGATATCTGGGTATCTGAGTGATTTTGCATAGCTGTGCTATGCCCTCTGAGAAAGGGCCTGTAACAAGATTTTTGTGTCTGTAATAATGTAGCTCATGGACAGGAAGAAATTATGACAATTTTTTTTGTTTAGCTGTATAAATGATAGTACAAATAATAATATATAATTGTTCTAAGTGGAGAATCCAATTACTTAATGAGAGAAAGATCTGTTGCTTTTCCATTTCACCAGGAACTGTCAGGAGAGGGAGGATAAAGTGTTAGAAAGCTGAGAGTATATATAAATCCAGAGGCTGCAGTGTTTTATTCACCAGTGGCTCATCCCTAATATTGCTTGGCTATAGACCAAAGTTCCTATCTGACAAGACAGGATGTAAAACTCTAATTCATCCACCAAACAGCACAGGCCAGATTTTTCTGGTTTTGTGTGTAAACAGTTTGTCCCTGGATTTATATTCCCATTTGTTTACACAGACCCCAAATTTAGGTGTAGCACTATGTGGTTATCCACAGGTGAGAGGTGCTGTATCCCCAGTGAACCCTGTGGGCCTCCCACCCACAGACCCCTGGAAGCACCAGATCCCAGTGCAGCCCGTTCCTTCATAGAGAAAATATTCTAGCTGCTTGATCAGCCCAAACTTCACCTTTTTCTGCTTTCAGCCTCCCAGCTATGGGGATATAGCTCTTTCAGGCAGCCTGGAAGCCTGCCTCTCCTTAAAGCCCTAAATATTTGCACAGTGAACAAGCCCCACACGTCTGTCATGGCAAAAGGCTTTTCTTCAGCTGTTGAGCCATCCCGATGCAATTGTAATTTTTCTAAACTGTTCATTCATTGCCAGTAAAGAACTTTTTTTTTTTTTTTTTCCCTTGGAAAATGCCATGTCCCAGCTCTAGTAAGTTTATTTGTAAGTCTGATTGACATATGATGGGGCGAAGCTAGACTGACAGTGAGAGTTTCATTGATGTGAAATTTTACACCATATCTGGACATAGTATATACTTGGTTTATGATCCAGCTGGGCATGCTTGTTAGTTATTGTTGAGGTCAATCAAAGTGTAATTGTAACATAGGGAAAGACGGTCCCAGGGCTGCAAAGGTTTGCTTCCAACAGCTGCTATTCATTATTCATTAAACTCTACCTTCTGTTTTTTTTAAATTAATAACCCTTGGCTTTCTAACAAGGTATCAGACATGCAGAATATAGATTTAAAAATCAAAGATGCACTGGTTTCATCCCCAAACAAGAGAGAGCACAAAGCACTTTAGCTAGCAATAGCAGTTGGCAGCAGAACATAGTGTTTCTGTTTGTGGAAAAGCAGATGTGAGTTAATTAACCTGAAATTTTTGGGCACTGTATGCTGTGTGTGAGAGAACTGACTGGTGCACAATAAACCCCAAACTTATGGAAGTCAGGGGGAACACTCAAAACTTCAGTTAAACAAAATTTCATAAAAATTAGGGCAAAGTATATTGCAGGTCTGCAGTGAGGGAATATCAGATGAAACAGGGTTCATTCAAATTGGCACTTGCACCTCCTTTAAGGCAGTGATTTTACAGCATCCACTCACCAGTTTGTTTGAAGTGTAGCCCAAGCTTTAGCTCAGGACGATGGCCAAAGCAGGCACAAGATGTTTCTGTCCCATGAATCCCATTCCTGTGTCCCTGTGAATGCTGTCTGACTGAGATGGCACATGGAAAAGTGTCAGAACTTTGGAGCATGACTGGGGACAGGGTCATTCCCAGCCAGGTCCCGGCACATTTTTTGCAATTTTTTGCATTTTATCATTTTGTCATCACAGAGGGCTAATACACTGTGGCAAAAATTATGTGCAAGACACTGCTCTGAGTCTGAGTGTCTCAGTGCAGGCCATCTGTGGGAAATATGATTACCTATGGTGCATGATCACAAGGCCAGTGACTATGGTAGTGTATCATAAGGTTAATTGACATTGGTCTAAGAGTGTTAACACAGCCATCTTCCCACTCTCTGAATCAGGTCTTTGTTGTCCTTTCTTTTCCTGTGTAAATTCCACTACTTATTCATCTGGGGTGCTCTAAACCATCACTAAATGTCACATTTATGACACATTTCTAAACAAACATTGGGATATCCATTGCACATGAGCATGCTTCCTCAGCTCTGCTGGCCTTGTTGGGCAGCTTATCTACTGTTCTCCCTAAGTCTGACCTTTCATGTTCAGTTACTTTAAAGACACTAGAAAACCAACTATCAACTCAATTTCCTTGTAGCTTGGGGGTAAGGTTAAAATATCATGTAGCTACCGTATGTTTGACATTATACAGCAACAACTGATAAGAAAATATTTTCTTTTTAAATACACAGTACATCTTGCAAGAGTACATAATGGGTGTTCTCGTTCTTAGTCTTTGTCCTGGAGAAGGCCTGATGTTGTTAAATATAAAAAGTTGCCACTGGTATTTACCTTGCTGAATCTGCTCACATCAATTGGTTCTGCCTACCTCATATTTCAAAGGGGAATGATGGGGAAAGGTCATATGGATTGCCCTCCTCTTCACTTCTCAGCTTAAGGGTGTCCTGGTTGTAATTAAGGAACAATTTCTTTTGTGGTGGTAGTCAAGAAATTTTTCTTTCACTTCCCTCTTTCTCATTTTTTCACATCATGTTTGGAAAGGCATGTGAAAGCCAGAGAACAGACAAGTGCAGTTGGAAGATTTGTCATTCCAGAGGTAATTTGGTTTTTCCCAAAAAAATAAATCTGAAACAGCTTCTGTGTATTTGTATTCAAATTCAAGTCCATAGACTATCAGCAGTGAGTTTGGGGGTGACAGGCTGAAGGCAAAGGTTTTGATTGCAAGGCCATCTGGCATTGTTATGAGGAAAGTTCTTGAATTCCTAAAAGAAACCAAAACCACATTGCTCAGTAGGTGCTGACTCCAATGAAATTGAACCATCTTAGTGCAGGTTTGCTGTCTGACTTGTTGGAGAGACTGTGGGAAAATCAGCTATTTCTATACTGATGAAGTGACTGTGGCTGAGAATTGTGATTTTACGGGAAAAATGTGAAATGGAATGTTTGGCATGTTGAAGCAAAATGTTTTAAAATTGTAACTATTTTTTTAGCTTCCTGCAAGATTCATGCAAGATATACCTTTATGGAAGGCCAGAAAGAGGTAATCAATATTGTGTTGCTTCAGTCTGGTCTTACAGAGAGAGAGACTGAAGAAAGACAAAATCCATTTACTGTCACAGAATGGTCTGAAAGTGAGCAATACAGAGAAATACTGTTCTGCAGAATATGGAGAGTTTTACTGAGGTTGATTTCCTGAAGTCTGGGTTTTTGGATTTCTGTGAAACTTGATTTGTTTGCCTGCTTTTCTTAAAGTTCATGTGCTGTGTTAGCTTATAGGCCTCACTGCTTGGATGGAACCGAAGGGATTAGAGGTGGGATGTAAGGGCTTTTCAATCCAGGTCAGATTGGATTTAGCACTGACTGAAAATGACACCAGTTGTTCAGTGTTCTGGATCAAATGTACAGTGGCCAGATCCACAGCAGGCTGGGTCATCTGAGGTCATAGTGCAGTGAAAGTTGAGAAAACATAGCCCCAGCTGAAGCAGGGCATTTTCAGCCTGCTAAGCAGGGCAGGGCAGCAGTGACTGTTCCCACATCAGGTTTCATTCCTGTGTATTTCCCCTTCCTTTTTGAGGCTGAACACTTTATTCCTAGATGCCACATGTAATGCATTTACAAGCTAGGAAAGCATGCATCAGGCCAGGCATAAATCTGATATGTTTTTTTTTTTTTTAGTTCTACCTTTTCCTTTGCTCAGCAGAGAAAGGAACAGGAATGGGAAAGAAAAAGGAACTGGTTTCTGCTTTGGCACTGAGGACCTGCCTGCACAGCAATCTGGTGAAAGGCAAATGCTGTTTGTCTGGGTCTCCTTTGACCCAAGTTGGGTTATTTGTGTCATGCCTGTGGAAGAAGGTTCAAGCTGGAATGCACTGAGTGACAGCAAACAGCCCAAAATCAAAAGAATGGGGATTTAAATTTTGTTACCTGCCTTTGACATAGCAAGTCAGGTGTTGTTGCTGTGGTATCTAAGAACTACAATTAATTAATGGAGCCCCGGTTCAAGGCCTTAGTTTTGTATGGGTGAAGCAGCTCAGCCATGCAAAAATTAGACTTCTAAGGTTTATAAATTTGACAAAGTGTGGGACCCTCTCTGTAACCAAGATCTCCTGCCAGTGGACAGTGAGCTCCAGTGACTTTGCAGCTGCAGACATGCTGAGCTGCATTGGTAGACTGTTTCATGTTTCAGGCAGAAAAGATGTAAATCTTCATCCTCTCTGTGATAAATTGTGTGTTAATGAAGACAGACCTTGCTTTGATATGCAACCAGGTTAAAAGAAGAATTCTTCTGATGAGGCAAATCCAGAGATAGTGAAAGCAGCAAATTAGGATCCAGGAGTACTTATGGATTATGAAGAGGAATTTTTGTGTGGACAATGTCACGTTCTGTGCAGCTGTACTCACATATTTTTAAGATTTGAGCTAAGATGTAAAGGGTGCCTTCACAAGCTACTAGTACAGATGATTACTGAAAAATTTGGTGCTGTGTTTTGGGCATAAGATGTGTTTCACTGTGAGCACACCACCTCTGTTCCATAAAACACAGCTTGTCTCTGTATGTGTAAATGGCCTTTCTTTATTCTGCAAAAAGGGTCTGCAAACGAGTAACTAAATGGGAGAAGGGACAGTTCACCCAAAATGCTGTCTGGAGGGTTTGCTTTGAAGATCTCCCGTATCTCACATGCAGTGTGTCAGGAAATGAGCCCTCAAATTGGTTGATAGAGGTATGTCCTTGGTTTGACTCACTGCTGCATTATTCCAGTTTTATATTGATCTATCACCATGGGAGTGACCTCTGAGCTTTTTATCTCTGTGTCTCATCAAGGCATTTATTAAGCATCCAGTCTCCTTATAAACTGAGTGCCTTTGGTCCTGTGCATAAACCAGGAAACACTAGCAAGGACTCTTCAGGACTGAATCATTCAGAGCTTGGTGGAATACAGAAAATCTGATACCTGCAGGTTGGTCACATATGTCCTAGCACAAAGCATGCTGAAGTTACTGGGGACTTACTACAGACTGAAAGGTCACTTTCAATAATGATTATTCCCTTTTTACAGCTCACCTTCTGTCATAATCAAGCAGCACATTTTGGTGTTGCTTGTATTTCTCCCACTGATATTGCGTGTTTTAAGGAAGGAAACAGCTCTGGTCTCATTCTTTGTTCTGTCAGGAGCTGAATATCAGGCTGGTACTTGAATTCCCAGTTTCATGTGGATTATGTTACCTATCTGTGTTGTGATCCCTTTCTGTTTTCCATATGATACAGTTGGTGTAGGGTTTTTAATCATATAAATGCTATAACCTGGAAGATCCAATGCTAATTTCCTCTGGAGACTTATGAAAAGTATCAAGGGTGTGCCTGACTTGTGGTGACAGAGCTTTTCAGCATCCCCTGAGAAAGAAGGGCTTCTGGGCACACATGGCAGCCAGATATGGCTCACACTCACAGCAGTGCACACAGAGCACCAGTTATTAGCTTTCCACCCATGGATATGCTAACCAGATACTTTAATTGCACTTCTAATGTACCATCACATGGCTGGGGTCACACACTGGCTGCACCAGCTGCAGATCAGGCTGAGGTTCCATACGACCACAAACAGCAGAGATAAGGTGAAAGCCAAATACCTTTAGTCTTATGAACCCTCTGTCTCAGATATTACATCAGACATTCATGAAAGGACAGACAGAATAAATTAGTCAATGTAAAATGTATCTGAAAGACTGAGATAATCCTATAATTCCCAGTATTATCCCTAATAACATGACTGTAGAACCAGTGATGAAATGGAGCAAAGAGGTCATTGCATGTCAGGGTGCAGATAAGATCTTCTGTGGATTCTTTCCTGTAAGATCTAACCAAAGAAGCTGAAAGTAATTTGAAAAGAACTTTTTAAAGCAGTCTTCACTCTGAAGGGATTAGGAGCCCACAGATGAATATGATGTTCCTCAATCTCCCTGGAAAAAAAAAAAAAGCTTTGCAGGACAGCCTCAAATCGCTGCAAAATAAAATTAGAAATCAGAATACAATTCCCAGGCACAATGCAGCACATATTTGGTGTGATTAAGGAATGGTAAAAGGGGACTTTAAAGGGACCCTACATGGGGAGCTGATTGAAAAAGCTTTGGGAAGGGTCTTGCATCTGGGTCAGGTTTCTGAGAGAAGGAGAACAGCTTTTAGGAGTGACCTGTATCTTACTCCCAGAGTTGCAGCAGAGGTGGTGGAGGAGTGCTGTGGCTCTCAGAGAAGGGATCTCAGCGTGGTCCTTGGCTGGAGTGTGCACTGGTGGCCTGGGGAAACACCTGCTTGTGGCTCCTGTGTCCTCCGGCCCATGTGGTGGCTTTTTGACAACTGCACTATTGTTTTTGTTTTTGTCTTGGGACCGGTCCCACCAGTAGGATCTGATGGATAGAAGGAGGGTGAAGGAAGTGGTTGATGGGCAGGCTCAGCTGATGTTCAGCTGGTCCTGTGCCCACAGCTGTCTGCTGAGGATATGGGTGCCTGTGGCCCTCTGGTTCTTGGGATGCTGGCATGGCTGTAACAGAGGGGACACAGCTGGGACAAGAGCATCAGATGGACAGGTCACCAAAAGTGTGGTGGTGCATGTCCTGAGCTGAGAGCATAGTCTGAAACCAAGAAAAACATTTGTTTTCTTTTCTTTTTGCAGAGAGAAGGTAGCAGAGTGTAACCAATTCCAAGGTATCTGTTTATAAATTAGTGATGTCTGGACCTTAGTACCACAAAGTCCTCCTTGACACCATTCCTTGTTCATTCTTCCCAAAGCATTCCAGGAGAAAGGGTGAGCAATGCTTTCTGGTTCCCACTGGAGAAGACCATAAATGCAGAAGGACTTTCTATGATTTTCCCTGGAAAGGAACTGTGGTTGGGACATATGTTCTTCTAATTTGGAAAAATCTTATATTTTCCAGGGTGCTTGCCATGAGTCAGGGAGAGTTTGGACTCACGGGAAAGATGGGTGGGCGGAAAAGCTTTTTTATTTTTTTTGCTTGGTTTGGTTTTATTTTTCCAGTTTGGGCTCTGACACACACTGCTTCACTCTGTTGTTTCAGATTTTACTACTAAAACCTTGGGAAGAAAGGAACCTTCTTCCCCGTTGCAAAGCTGGTATTGTTTGGGATACCCTGCTGGGCTTCTGAAGAGAAGTGATGACAGACACCCTGTGACAGACGTAAAATCCAGCTCTGGAATCCCAACAGCAAATCCAGCGTGTGAGCAAAGGCTGCTCTGGCTTGTGTGGGTCTTCACAGTTGCCTGCCAGCTTCAAACCAGGCTGTGTCAGTGGAGAACTGTAAATGCTTCTTGGGAGAACTGGCTGCTCTGAAGAACCATAACTTACAACTGTGAAATGGGCAGTGCAGTTCCTGGAGAAACAATGATTGCAACACAGGGATATGGAGATCTCAGCTGTAAAAGCCTCTAAGGCAGATAAGCCACCAGGGATTCTCTTGTACCATACTGGGAAGATTCCTGGTCCTCAGTACGGATGTGAGACATGCAGTGAGAAAGAGCTGAGCCCCTCAGACAATTATAATTAGGTCATTAAAGTTAAATGCCAGACTGTATCTTTATATTGCAGTAATAAAAGGGTAGTGAGAACCTCCAGTAAAAGTGTCAGATGATGTGCTATTCCCAATCTGTGATTCCTATGGCTTATGGGTGAAGTCATGGCCAGCACACAGCATATTTCCCATGTGAACAGGTCCAGTTTCACAATCACCACTGCGAAACGCACAGGACTGTCCAACAGGCAAGCTCTGGTTAGGTTTGGTTTGACAGCTGAGATTGATTCCTCTATGGAATCATTTCCAGTGCTGTGTGCTGACCTCACCCCACTGAGAGCAAAAGGGTGGAGAAGAATGAGTAGCTGGATTCATGGCAACAGAAGAGGGGGAAAAGCAGCCTAGACCTGATGTGGTTAACCTTGCTTAGCCAAGGGCTGTCTGGGGAGTACAAACAGCCTCAGGGTGGCAATAACAGCTTTCACTCCCCATAGCAAATATGGCTTTGTCCACTGGATATATCCATCCTGAAGGAAGAGGAACCACAGGCTAATACACATCTTGAGATCAAACAGCAAAATCAGTCACTTGGCACACTTGAAATTGCTTGTTGAAATATTTTCTTCCTGTTTCTCTTTCTATCTTGATAACCATATATCCTTGCATACTTACAAGTTTTACAGGGGTTAACTCATTGGGACTACCTTGGGGACAGAAATATTTGGAAGCACTGGAATTCCTGTTTCCCCAAGTGTTGAGTGGATGTTATCTGTTCATGTCCAACTGTGTCTTTGATATCTTCAGATGGAAGGTGATGGTGATGCCCCATCCCCTTTGTGCCAGCCATATATCACCCTTCTGGCACCACAACTCCTCTGACATCTGACCTGAGTACTATCAGTTGCAGCACATCCAGTTGTCTACAAAAGCCAGCTTTTTGCTGTAGGGAATACCATTTCCTGTAGCTCCTGGCAGACCTGAGGGGCCAGAAAAATCACTGTGCAGCACTCTCCCTTCGAGAGTGTCCAAAATGCCTTTTTTCGCTACAGCAGAATTTGTACCTGTACATAGCTTGTACCTTAGGAACTGCTCAGCCTTGCACAGGGGACAGGATGGACAGAACTCCATGAAGGGACAGTTATTCAGAATCATTATCCTGTGTTTTTTGCTGGCTTTTTTAGGTCCTATGTGTTTCCAAAGCATCTTTTACTTATAAAACTTTCTTTTTTTGTGGACTTTTAATGGTGCTGATTGTGAAGTTACCTGAGACTTCTGTATCCATGAATTAATTTTTACTCTGCCCCTGTGAGGGGTGAAAATGGGCCAAACCAGTGGTAGACGGGATTTTAGATTGCAGCAGGGATGTCAAGAGTCTCCAAAAATTTCAGCTGGTTTTGTGAGAGATTAGCAATGTAAACAAATCTGGTTTAGACTCTCACCTCCAGGTGACACTCCCAGAGCTGGTGACATGTGTGGGGAACTGGCACTGCCTGAACTGCCTGGAGTCCCCTGGAAGTGTTGCCCTTTGCAAGAGTAAACCTGAATTGCTGAGAACAGCATTCACGTGGGAGCCATGGAAGTGGCTCTCTCTGTACTTACTCTTTGCCTTTCTTCCCAGAAAAAAAGGCAGAGTGAGGAAAAAAAGCAACAGAGGTGTAAATATCTGTGTATGGGAAATAGGTAGTTGATTTCCTTGAGTTTTGCTCGCCTCTTTGTCTAAATTTCACCCCCCTCCCCAGCAGTGTTGATTTTCAAGAGAGATTATTGTATTCTGCCCCACTGACAGTACAAGTTTGTTTTTTGCCCCCCCCCCCCCCCCCCCCCAGTATCTTCAGCTGCAGCTTTATCAAACCTACAGGGCAAATCCAAGTTGTCCTATACACCCAAACACTCTGAGTGCCCCAGCTGAGAGTGTTAATGCTCCAACTTTAACGACTGTACCTTTTGGTGTGATTGCTGGGAAGTTTTGCACAAAGCCCTTCTCCCTAAGCATTTGAGTGTAGGACTCCCCTGTGATGGGTGAAAGCTCTGAAGAGCTGGAGCCCAGCACAAGCCTGTCCGTGTGAGACAATGCACCCCGTGACAAAAGATGCTGCACTCTTTGTGAGAACTTGGGGGAGGCTCCCTAAGGGCATCAGGCTGGGAGAAAAGCCAGCACAGGAGATTCCATCAATAGCTGTAGCTGAAAATTTCCTTTTGCCAATGGGCTGCCCAGTTAAATGGAAACAAAGGAGGGCTTGTGGCTCCTGACTGAGGGTTACTGGCATAGGAGAGAAGGACATTTCTTTCAATATGATCCTGACTGTAAAATCTACTAAGCCCCACTTGGAAAGGCTCACACAATGACCTCTGTCAGTTGATACCTCCTGGACCAATGAATTTTCACCCCTACATTTTAAAATTAAATATTCACAGTATTTTTTCTTTTTGAAGATTGTAGAATTATTATAAATTTGTCAATACTAAAGAATTTAGCGACATAAGAAAAAACTTTGCTTTTTCTCCAACATCCATTATTTGATAAAAACAATTTTGTCCATTTGAGAACAACACTTTCACCAAGGTCTAGTAACTGAGTGCTGACTTTGTTTTTAAGCCATATTTCATCTGATGCTGGGAGGGAGTGTACTCCATTGCTCCTCTGTAAGTTAGAGCTCATAAAAAAGAAAGACCAAGCTTTTCTTGCTGACAGAGTACTTTGGAAATTTAGGTTTGGAGGTTTATATTTTTAATATTAACATAACTTGAAAGTAAATAGATTATTAGGACTTTTTCTTTTTTTCCTCAGGGGGAGAAATGGCAAAGAAAGATGAGAGAGCATTCCAGATCTCAGCCTGACAACATTAGTCTCTTGAAACTGGCACTTTGAAGGGCAGTTTCAATCTGGTGATTTGTTTGATCTATTATAAAATCCTCTCTACCAGTGTGTAGCTACCACCCACTTATATTTATTATGGAGTTTTATTTTTGCTTGGTAATATTTTTCTTGCGTTTATTTTAAAAGGTCTACATTTTGTGGTGACAGTCTCCCATTTTCCAAATTAACTGCTAGCAGATGTTGCTGTGTGGTGTGAAGCACACACAGCAGCTGAAACCAGCAAGGTCTGGATACAGGCTTAGGAAGAAAAAATCTTTGTGTTGTTCAAGCAAGTTTCAGGAGTGTCTATAAAGTCCTTATGTAGAATCTTATTCAGAAAATAAATTACTGTTGTTTTTATAGCTTTTTGCTGGTTTCAGTGTTTGGAATTACTGCTGAAACCTCACAAGTCTGTACCATGTTTTAAGAAATGAAATATCATTCGGGCAGTGTTATTTAGGAAAGGATTGGCTGCTGATACATTATATACAGGCAAATGCAGGTAAGTCCTACTTAGAGCTACAGCTGCCTGGTTTTGTCCCTTCTAAAATCCCTGCTGCTGTTACACATGTTCTAGACTCTAGCTTGTGGACCCAAGATCTTCAGTGTGAGCACAGCACTTTGAGCAGGCTGGTTTTGAAACTATTGCTGAAAATAAGAAATGAGAGGTTGTGCTTTTCCTTTTGGAATGAAGAATTTCAATTTGATTGGGTCATTAGGCATGCCCTTGTTTGTTTGTTTGTTGCATCTGTGAAATTTCATCCAGGTTTGGACCAGCCACGATGCATTTGTGGGAAAGTGGGGATGTGTGTCTTGCAGAGCTGACTGGCTAGGCACGTGACTAACCTGTCTGGGCATTTCTATATCCTGCCACTGCAATTGCTCATCCAGGTAAATAGGTGAGTTATAAGCGTTTCTTCCCATTCTTCATGTCTGTCATGAGCAGGGCAAGACGGGAAGGAAAGAGTGTCATAGTGCAGAAAGTGATTCACTGCCCAGCTTGTTGCTGGAGTGCTCAGGAGGAAATGTGGTCATTGTGGCTGTGGCTACATCACAGAAAAGTTTTAAGACCTGTTTTTGTGAGTTTTGTTCAGACCAAAGCAAGTATTAGAGAATCACAGAATAGCCTGGGTTGAAAGGGACCTTAAAGATTTAGTTGCAACCGCCTGCTATGGGCAGGGACACCTTCCACTAGACCAGGTTGCTCAAAGCCCCATCCAACCTGGCCTTGAACATGTCCAGGGATGGGCAACCTGTTCCAGTGTCTTGCTACCCTCATAATGATGAGCTTCTTCCTAATCTCTAATCTAAACCTACCCTCTTTCAGTGTAAAGCTCCTTGACTTATCCCTATCTCATGCTGTAGTTGGTTCTGCATTAGAGCAGCGAAATGGAGTAGAAAAACTTTGAAGTTTCCTCTAAAATTTGTCATTCTCAGTCTGAGCCTTGCTCTGTAGCCTCCCTCAAAGAAATTGGAGAAGTAACCGGATTTGCCCCATTAGATGTGCGCCTGCAGAAAAGCTGCCCACTAGATGTCACTGGTACTTCGCTGAAATAAGATTTAAACAGCCTTTTCTGGTGGGTAGCTAAAAAGGGATGAAGTGCAAGCAGCCATCATCCCTGCGCTTGTGCTCTTCTCGGCTCCACTCCTGTGCAAGGGCTGTGGTGCCTCCCACTCCACCGGGCATCCTGTGCTGACCCAAGGAACAGAGCCTTCCTGGGCTTATGGTGTGCTGGCTAATTCCTCCCACAAGCTTAAGGCTTGAAAACTGGACTCTGTTATATGCTGAGGTTTTGAAGAGCCTGTGGACAGGTACAGGAATGCTTTTGGGATGAGCACCGTGCATGCACATTTGGACAAAACATGGCCATTTTTCACATTTCTCTTTGTAAAAGTGTTTCAACACTCCTCTATTCATCAGGACTGCTAAGGATTTTATTTTCCTTATCTTTCACAGGCAACAGCTAATTCTGCATTTGATTCTGAGGCAAAACTCCATGCTGATATGGCTTATGCAGAATTTTGTCTGTAAAGAGGATCTGAATGTCCAATAATCTTGTTAAAAAAGGGATGTCACAAAGATGGCAGATATACAGAAGCTGGCCTTCAACAGTATTTTTAATGCAGAAGTTGGACAAATTATATCTACTTTATTTCACTTGACCTACCAGTTAAATCACCTGCAGTTGGCCTATAGTTGACCCTTTGTTGACTTATTTAACCATCTGCTGGTTTTCAGATCAGGGTATGAGCATTCAGAGTGAAATCAGTCCTTGAAAGGGTCCTGTCACTGGGCAGTGAGCCTCATACCTGATTGTCTGCCCGTCACATAATATGAGCACAGATGACAATCACGTACCTCTTTTATGTCATGATATAAGGCTAAAATTGTCTGAAATGAGGAAGAAAGCCATTATTTAATCAATGGAATTGCGTCAATTGAGTAAAATTTGTCTCCAGTGTAAACAAATGGAATGTCTTTGTGCTTTGTGAAAACAAGAGTAAATTACTTGCAGATCTTGCAGATAGAAAAACATAGGAAGTGGACTTGTAGGCTGACACATTAGGGGGTTTAGAGTATGCATTTAAAATAATTATCCAGATTACTCTGGATTACTTAATATAGTTTTTGCATCATGCATATGCATGTTTGATTTTAAAGCAATAAAAGCAATGTTAGTCTTTTTTTCAGTCATGTTTGATTATTTGAGATTTTCCTCAGAACAATGCAGGACTATTACAACTGAATGCCCTAGTTAAATACAAAAATGCCAAAACCCAGTTTTAACTTTTGCAGGTGAGTTGAAGAACAGTCCTCAGTGTCCTCCCACACAGAGAAAGTTTTGGGACAGGCACATATAAGGGACTTGATGTGAGAAAATGATCTTTCTTTAAAAAAATTAAAGTAAACCTAAGAGTCCACTATGTAGCCCCATATCTATACAAATAGCAGAACACAGTAAAGAATTTAACAATTTTTAGATTCATGCTTTTAACCAATTATCCAGGTTTTGTAATATGAACGCTCAATTATTAGTGATTACAGCCTGAAGACCAATCTGAATATGGAAAAACCAGGAGCTGTGTGGCTGTGTGACCTATTGGGATATCAGCCTGCAGGTATTTTACATATCCTTAAGTTTTCCTCAGGTTCAACAGAAGAGAATGTGAGTGTGATAAAGATGTGTGCTTCTAATCTGTAGAAGATTTTACTTGTTAAAGTAAACTTTGTCGGTGCTTTTGTAACTGGTCTGAAGTGACCAGCTGGAGTAAGATCAGTCATGTGCTTGACCTGATGCCTCTAGAAGGCAAGATAAATAGATAGATGCCTGTATAAATCTTCCTTGCTGATTCAAAAATTGGGTTTGCTCTGCAGAAAAGCTTGTAGGAAAAAGCTAGTCTAGGAACCAGGTATTTAGTATTTTCTTTTATAAATCTTCTGTTGTGGCCTTTTGGAGACAATATTAGATGATTCAAATAAACACTGTGGGAAAGGCAATAAACTGTGTGTTTAGATCTTGAGTCAAGAGGCTTCCAGGACAGTCCCTCTTCTCAATGAATGCTTGATGAACCTGGGTGAAGGGCATTTAATAATCTCAGCATTCATAAGGTTGGTCCTTAACTGTGACAGGTGGTAACTGAGAGGCAAAAGGTGGGCAAAATTTGCACCAAAGATCACAGAAGTGGTACAGTAAATGTGCAATATCTTACTCCTCCCATCCCTCTTCGAAGAGTTGTCTGGAGTTGTAGTTCTGCAGGGATTTTGAAGGGGTGGTCGCTGCAGGAGGGAAGGAGCTATCAATTGAAGTCTGTACCTCACTGCTGTATCTGCCTTGTGTGTGCAGGCTCTGGCTGAGGGAGCTGCCTGCCTGCTCTGACATCAGCTGTGTGCAGGACATCCCATCGGCACGGGCCAGCAGGGCAGGACTGGTCCATGCACAGGCAGTGCTCTGTCTGTGTCCTCATCATTTGTCAAGCTAGACCCCATGGAAGAGGTTTGAAGGATACTGTGCTCCGTCTTTTCCCCAGCTGTGCTTAGGGAACAGTGGTTGGGGTGGTGTTACATTGTCAGATTGATGATCAGGAAGATAAATGTAGAAAGAAAAGGCATCATTGTGAAGCTGAAGATTTGGAATCAGGGCTTTTGGCTCTGTCCTTGATCCTGCCAATACAGAAGTACAAATTATGAACCAAAGTTACAGAAAAATGGGGTCTCCTTGCTGCCCTGAGGCGTTGGGTCTGGATTTCTGGCAACACTCAGGAGGGGAGCTCAGCACCATGTAATCCTAGAGATCTCCTCTGCTCCATAGCAGCTCTTGTGCTCACTCGCTGTGCCACGCAAATTACCCCAGAGAGGGATATGAAACTGGAGCTCCTTTGGTTTATTTGAACCTAAGACATCCACAGCTCTGTCTTCAACACCAGCCCTGAAGCCCCAACCTGAATGAAGTCAGCAAACTTGTTGCCAGTGGGGCTCCTGTTCAGCGTTTCCATGATGGCAACTTTAACTGGACCAGACCTCAGCCTCCACAGGCGCCCTCTTGCAATAGGGTGTGCTTCCCATTTTGTGGTGCTGGTCCTTTCTACAGGCACTCTTTGGGAAAGAGTGTGAGTGGGAAGGCTTTGGAGAGGGAGAGGTCTATACATCCTGTAGGTTCATATTTCGGATTTTGAGAAATTAGTAGGAAGGCAACTGCCAGCTCCAGTTTCACCAGGGTGAACACCCTTGGCATTTGGCTTTGTTTACAGGTCAGTGTAATGAGAAGTTCACTTCCTTTCATTGCAGGTGTTGCCTTGGATATCTGAATATGTTTGTTTAGAAATGCCTGACATAGCTGATAAAGAAAACACTATGATAGATTTTAGTAAAATAAATGAGTCTAATAGCCAATAAGCAAATTGACATCTCTGTGTGAGAATCTGATTCCTACAGCTTCTTATTTCAGGTTTAGGGTCTTGTTTCTCTTCTTTTGTCATTTAAGATAATTTGTTACCTTTTAACTGAATTTAAAAAAAGCTCTTTGTTGTGCTCTGCATAGTAAAGCATACTTAAGCAGCAAGGTAGAGAAACCTGCACCTTGAGAGAGTATCATGTTGTGCTGAGACTTCTGAGAGATTAGCTTTTGAAGAACCTCTTTGTTTTTATTCTGAATATGATCCAGTCCTGGGAATTTAATTTGCTTCTCTAGATCATTATGTTTGCATGTTTTCTAATCAAAGGAGGCATAAGCTTAGGGCATGAGCCTGTAAATCTGTTTTCACATAATTTATTAAAAGTCACATAGTACTGGTACCGTTGAAGGGAAGGATTCTGTTTATCTCTTAACTCTACAGTGATATTTAGTCCTTTAAACATAGTTCTCATTCTTAAAGGTCAGTGCATATTCTACGCTATTGTTTTTCCAAGGATTGGTGGGTTTGTGAATAGAAGTCACGTAAATTTTGGTTTCTTTCTGCTTATTTTTTCTCTGTTCTGCATCTCCTTACAGTGCTCATCATCCAATGAAGTCAAGTTGCCTGTTGTTATTGCAGGATTGGCTTTTTGCAGGACAGTCTTGGCTGGACAGAGGAGAAGAAGTTTAGCAACCTCTTTAAGCTGCCTGGTTTTTCTCTGAAGTCAGCCAACCTCCCATGTTCAGAGGCCAAATTATTATGCTTTTGTTCAAAAGACTCTTCTCATCCATGTTCCACAAAGAACTCTGAAGAGTTTATTGTTTTTGTGTTGTGATTCTTTAACAGTTGATGAGGTTTGTGAGTGACCTTTTCTACCATTTCTGAAAATCCTATAGAATACTTTGTGGGATTTGCAGAGGCAAGATTCCAATTTCCTTCTCCTTCCTTCCGTTAACACTGAATATCCCAGGGAGTGAGTACAGCTCTGTTCAGAACCACAACCTGTAAGAAATGATCACTTGCTGGTGAGTTGTGGCAGCCAGGGGACACTAGTCATATTTAGGGCTGATCCTCTCCTTGTAAAGAAGGACAAACAGCCTGATTCTCCTTGCACAAGTGGAAGCCAATTTTGACTTCAAAGGGGGAGGAGGGAACAGAACCGGTGAGTTTTGAAAGTGGATTTGAAAGCTGTGTCTAGATCATTTGGATGCCCTTCTGTTTTACAGCGTGTAGCCTTATGAGATGAGAAGTAGAGTGATTGCTTAAGGTCTTCAGCTTCCCCACTCCTGGGCTGGTGAGTTTTGTTTGCCAGGGAAAATGGCTGTGTTGGTGTTTAGGGGCCTTTGGCCCAGAGTGGCTGGCTGGCTGCTGAAATTCCGCATTGCGCAGGATGCCTTCCAGACCCAAGCTGGGACACCTTGAAACTTGAGTTGGTTTGGCAGTTCCAAGTGGCTCCTGCAGTCTGCCATCAGGAATCTGGGCTGGTGAATTTTGTTTGCCAGGGAAAATTGCCTGTGTTTGTGTTTGGGGACCTGTGGCCTGGAGTGGTAGGCTGGCTCCTGAAATTCCTCATTGTGCAGGATGCCTCCCAGACCCAGCTGGCACCAGTGCCAACTTGGGCTGGTTTGACAGTGCCAAGTGGCTCCTGCAATCTGCCATCAGGAACCTATGCTGGTGAGTTTTGTTTGCCACGGAAAAATGCCAGTGTTAGTATTCGGGGGCCTGTGACCTGGGGTGGCCAGCGTGCTCCTGAAATTCCACATTATGCAGGATGCCTCCCAGACCCAAGCTGGCACCAGTGCCAACTTGGGCTTGTCTGACAGTGCCAAGTGGCTGCTGCAAACTGCTATCAGGAACCTGGAATGCTGAGGTTTATTTGCAACGGAAAAGGGCCAGCTTTTGTTTTGTTTGTGGTCTGGGGTGGCCGGCTGGCTCCTGAAATTCCTCATTGTACATGATGCCTCCCAGACTCAAGCTGGCACCAGTGCCAACTTGGGCTGGTTTGACAGTGCCAAGTGGCTCCTGCAATCTGCCATCAGGAACCTGCAGTGCTGAGTGCTGTTTCCTAGGGAAAATGGCCGATGTTGGTGTTCGGGGGCCTGTGGCCTGGAGTGGCTGGCTGGCTCCTGAAATTTCACATTGCACAGGATGCCTCCCAAACCCAAGCTGGGACACCTTGAAACTTGAGCTGGTTTGGCAGTTCCAAGTGGCTCCTGCAATCTACCCTCAGGAACCTGAGCTGGTGAGCTTTGTTTGCCAAGGAAAAGGGCTGGTGTTGGTGTTCAGGGGGCTGAGGGTTGGAGCGGCCCTCTGCCTTCTGAAGTTCTGCATTGTGCAGGATGCCTCCCAGACCCAAGCTGGCACCAGTCCCAAGTCAGGCTTGTTTGACAGTGCCAAGTGGCTCCTGCAATCTGCCATCAGGAACCTATACTGGTGAGTTTTGTGTCCCAAGGAAAAGCGCCGGCATTGGTGTTTGGGGGCTACCAAATTTAGTTTTGACTATCTCACCTGGCCTCTTCCCCAATGCTATTTGTGCCTATAGCACAAATTTCCATTTTCTTCTCTTGGTCTAGATGTTACCATGATGCACAATTTCTTTTTCATCTTCTCTCGAAATGCCTACCATGACACTCTTCCTCTGGACTAACTGCTGGTCTCATACAAGAACATTTGCAGAATAACCTCACTCATTTGAAGTCTGTCCAGATTTCCACTATGAATCCTAAGAGCAGTTTATGGGCCTACAAACTGAGACCCACAAATCAGCAATAAATCCAAAAATTTTTCAGGGAGGGAAAATTTAATGCAGATTAGATGAAGGTTTTTATCACTTGTTTGCCTATCTGTGAATATGTAAGAGTGAACAAAGGGGACTCTCACTCTACAGACAGTTCAGTGAAGTGTACACAGGTTTTCCTAGGCCATTTTTAAACATATTGCTAAGAACATTGATATCCCAATCTTCCTCCAGAAAAGTTAACCACTTATATTCTGATAGTGTCTCTGCAGTATTTTTCTACAATGCTGAATCCCTGGCTTCTTCACTTAGATAAGCAACCTACTGAAATGATTTTTCAGAACTTCCCTCCCAAAAATGGAGGAAAATCTGAATTTCATGAAACAGAAAGCTGGTTTCTTAAAAAAATATTTATTTTGGCTCTGGCTTTAAGGCTACATTTCTCAGTTCATGCAAGTGGCAGGAAATACACGGAATCTAATCAAGAGATAGTTCACTAGGCTTCTTAAATGAAATGTTAAATCAAGAGCTCTTATGAAAACAAAAAGATGCAGCTCAGGAAATGAGCTAGGTCATCTCACCACTCTCTGTTGTTCCACAGCCAAGCATTGGGTAAACATTAGATTATCATTGTAAACAATACACAGGGAAAAAAATACTAGCAAGATTTACCCTAAAAGTAAGTCTGAAGAGCACCTAAGTGACTTATAAGGCTCAGCTTTATTTTTGAATCTGACTTAAGAGACTAATTCAGATCTTAATGAAAATGAGGGAATGTACATTTTCAAGTAAGGCACTTTTAAAGAATTTACTTAAAATGTAAAATACAGTTTCATGCACAAGCCATAAAAAACGATGAGAAAATATATTTGCAAAATGTGAGCTGAAGAAAAATCCTTTCACGTGGGAGAGTCCTTCAGTGCAGAAGGTTGATGTTACTAGAAAATAAATAACATGAAAGAGGCGGAAGAGGACAGGGGAAATTACTCTGCAGAAGAAAAACAAAGAACAGCAGTCACAAACTTCTCATGAACTCCTGAACTACCAAGTTAACCAAGGTAATCTATTGCTCTCCTCCATATTCCAGTCCAGCCTTTCTTTCATCTCTTTGGCCTCGATGCCATAACTTGTGTGCATTTGTAAGGGTGAGCTATGAATTAGCACAGGGAATGTGATCTCTGAGTTTCCAGTGGGGTTCTCAAACTGGTACATATTAGCCTCAGACAAAGCATTTTTTCCAGATTTTGCAAGTGTGACAGCACTGTCTAGTATTAATATCATTGCCTCTGTTTTTATTTGACAGCATGACTGCATTTACATTTCAGAGAAAGCCCATACAAAGGGATGGCTTTGGAGCTTGGCTCCTGTATGCGCTCCTAGCTCATAACACAGTGAAATTAATAGCTGTTTTTATTTCATCTGGCAGGGAGTTTTGCAGTCAATGTAGGATTGCATCTCCTGTGACCACAGGGTTTCTCAGATTTCCCAACAGTTTAATTGCTCCATGCTATGTGAGGTTGCATTTTCTGAGAGGGAAGGAGCTATCTCATACAGCTAGGGCTCTGCAAAGCAGTCAGTATTCCTGAAACAGTCACTGTTCAGTGACTACTAGGAAAAGAAAATTAGTAAAATTTCAGTGGATAAAGAACCACAATCAAATAAAGGGCTTATGCCTAAAAATTACTATCAGATAAATGAATGAAGGACAAGAAATTTAAAGCAAAATCTTGAGTATGAAATGATTTAAGTGTCTTCATTTCTGATATTAAAATTCTATAACCCTTTATTTCTAGAAGGGGAAAAGAGGGGAAGGAGCAAAAGGAAGAGACAACCAAGTGAGCTGGATGTCTGGACAAACTATGAAACATGGACAATCAATGAAAATACATGTTTTTGCTTTCCTCTCTTCCCGAAGGAATTAAAAAAACTCTTGAACTTTGGCCTCTTTTTTAGGCTAGAGCAGCAAACAGACTGCCTGACAACCCACAGCAATGCCGATGGAAGATTTTAGTGTGAGAACACTGTGTGCTCGCTTGGCATTGCATTCCCTAGAGGGATTATTGTAGACAGCATATAGATTAAATTTAGCTAGATTTGGACATTAGGACACATACTTGGTGCCTTGATAGAAAAGATCAAGAGAGGTCATTCTACATGTGGTTTTCTTTGTAGGCTTATAATGCTTTTGCCTTTCTCATTCCTTTTTATGGCATTATTGTTGCATAGCAGACATTTGTTCCATCTTTCTTAGTGATGCTGGTTAGACAGTATAGAAGCTTGTGTCAGGAAAATAATCACGATTCTCTGAAGAACACAAAGGCCTTTCAGCATGCTTCAAAATTGATTTCAAGTGTCTGATGAAAAGTCCCTGCGACACAACAAATTCCTGCCATAGGAAAACCAAAACTTCAAGTCTGAAATGAGAGTTTTCTGGGATTTTCTAGTTTTACATGAAACGACACTATTCAGTAGGAATCCTCAGCACGGCACCAGCTAATAACAGCACAGCTATATTTGCCTGTAGCCAGTGCCTTGGAGACAATAAAAAGACTCACTTTTAAAGAATGGTGCAAAAACAGATTCACATCATTTCCCTGCTGGCGCTTCCAGTCTGGAATGCCTTTCAGAGTTTTGGCTCTGTTGACACTGCAGGTTAAACAAAATAAAAAATTCAAATAGAAGCCACAAAACTCAGCCACTCAGTCTTTTTGATCTACCTAAGTGTTTTTATGCCTGCTCATCACCATGGGATCCAAGTGCCCCTTTTCACATTTCAGTGTTTCCAAAAGGATCAAGTCATAGTAAGACCATAATACTTGAGTGGCTGCTGCAAGGAAAGATTCCTTTAGAGAAAAAAAAGTCCTCTTCCCCAGAAATAACCCTAAACAAGGCAAAATAGGGGTAGAATAAGAAAGAAAGCAACAGGGCAAAAAGATTTCCTTGGCAAAAAGATTAGTAGAGTTGGCAACCAACATATAGAAGCAGAGTTGTAAAGAGCTGGAAGAAAATGCTTTCCTCTAACCTTCAAGTGCAAAGAGGTCACAGTTCTTTCAAAGAGCTTCCCTTGGGATAATGTGAATATAGATCGTCCCATACTTCAAGGATTGAATAACCATCTGAAAGGAGAATAACTTGAGATAAACTGAAATTAGTTCCCTGCATCGACATCTGCTTGGAAAATCTAGTGCAAGGGTCATTTGGCTTGCTATGCTAATGATAATACTGCCAACAAGTATCAAAACACTGAGAAATTTGTAAAGATCTGGCACATTACATTCTGCTTAATAAATTTAGAGATTTGAACATGACAGCATATTATAATGTAGTAATATAATGCAGTAAATGTGCAGAACCAGATTCAACCCATAAGGAGACCCAACACTGATTTCAATACACATGCTTACTGCAATCTGAATGAATTGTTTGAGTACATACTAACAACACTACATATGGAATGAAGAAAAATTGTGCTCCTTTTTTTTCTTTAATTTATGAAATTGGAGGAGTAAAAGTATTTTTTCATACATATTTGTATCAATATTTTTGCAATTAGTAAAGTATACTTATAAATTCAGGGCAAGATTAAGACCTGGCTGGCACGCTTTAGTTAATGTGGGTTAACAAAAGCACAGCCATTCCAAAAGAACTACAGTGAGCTTTTTGATGAGGGGAAAGCAGTGAATCAAAAAGATCTGCTTGAGTCACCCAACAAAGACAAACCAGTCAGGGGACAATGAAGAAAAGGACGGGATAACCACAAAACATCAGCTTGGCAGAGGCAAGTTACTACTGGTGTCTTGATTCCCCCTGCCCCCCAGCAAATGGTGAGACTCATCATGCACTGGAGTGCCTGAAAAACAGCTCTCTGGCTGTCTTGCACTGTTACCTGGGGTGTCAAAATGAACAGCCAGAATAAAAATCCTCATTCTGCAAATTCCATTGGGAAAGTTTCATCATACATCTTCCCAGAAAGAGGAAAGTTTTCAATTAGCAGAGATTAGTCATGGTATTTCCGCTGGGATGGGCTAACCACCGTGATCATCTTTTCACTCCTACAGAACACCTGAGAAGACGACTGGACAGAGCAGGAGTGCATCTGGAAGGGCCATAACATTGGACAATCCCTATGCTTCCACAAGACAGAAAGGGAGAGGCATAAAAGAAACAGACGTAGACTAACAGTTCCTGTTCTTGTTCCAAAAATGGAGCTGTGTGCGAAGGGTGAAAGTTTTCTCTAAGTTCCTCTGTCAGGAGCATATGTGGGAGAAGTGACCCAATGCTATTTGGTTATCCATGACACAAGCATACCTCTTTGGCCACATGGAGAGAGCTGGTGGAGGCGGAGGGGGAGCTGGGCAGTGTGGAGAGATGGCTCGCTAATCCTGTCAGGAGAAAAAGTGTTTCGTGTCACTCAACAGCATCTCCACAGGGCAGTCACGGGAGGAGCGCTGACAGCCCCTGAAAGGAATCGCCTCAGCCGTCCTCCAGCAGGAATAGGTCGGCTTTGACACGAAGCTTATATGGTGGGGGAGATGAAAGTGTGGGCAGGGACATCTGGGCTCCATGTAGGATTTCACCTTCCTCTGCCCCACCAGCAGTCCTGACTGCTTCCAGCTAGCCTGTCCTTTCCGACCCCCTCACGAATCAGTTCCATGACTCTCTCATTCCCCAACTCTCAAAATTTAAACTTGCCAACCCTGCTGCCAAAAGTAGAGACAGAAATAGTATTGGATTTGAAAGCAATTTCAACATAAGGAAGAGCTGCAGGGACAGAGCAGGGATTCTTGCCACATGTGACACAGAGTACCGACCATACCACAGCACACGCTGATAAGTACATTTCGAGCCAGTGTTACAGATTTATCCTGCTTTTCTTTAGAAAATGTTTAGTCAGGCGCTTTCAGTCAGTTGCGTACTTGAATGATTTTCAGCAGAGGAAGCAGTAAATAAGTGTAGACAAAGAGGTGAAACATCTACAGAAGGGATGAAGTCACCCAATAGGGTTAAATGAGAAGGCACCTTATTCACATCATAAATGCCTATATTGGCACAGAGTTATCACCTCCAATGTACAAATAAGAAATCACACAAGATAAATGTAATCCACATTCTACCTGAGGGCCACAAATCCTCCCTGAGTTCATGGGATTCATCATCCCCACAGATGCACTCCAAGGGACAGGGTATTCAGCTGTGGCCAAGGACCTAAATCTTCCTCCCAGAAGATTTAAAACACTTCATGTTTTACAAACACAAAGGTACCTGGGTTACAGTTGGGCATTTGGGTTTTTACGCAAGATATTCCTTACCATCTCGGAGGTTTATAGAGCATTTTTACTGCAGCACACTGCCTACTATGTGCCACTGTCTCTGTGGCAGCAGCCACGCATCCCTCTCAGGGACCCTTGTCCTTCTCTCCTAGGCCCTCAGAACCCCTTGAAAAACAGACAATAATTCTTGCCTCAAAAAAGCAAGTGAAAACTGCTTTTTCTGATAGATGACATCATATAGGGCAGCCCCTTACCCAACAGTAGGAAATAAAATTCAGAGGTCTGGCTGCTCCTTTGCCTCAGTTGGACTTCAACATCACATTTTCCCTGCTTTGGTGGATTAAAGCTGAAAAGCTTTACAGGAGACATGTCTGTTACAGGGATGTGAACAATAATAATTATAGGAAAGAGAAAGAAAGACTGATTTATTGAAGACTATTCACTTCTTGAAAGTAAATAACTGCACTTTCAATTTAAATGGACATTTTTACTGCCAAATAAATCTGCTTCCACAGATATGAGAAGAGACTTCATGTAGTACACAGAAAGGGAAAAGTTAGAGAAATTCAGAGTGCCAGTGAGCAGACAGGGCCAGACTCTTGATAGATGTTGTTGGTTTAGACCAACCCAGGATTGTTTATATACTCACCTGCCATTGGATGACTGTAGTGAGATAGAGCAGACATAAACAATTTGCTGTTGAGTACGGGAAAAGGAGCCACATGCCTATCCAGCAGCCTTCACGTCACCAAAACTGCAAAGACCTTGATACTTGCTTTGCCCAAATATGGACCACCAGGACTTTTGAGATAAGCTCCTAAAGTTAGGTACCGCATCTATTTTTATGTTTTTAAATGTCTTCCTTTCAAAAACACTTGAGTACCCAGCAGTCCTCCTGGACCACAAAGAGAAGTGGCAACTTTTAGCATGACATCACTGATGTACCTTTGTGGATGGTACAGATGGAGATGGGTCTGCGGACTGGTATGAATATCCAGAACCAGAGTTCAGGAACGTTCAGTATTGCCCACTACCTGCCTTGTTGTGAAAGTTCTCCCAGGGCACCAGAGGTCAAATTATGGTTACTAGCCAGAGAACCCCTGGAAATGAGAATGGACTGATAGATCTGATGGGCCACCACAAGAACAATAATTGCACTTAGCTTATTACCTGAATCAAGTGCTACATCTGACGCATCAGGAGCTACATTTGGACACATCCAGTTTCTCGTGAAGATGAATGTGACCTGAGTTTCTTATCACCTTCTGAGAAATGTTCAGGCCAAAACCTGAGGTCTGAATATCCTTTGCCGATTTCTGCTCTGCAGTTTCTGTACAGTGCAATGCTAGAAATAACACCATTTTCTTGGTCTATGTGGATTATTTCAACAGCCTAGAGAATTTAAAACCACCCTCCTTAATTTTCACCAGCTACTCCCTCTAACTGTCCTTTTCCAATGAACCAAATATTATTTCTTTTTGATCTAATTTCCCACAAAGTCAAAGTACAGTTGACACTCCCCGAAGTAACATAACAGATATGGGTATATCTAAAACTTGTGAACTCAGGAGAGATTTGGAAAGTTTTATGTATGTGAAATAATTGAATTCACACACCACTGACTTTTATCTCAAAGGATGGCCACACAAAATGCTGAGTGTGACTCCTAAGTGGTGAGATACTAGATTTCCATCTGATCTGACGGACAGTCTTAACAATTTTATGGAATGTGATCTATCCCTCAGGCTTAGAGTGAACTCTGACAGGACATAATTTTAAAGCTCCAAAACATGAATATGTGGGTGAGATTTGCAAATCTAAAAAGTTTTTGTATGAGTAAAAGCACTAAATAAGACAAAATATGAGAGAAAGGCAGAGAGAAGAAAGAAATACATCCTGCATGGGTTTTTATATTTGTTTTATTGTTATACTTCACTTTATTTTCAATTAGTCTATCTCTGAGGCTTCTATTTGTTTCCTTAAAAATTAGTAATCCTCACTTCAACAGGAAAGAGCTGGGTAAGATTATTCTTCATCCAGGTGCAAATACAATGGATCTTCCCAAACACATAGAATTTTTTTAGTCATGGCTGGTGAATTTCAAGAGCTCCCCCTGTTTTGTAACCACATACAAGAAATCCACGTTTCTATGGCCAAATCAAGCAGATTGCAAACTTTTCTCTAGACTTGGAGCAGGCTTTGAAGTCAGAGACTCAGAGTGTTGAAATTAAAATGCAATAGGACATCAGTTCACTGAGTTCATGTAGCAGCAAAAATCTGTTTTAAGATTTGAAACTGAAGTTAAAAGCACAATAAAGATACAAATTCCTGCTAATCTGAAGCTTTCTCTTTCTCACCCTGTCATAAAAGCCCTTTGTGCCTGCAGCCACAGTCCCTTATCTATCCTGCAGACTCTGCCAAAAGGAAGCTGACACCTCATCAGAAGATATCTGGGGAGAATGGTACTGCTTGAATCCTGCCTCTGTCTTCAGAATGATATTTTAGTCTATAAGGCATGGCAAAGGATTTCCACAGGAGATGAATCATCAGAAAATGTAAGTGAACAGCTCATAAAGAACATGTCCTCCTCATAACCAGACAGTTGGTTTTCAGTTTCATGTTCCAACTTTTAAAAATTAAAAATTCAACTGGGACTGAATCTTTGCCTAATGCCTCTGAATTCCATTTTCCTAATTGCTACCCTGGAATTAGAACCATAATAATTATAAACGCAAATAGGTTTTTTTCGTTCACTGACAATGCTACTCTGGTAGTTGCATAACTGTATAGTATTCAATGTTAGCTATCCCCCTTAGCAGAACTGCAGTTTTTCTAGGAGATCAGAGTGGGCAAAGGCAGCCAGGGCTGTGTGTGAGAGAACCATGGGGTGTCTGCAGGGCAAGACTTAGCAGGCACCAGTTCAGCTGCAGTAAAAAGATACCCTTTAGCAGTAAAAATATATACAGAGAGCCACTTCATTCCTCCTTTCTTATTCATTAGCAATATTTCCTTCTTTCTTTTCCCCATGTATTTACATAGCATTTCTGCAAAAGAAATCTTGGATGCCTAAGAGTTTTTGCTCAGCCATTGTTTCTGACCACTTGTGTATCAGAGTGCAACTCTTCACAGATGCCCCTTAACTGCAATATTTTATTCCAGATTAACAATTCAGCAGAAACACAGATAATGCTGACTATAGAATAATGGAAAATGAATGACAGGTAATACTGATCTTTATTCAGGAGCTTCTTTTATTGTGCATGACACAATATTTATTAAAAATATTGTTCTAAATACTCAGGAAAAACAAAACTTGCAGTTAGCAAACTCTTTAAGTGTGTGCTTACCTTTAAGCCTGCAGAAAGTCTTCCAAATATTTGCTGGAGTAGTCGTGTGCCTGGAGTTAAGCATGCTTAGAAATACTTCACTGGACTCAGAGCCAAAATCTGTTTGCATTATGGTTTGGGAATAGCAAAGGACAGAGAACAAAAGGAACAGTTATTCAGAATTTGGACAAATAGCTGTAAATACATTTTTTGGTATGATTAAGTCAATATTGGCTCTGTTCTGCATGCACTGACTGAACACACAATCCTAACAATCAGAGCTGAAAAACACAGACCATGGACATTTATTGATTTAGACAAGATCACTCCTCACAGGAGAGTGAGCCTCTAGTTTTACAGACCTTTTAATTCCCTGTACACCATTCCTTTCCCTTTTACAAATCTCCTGCTGTGAAACTCTAAAGCACTCTTGAGACACTAGAAATCATGGAACTAGCTCTGTAAATTGTCCTTTAGCCAAAAGAGGAAGCAACTCTCAGACCAAGGAGTTTAGCTGTTGCTATCCAAGCTGGTTTTGTCCAAAAATAAAGCAACAGCCACCACACACCAAAAACTGAAATGTTGTTGCAAAAGATATAATAGCTGCATATAACTGGGTTTTTTTAGTGTTATCCTCTAACCACCTTCCAACACCCCAAAAAAGGTACCAAATGTCTGGGATGTCTATTGGCAAAAACCATAATTTCTTACTTTAGGCAAATCCAACATTCCATGTAAATGGAAGTAATTTATGCAATACAAAAAGTCCTTTCAGAAAATGCTGAACTGATTAGTATTATGGAAAAGTGGAACTAATTATTCTAGTGATATAACAAAAAGAAAAGATGAAGTTAAAAATTAAAACCATTCAATTCTTGCAAAAAATAATGGCATATTTCCCACATATGCAGGCTCTGTGGAACTCATTTAAAGGTATGAGCAAGATAACCACGAATCTCCCTGACCCATAAATGCAGGTCTCTCTGTAAACCCTGAAGGACCAGAAGTGTATCAAAAGCCCTCACAAAATGTTCATGCCTAGGCTCAATTACTCTTCAGGAACTCCCCAAAAGAGCTGGTTTTCTCCCTAGAATTGAGGTTCACCAGCACAAACCTTATCTGTTCTTCCAATCCCTTGTGAGCTCAAAGCAGAGACCTTTCGCTGGCCCTTCACTCCATGGTAAATTTCACTTTTGGAAAACAGAGGTATGGGCTTGTCTGAACAACACGTGCCCCTTTTTTTTTGAAAGAAGACTGTCAAGGCTACAGAGCCAACTCATTAACCTATCCCCCAGCAGTTCCATCTGGATGGTCTTATCTGTAGGAATCTGGCCTTTCATTTATTTTTTCAACCACCATTTGTGACAGAGTTTCTTAAAAAACAGACTCATGACTTATTATTAGCACATGGGCAGGTCAGCACACAGGTTTATTTGCTGTTAACCAACATCCTAACATGCTGTGCTTAAAACTTCCAAAGGGACTATGAATAGGCTGTAAAAGTAGGAGGTTGAATTCCTGAAGATAAGAGCTTGTGATGGGACCACTGTCAAAGCAACTCATATTTTCCTCTGATAACCCCTGAAAATCACTATGCAAACACATATAGTTCAAACATATGTGAGTCCCTAACAATTCCCTTTTTAAAGGCACTTTGATGACTGGCCTCTAACACTTCAGCCATGCCACTTAGGGAATAACAGGCAAAAAATAAAGTGTTAAACTTTGAAAATGTACAGCCCATCTAGAAAAGGTGAAAGAAGGGGAGAAGCCAGGATCAAGAGAGAAAGGAAGGGAAAGATGTAAGAGAAAAAGAAAATATTCCCACTAAAGCAACTGCAGCACAATGCCTGCAGGCTATTATGGTGAATAAACACTCCCATTTCTCTTGTTAGGGGCAAGCCCTAAGAACAGGGGTGTGACCAGAAGGACACTGGGGACAATGCCTGGAAGGCAAGATCCCATTTTGTATTTCATCTGGGATTTCTAACAGATCTCAGGCCATTCAGAGCTTCACCACTGGAAGATCTCTCCAAAGTAGCCTTCACTATATCATGCATACACACAGTTGGACACCACATCCCAGACAATTATTCCTAGTGGAAGACAAAAATACAGCATCACCTCCAGGAAAAATTATCCACTCACTGGCTTTCATCTTGTGCAGAGCACTGAAAAGTCTGGAGAGAGATAAATGTCTGTTATACAGGGATTTACACATTTCATCCAGACAATTGACTTAAATTTCAAGCATGAGGCCAGAATTGATCATTTATCAAGTTAATCTTTGTGATATATTTAGTGTCTAACCATAATACCTTCAATTGCTTTCACAGTCAGCAGAGACTGGGCAGTGGGAGAGCACCTGTTAAGAATCAAGAACTGAAAAAGAGCTATGCAGTAGATTGGAGTTATAAATACTGGCCTCGATCCTGCAAACACTTGGCATCCAGGGAGAACCAGTGTGAATGAAGCTACAACTGGCTGCCTTAGTGGTCTGATAATTGTCCATCTATTTTAAGCAGGGACCATCTTCTTAATTCATTGTGGGGCAGGGGAAAAGGATTAAAATGTTCAGCTGCACTCCACTGTTCCTAGCCTCATGAAATGAAGCAGCAAAAGAAGGTAACTCGATTACAGCAGTGACTTACATCATTAGGATATCCAGTAGCTTCCTTTCACCACTAGTGTCTCAATGCTTAATCATCACTGAGAAACTTTGGGTTTGATTCTCACTTAATGTATTGCTCCTGCCAAAAGCAAGTATTAAAATATATTCATATAACTGTTGATTATCCATTAATCATTGATTAATCCCTCCACTTTCATTTACAAGATAGTTTCTAAACATGAGCTCTTTCAGCCTATTAAGTGTCAGAAACTATTTTCTTTCTTGAAGGAATGAAAACATAGTTTTGCAAGTAACATCTAAAGACCACCAGCTAAAACTGTGAAACCTCTAATCAAAACCGAAGATTTGGTAAGTAAACATCTTTAAATCAGTCATTTCCTAAAGTTCTGCATCTTAAAATTCAAAACTAAACATTTTAAATTATTTTTATCTTTGTTAAACTGAAGCATAAATACCAGAGAAAATACTACAAATGCTATATGTGGCTTAGAATTTAAATCCTGCTGACTTTTGATAAAATCTATGCTCCTGAATCTCTTGGATATATTTTCAACAAAGCTCTGTCCTTTTTGTAAATGACCACTGCCAATTTTTAACATTTGCTTTGTTTTCCAGGCTATCCTTCCTGTATGTGTCATCTAGTTTTATTTTAATTGAATTTTTCCTCTAGATCAGTTTAACTGTAAAAAAAAAGAGGGTAAACTATTCATTCTTGAAATCAAAGGGTTCTGTGCCTGCCATCATAAGTCTAGGAGAGTGTGTGTAGGCCAGTTTCTTGGCTGTCTGTAACCATCACACATCAATGAGTGCTGAGTTACAACAATACTACATGCTGGGGAAAAGAATGACCCCTTAGATCTCTAATTAAATTACCCTCTTCCCTCCCTCTAGCCCTACCCTTTCATTTGATGACCACTTCCAGAACCAGGGGGAGGGGGAAAGCAGCTACTGGGGATTGAGCAGAGGAATGGAGGAGGCTTCGTGGGTTGTTTTCCAACCCACACATCATAAAAGGTGGTTTTTCATTCTGATTTTGTACAACACCTCAACACCACAGAACCCCAGATAAAGACAGGCTTTTCAGCACTCCTGTAATTCTATTAATGGACTTGGAGGCTACTTAAGTCATTATTTGGCATCACCAAGTGAAGAGCTGGGGGGCTGTAGCTCTACAGTCAGGATGCAGAGTAATATAATTATTTCCAGTCCAAACTTAAATACTGGCATTCATATAGTGACCAATTGTAAGGGAATGTTTTAGCTGCCCAGATGAATGAGAAGAGCACATTCAAAATCATTGTTGCATGGATTGTCTAAACTGTACTTTTATATTACATTTGGCCTTCAGTTCAGCAAGCCCAAGCACAGATCACTAACATGTGAAAGTCAGACACTGCAGAGAGACTAAACCTGTGAATTTGCATTTGCACATTTTTTAACTCTCTGGGGGTAGTTCTGGATTACTGCTGATATGAAAAAAAAATTAAAATAAAATTATGTCAAGGTGAAAATTCACACATGTGGGAAGCAGTGAAAATGCTTTTTTGTTCATTTATACTCAAAAATGGACTTCATTTCAAAATGGGGGGAAAATACAGGACCTGCATTAATTCCGAGCAATTTGAAAAACAGCGAGAAGTACAAGCGAGGCTATCCAAGGTAGATGAAAGCTACTTTGGTCTGACTTTTGCTTTCTTTTCTGAACTGCTGCTTCCCTAAGTGGCAAGCAGTGGAGGTCAGAGGCCAAACGAGAAGGATAAGCGTCAATGGGAGGCCCTGTGGTGTGACACAAGTGCACAGTGGTATATTGTCCACAGCCCATGAAGAACTTGTCAACAGCTCAGTGAGAATCCCTCAAAGGAGCGTCTACAGTTTCACTGCATCCTGCTCCCTGGAGGCAGTGGCAGATACCCAGGGAAGCTGCAGCTATATAAGCAAGATGGCTCTCTAGGAGCTCTGCTCTCTTCCAGTATTTGTTTTTATATATTGGCATAAAAAATTATTAGCAGTAAAGGCTTCCAAATAACTGGGAAGTTCTACACAAGCAAGAGCGGCTAGTTTAAAAAGTAATTATGCCTTAGACAGCTAGGTGTCAAAAGTACAAATAATATTTACTAAATTGGATCCTGTTTAAGCCCCTTCAAAATCTTCTTGGGACACCCCAATGCCCAGACTTTCAGTCTCCTGAGAATGATGAACTTACATAAGTGGGACATGAGGCTTTGATGAGCCCAGATTTGCTACAAGGGAAATAACTAAGACATGAAAACTGTCCTTTTCATGAAAAATTAAATATCAAGTTATCCTCTGAAGTACAACCTCTTGCAAGCTCTCATTCCTTCCCACTGCAGTTATCAAGGCCAGCATGAAGAACATCTATGATTAAATGATAATGGTCAGATTTTTCAATCCTGGTATACAGTTAATGGAGTTCAGCAAAACAGAATTTGTCTCATAGTTAAGGAGCAATTCTGCCTTTCTATAAGAATATGTTTAAAAGCATGCAATAGCATACACATTGCCTTTGTTCTGGTTTTATACAGCTCCTGGAACAACCGAGTAAGAGCCCAGGAAAGGGCTGCTAGGGCCTGAAATGATACAAGTAATAACTCATCTTCCTGATTCTATTTTGAAAAGAAATCAGGAAATAAACTTGAATTGAATTCTGTCTGTAACAACACAGACAACAAAGAAGTTCACCAGGAAAAGAAATCAGAAGAAACTAAACAACATTTGTTTGGTGGATGAGGCCCGAAAGTGTTGAGGATGGATATGTAGTCAGGTTTGTTCATAAAGAAATAACAGGACTAATCAGAGAGTGAAAGTATGGGGAGGGGGGAAGCAAAAGAAAGCAACACTTTGTCCTCTTGACAGTGGATTTTACAGAAACTGCAGCTTGTGTTTCTGTAGAATGGGTAAGAATTGGGTTTGGGGCTACACAGCACATTTTAATGAATCTCTTCTGTCTCTTAACAAGTCAAGCATTCTGTATTTTCTACCTTACTCTCCAACTCTCCCTTAATCATAATTTTAAACACAATAAAATATGCAAGAAATGAAGACAGATCGCAGTATCCCAGTCACGTAACTTTAATGCAGCAAAGGAGTTTTTGCCATCTGAGAGGCTGAGTCACATTTCTGTATTACTTTTTATCATTTTGTAGTGGCCTACAGGCATTTTGGCCAGCTTCTTTGACTTTCAGCTGCATTAGTGCAGATCAGCTGTGTTCAAATAAATGGGGTTATGGCAGCATAACCTGAAAAACAGAAATGAACCAGACCCTGGCACTGTAAAAATGATGCCATTTGTGAGATGAAATGTCACATGTTTACGTCCACTGCTTCCAGAGCCAGAAAAGCTCAGACTGTCTCTCTGAACAAAATAAGATTGAGAGCAACTAGTTTTTGGAAACTTGACTGGCAAGGAACCAAACCATAACTCATAAATATTAGAAGATGAGTTGAGCTTCTCTGAATGAAATACTGCCCAAGTCATAATAAAATAAATACCTTATGATTGTTAATAACAATAGTAATGTACAGTTGTTTAAACTTCTGAGGGGTCTTGAAAATGCTGGAAAATATCAGCCAGCCAAGCCTGACAGCATCCCACACCATCAAGAGACACTGAGAGACAACAGAAGCACCGTTTTCAACTGCAAGTAGAAACCAAGAGTATCCAACTTGGATTAAGTCTTGCTATTCACAATACTGGCACTTGCATCTCCTGTTGATCCTAGCAGGAGCTGTGGCTGCTTCAAATCTATGAAAATTTGGGTTTCAGATCCCAGCCAAAAGCTGCCATTAGAGCACAGCCTCTCTTGCTCCAAGCAAGATATTTGCATGCAATGTCAGAGCTCGGTAGAGGATGTCCAACAGGAGTCCCAGCCCCTGGACTGACGAGTCAGAACTTCTGCCTTTGGAGCCTGCTAGAAATTAATTTACAACTTAGCATTACAAGCACTCAAAAAAACCTTGGCACTTCATTCCACATAGCTATAATGCAATCCCACTCTTAACACTGAGCTTCCCTAAAACCAGCCTGGCCAGAGAGCAGCTGAGAGCTGCTTGTTCAGGGAAGAGGAGCGGGAAGCACCAGCCTGCACTCAGCCACGCTGCTGCCACAGGGAAGCAACTGCCTTTGGGCACAAGTGAAGTGCATTGTGCTCTCTGCACAATGCCAGGCTTTGATCAGCTGCCTTTAGGAACCTGGAGAAAGCCCCTTTTAAATACAGTATTTGAACCTTTGGCAATAGGAAGCTTTTTAGGGATTTTTTGTCTGAAAGTTTCCCAGTGGGATATAAATGCTTAGGAAATCACAGATATACTCACCCTCAGATGCCACATTTACTGGTTTTGTCTCATGAGCTCATTCCCCAATTACATCAACAGGACATGGCAGATTACAGGAGCCACTTGGCACTGTGAAAGCAGCCTGAGTTTGCACTGGTGCCAGCTTGGGTCTGGGAGGCATCCTGCACAATGTGGAATTTCAGGAGCGTGCTGCCCACTCCAGGCCACAGCCCCCTAAACACAAATGCTGGCCCTTTATCCTGGGAAACAAAAGTCACCAACCCAGGTTCCTGATGGCAGATTACAGGAACCATTTGGCACTGCCAAACCAGCTGGAGTTGGTACTGGTGCTGGCTTGGGTCTGGGAGGCATCTTGTACAATGCAGAATTTCAGCAGTCAGCTGGCCACTCCGGGCCACAGGCCCCCAAACACAAACGCCACCCCTTTTCCCTGGTGAAGCGGTCCAGCTGGTCAAGAATGGTCCTTCTCAGACGTCCCGGCCAGTGTTCCAGCACTGCTAGCAGTCCAGGGGGTGCTATCCCAATCTCCATGGCTCAGGACAGCACCTAAGGCAAACGCTCTGTGCTATGACAGCAGCTTTACCTTATGGTAGGATGTGGCTGGGCTTATAGCTACAGCCAGCATGAATAAGAGAGCGCTCTCCAGCTGTAATGAACTCATGTTCATTGACACCAACAGGAAACCCACAGCCACAGAAAAATAATGGGAAGTTACAACAGCTTATAAGAAGGGAAACAAGGGAGGAGTCAGTCCTTGGATGAATAGGGTTTCAGAGGGGAGTGGGATACAAATGATTGACTTAGGGAGAACACCAATGGGGACAACTTGAGGGTGGAGCCCCAGCCCCTGAGCCAATCACTTGATGCTTTAGTTAGAAGTTTCTAGAGAGTTCCAGAGAGAAGGGTGGGAACTCCGAGTGACGGACAGGGTGCTGGGGAGGGATTTGAGAGAGGGTACAATTATCTCCAAGGCAAATGGGGAGGAGTTGGGATAACTGGCAGCATAAAGGAGGAAAGGAAGAACCAGGGCAAAGCCATTACAAGATAGGGGGGAACAGAACAGTCCGACTTCTACAGACACAACACAACATCCCGGTAAACAAAACTCAGCAGACCAGGTTCCTGCTGGTAGATTGTAGGAGCCACTTGGCACTATTAACGATTGTCACCATGGGATACGCCTCTGAGAGGTTCAGCCAAAGGACTTGAATGTTTGAAGCTTTTCAGGTTTTTTCCCCCTCAACCACTGTAAGAATAATTTATAGTATTCGGGCAGGGGGGAAGTTGGGAGATCGGGTCAAAATGATGGCAAGCTGCCAAAATCTGCTTAACTTCTTTATCAAAAGAAAAATAAACTTTAATCTGTTTTTCTGATGTCTTTGAGTGTGAAAATGGGTTTGTTGCAAAAATGAATGTATAAGTTGCTCTGTAGCAATGAATTTGAAATTCTTAAAGTTTATGGGACATTATTAACCTGTAGTTATGGTGGTATGTTAACAATTGCTAAGTTTTACTAGCTTTGCTTGAGTTCACTTTGAAAAAAAAGGAAAACTCGGAGAATTGACACTGTTCTTAATTTCCAATGGTCAATGTCCAAATGCTGCTTGGATTTTCTCTGCTGATTGTTTTCATTTGCTTCTCAAATGTTCTCAAAGGCCAACATGTAATTCACTAAATCTGGTTCCTGAGTCTGATTATGATTTTTATAGTGCCATCTCCCTGTCTCAGTCTTCCTAGGTTTTCTTGATTGCTGTAGGGCTATTGCAGCTTGGTTTTCTCTTGTGAGCTTTCAGTGAGATGTGCCAGGTCTGCAGGATGGTAATACTTTTTTTCCCTTTCAGTCTGATTGTTGTGTAACTGCATTTTGGGAGCCAGTGTGCCAAAGCTCCCAAAATATGTTAATTTACTCTTTGGTAATCATGGTTATTGTAAGTTCCCCAGTTACTGAATTTGCCTGTTTCTTCTCTCCACTTCCATAAAACTGTTTTTATAAGACACTGTTAAATAAGACCCCCTTTTTAGGCACTTTGGCTTTGCCAGACTTTAAATAGTAGCTTTAAATTTTGTCAGGTGTCTGCATCAAGCAGAATGTGTTTGCTTGGTCAAAAAAATACAGCACCACATTCTAACATTTTTCACAGTAATGAAAAGGAGAAAAAGTACCCTGTTTCATTTATATTTTAGTTCTTTACCATTAAAAAGATATAAAAGTATTTATAGCCGCACATTTTGAATCAGATATCTGAAAAAGCCAGAGGTTTGAGCAATTGGGCCAGAAATATGTCTTTTGACAACTGCCTTGAAGGATCTTACCTTATTTGATGAAATTATCACTTTTTTGAGAAATCTGAATTGAATTATTTAAAAAAAAATTTAGCTTATAAAGTCTGTATTATATGAAGCATTGACATTTTCTGGGTGCCAAAAATGTCTGCTGTGCTCAGCTGTTACCAAGGTGATGTCTTCTTTGATACTATATTTTAAAATGCTTTTGGATATCATCTTTTGAAGCTACCAGTACTGTTGAATACTAAGAAGTCAACTCCCAATTCTGATATCTGGAAAATTTTAAGTAAGGACGGTAAAAAAGAAAGGAAAAGAAAAGAAGCCCTGTATCACATGAACATGAAGACACTTTCCCTTCACTCATGGTTAGATGACTCATGGTGGATATGGCAGGGTCCAGTGGTGAAAGATGCCAGCAGCCATGCAGTTCATGGTCCTGTCATGTAACAAGAACACTGGAAGGACTGAATGAAAACATTGGGAAAGGATAGATAAAGATTTTGTTAATGAGTTTTTCATGGGTAAACCACCTTGACATGGGGAATTTTGGTTGTATTGATTTATTGCAAATTAACACAAAATTTTAATTACTGGTTCAACTGTGGTGCTCTTCTAATAAGCTTCAGTTTTGAGGGGCTCAACAGTGATGCTGGAATAAGCAGGACTTTGTGGACACCAGCCCTGGACCTCCTGCAAACACAGTCCCTGCATTTCCTTGCTACCCATACCCTGCCATTTAGGTCCAGCAGAAATTTAGCAGCATTTCCTACCTTTCAGTGTAGGTGAGCATAGCCTGAAATCTGAGTCCTGCAGGGCTCATTCAGATTTGGTCCACTGGGTAGAGAGCTGACTTGTGTTTCCCTGCCCCAGGGAATTTTGCTTTACTAAATTTTTAATGCTTTTCTGCAAAAGCTACAATTAAAGTTTTGAGGAGAAAAGAGACATCAGATATATTTTCCAATATTTTCTGGTTGTGGGACTGAAAAGCTGCTGCAGCTAATTTATCCCTTTAAACATTACGCACTGCTATTGAAAACAGGCGGAGAGAAGTGGAATGGAAGTGTCCAATAAAAACATGAGTTTAATGGAAGATTTAAGAATAAAAAACTTGCAGAAACAATGTTGAATATCATAATGTTTTCATCCTACAACATTGTTATGTTGATTTTTAAATGCAGTTCTAATGAAAATAGTATCCCAGCTTACAGTTGAAATGCAGTCAGCTCCCTTTGTGCAAAACACCAATTGATATGGATGAGTTATGCCAGCAAGAAATAAAGATAGAATATGTTATTTGAAAACCATGCTTGTCAGATAAAAGGGGGAATAAATTATTATATACCTTTGAAAAAAAAATACATTAAAGACACAAACAGTGAAGAGAAAAGCTTTGGGTGAAGAAATACAGTTAAAAGAGCACATCTGTTTCAAATTCTTATTTGGGGCAAAAGATCCCCACATATGTTTTTATTTTACATTTGCATGTGTGTTGTTATCCTTGTGTTAACTATTAGGTAAATAAACGTATTGAGAATCCATTTTTCAGTGAAGTTTGGTTAGGAGTATTTGTACACACTGTGTGAGAGATAATTTGAAAGCTAATTGAAGTTTTGTGAGGAACCAATTTCCCACATGTCCCTTAACTTTTAATACCTGCCTTTCATGTATTAGTACTGATCAAAGGCATTTATTTATTTTGGAAATGAAATAATTTTCCCCTTTGGTTTGTGTTTTTGACATGCCTTACTAGAGAACAGCATAACACAGAACCACGTCACAGCTACAGCTGCAGCAAGAGTTCAACTGTAGGGGAAACTCATTTGGTTTTGGTTAATGAGAGTCATCACATTCAGCTGTGATTGGTTTAGATAGTGATTTTAGATACACTAAAAGTAAAGTTAATAAATATTCTATTTAGTAGATTGGGGGATCTCATGCTTATAAACCTAGCTGTCTGGACACAAGTAGGAGAAATTCCAGTGCCATTGAAATCTTTGGTAAAAACTATCAGTTTCCTTCAGTGGAACTTGAGTTTCACCCTGCAGCCCTTGTGAGGGTCTCTCAGTCTCAAACTGCATCTTTATAAGGATTCATGGTGAAAAAGTATTCCCTTTATGTTGCAAAGTCCATGTCATTAGAAAAACTACTGCATGAGCAGAACATCCTCTCCTGCTTTTGTCACCAAATCAAAGCACCTATGTCAGGAGCCTTAACCCTTTCCAAGGCCAGTGAAGAGAGAGGGGGCAATTTATCCCACCTGGGACCTGATTTATCCTCTGGATGTGGTTCAGGACAGAGCTGCCTTGTACTTGCGCAGGTGGGAGAAGCAGGGCTGTGGAGCTGCCCATTAATGCTGTGGTTCTCTGGAGGGTATGAGATCCTGGGGTGGTCCAGGGAGCATTGCTAGGCTCTGTCCCAGGCCCTCTAAGGAACAGTTGCAGGAATATCACAAAATAGAAGTCAAGGGGACATTTCAAGTTACTCTTAAAGTACCTGGGCAACATAAGTTCACCTTCTGATATTGGCTAGGGGAGCACACAGGTGAAAAAGAATTTTTACTGTGTTTTGAGGGAGTTAGAAATGCATTTGCTCTTTGAATGAAAATGACTTCATGAACTAATTATGCTCTCTTCTTCACTGTAGAAAAGTTAGTCATTCAATATCATTGCCTCTGCCACTTCATTGCTCCAAGAAATAGTCATAAAAAGTAGCAATAGAGTCATTACAGAACTCTATTAAAACCATCACTGTGCCTCTAACTGCTGCAAGTAAAGAAAAAGGCTTCTGGGCCAAAGTTTTCTGTCCAAGATTTTTGCCCTCTGTAGAGACGAAGGAGACTAAAAAGAAATCCCTGTCTGTAGTTCTTGCCAAATAGGCATGGCTTCAGTGTTTGGAAAGTCCCTCTTGGGAGATCAGGAATCGTTCAATGTAGAGAGATTTACAGAGACTTAAAACTTATAATGAAACTATTATCTTTGCTCTCTCTCCTCTTCCTAAATCATATAAAGTCAGGTGGTGTGTTCTCACAGTAGTATTAGTAACTGTCAAGTCAGATATAAAGCAAAAAATATTCCTGACTTGGGTAGAAGTTAAAGCTGAGGATGAAAACTGTCAGTGGAGAAGTGATTTTTGTGTTGTCTCCAATAGTAAGTAAGGTGTTGCTCTTGCAAATAATTCTCTATAAGATGATCTGGTGCCAAGTCTCATTAATTTCAGCAGGAGCTTCATGAGAGCCTGGGGATTCTGCCTTTCAGAGCAATTTATGTGACTGAGGCTGAGATGGAGAAACAGCTTTGTGTGTTGGAGGACAAGGTGGGGAGCTGCTGGCAGGGGAGCTAAGCAGGGAGGGAGCAAGGGGGAAGCTAGAAAGGTAGTAATGCCATTACAATCAGAGAGTTTTCTTGAGTTAAAATCCAGCTGAAATACATTCCCTGTTCTGCTTGAAAAAACACAGCCCTGATAATCCTGGATTGCCAGGGATCAATCCTGCCTCCACTGAGAGCACTGAAGTCTGTTGGTTGGTTTTACAAGCCTGGGGTTTCAGCCCCTGTCAGATCATTCACAGACGAACATTTCTGACTTGCACAAGGTTGCCAGAGCACTGCAGGGCTGGTTTATACCCTCCCCTGTTTTCATGCTAAGATGGAAACATTTTGAAACCCAACCCGGCAAAAGTGAAATTCTCAAAGAAAACACAGAAGTCCCTGTTGAATACTCTGGAGCTCATCTTGCATTACAAAATTCTCTAAAGTTGGCTTGATAAATGTGGTAGATTGAGGATGGATCACCCTATCTGTTTTTAGGCTTTCCTCCCTTTTAGCCATCAACAAATTGCGGTCGTGATAATCACTGCAGCTGATGCTCTTAGGAGGGGAAACTCAGATTGTCAGACTGAGGCATATGGAGAAAGAAAGTGAGAAAATACATTGAAATACACATTTTCCTTTGCACCATGTGTTTTCCTGTAGAGGAAAAATTGTTATTGGGTTTTTGTTTGTTTGATTTTTATTTTTTCTTACCCTGTTTAAGATCCTCAATTAAAAAGTTTGTTTACTGTAGGAACTGGCCTGTTAACCTCCTCCCCAGACCAATCCTATCTTCTATTTCACAGAGGTCAGCACCATCCATGCCAGAGAAGGTATTGGGAGTGACTGAGATATGTGTCGCTGAAAAACCTGTCTTTATGGTAAGTTTCTCCTTTCCTCTCACCCTCTTTAATAAAAGTTTTGCTTTTGCGGTGCAGTCTGAGCACTTGTCATTAATAATAATTAAAAAATAGTGTCTACATGTTTGAAAAGACTGATTGAAAACAGGACTATATGTGATTTGTGTGCATTCAGAGTTAACAGCTAATCTATTTGTGCTGTGTTAATATAAAATTGTTTCAAATAATTTTGTTACTTTGAAAGACTTGCTGTTTAAACTTTTTCCCCAAATCTCTAAACACATTTAACCTTACTTTTCTAAATCTTATTCTATGCTCCATAGGTATGAGATCTCATTTTGAACACTTATTGTTAATTTTTATGATTGGTGTAGAAGAGAAGCATGGAATCCAGGTCACTTGGATTGAATCCATGGGAAAATGCCCCTAAAAATTAATTTATGATGGATGAGATTGATACTGAAAAGGCTGACTTAATTTGTTTCATTATGTTTGGGAAACAAATCTGAAGGCTTGACAGCAGCAAACTGAGGTGGGCAGAGCAAAGCCCATTTCTTGGCAATCTTCACTCGTAGCTTTGTCTGTGCATCTCTCTAATGGTAAGTAATGTGCTGATCTTTGGCAGCTCCTGAACAAAATCCTGAATTAATTTTGCACCCAGGGGAGAGTACAAATCATCAGCATGTTGTTGTTCATGGTGTTTATTTCTCAGAAACTTCAGTAGTGCAAAGAAATGGTTCTGAAACAGAGACTGGTGAAGGGAGGAATGGGAAAAATAGGGTAGTCAGAGTAGGAAAAGAGGGTATTTCCCACCACTGTGTTCAAGGAAAAATGGAGATGGGAGCTTGAAGACTGGGTGCTGGTTAACCTGTGGAAAGCACAGGTCCTTAGCAGGGATTTGTGCTTCCATGTGCACTATAACTGTTCAGTGCTTCCTGAGCAGTGGTCTGCTGGTGGCACAAGGATGTCACACATTAACTCCTGTTTGGGAACGCAACCACCTTAAAGCTTCTGAGATGGCAGCATTTCTCTTCTCTGCCTTCATTGAATCAGACAAAATGCAGAGCACATTTTTTAACTTTAATGTCAGAATAGCTCTCAAATATGTTGTTGTGAGAACTTCTGTCATGAGCAGAAGCATGAACTGCTGCCCCTTCTCATTTGACTAATGAAAGAGATGACTAATGAAGCAAGAGGGCGAGAGTTCACGCATAATTTCATTCTATTTGAATTTGAAAATGCTGGGTTACAAAAGTGTTATGAATTTCCATTTGTGGAAGAAAGATAACTGTTAGAACAGAGCTCCTACTTCAAGCTTCCTGCAGGGATTTTCTCTAGTGTTGCTTCTTTTGTTGTAGTGAAATATAGAGATTCTGAAAATATTTTTCTGTTTTAAACAAAGGGAGCTGTTTTTCTGAGTTAGCCAATGCTGATGCTGTCTGTTTCTTTCAGATGTGGACTTGACACTCTGGATCTATCACAAGAAAAGCTGAGGGTCTGGAATCTGAGTAACAATGATGGGAATCTACCTTGTTTGTCATCAAATCTTAGTCCGGGGAAAAATAAATTTTCCTTTAAAATAATATGTTTAAACTCATTTTTAGATTAAGCCAAGTTTGAGAAATTAAGGCATGACTACCTTCTGGCACCTTGTAGGGCACCCAGCAGTGATGCTGTAAGCTGCTGTTACCCATGAAAATGGGGTTTCCACATGCAAACACAGAGAAACTTATGGACACTTGGGTGTTTACAAGTACACAACATCTGCGTGTTTATGGCCGTGCAACGGTACATGGACTTTGGCCACAGAAATGTTGTCCATAAAGTGCAAAACCATGGCTGTATGCATAAGGGCATTCCCTGCTGATTAATCAGGATGCTGATTAGCAACCTGCCATAAACCCCTGTTGACACAGCTATTGGTTGTGCGTAATCATGGTGCGCGATTTTTGGCCATCGCGTTAAGATTCCCAGTTTCTTGTAAAATCAGTCACTGCAGTATTTTCTTTTTTTCTCTTTTTTTATTAATACCTGTGTGTATGAGGTGTCTGACAGAGTTATTATCCACTTTGGTGATGAAAAACTCCTGCTGAGGTCCAGGGGAACAGGATTGCAAAGAGCAGCACGATGTCTGTCTCATAAAGCGCTCATTCTTCGGAGCGACCATCTGTGTGTGAAAAAGGACTGCTCTTACGCAGCAGTAGTTTTGTTGAGTTTGGCCTTGATTTCTTTTTTCCAGATTCTGCCTAGCAAAAAGGGAGGGAGAGAAGTGAAAAAGCAAATTTCATTGGGGAATGGAGGAGGTGGGGGTGGAGGGAAGGAGAGCTGAAAGCTTAAAAAATGAGTGACTGGTGGAAGAGTACAGTAAAGTCAGTGAATAATTTTACTGTCCTGGTCTAGCAGCTTGGGAATGTGCCATGTTAAACAATAACATCTTCCAAGCGAGAAAGGCAGAGGGGGAGGGAAAAGTTGGGGTGAAGTGAGAGGAGGGGACTGGAGGTAAGAGAGGGATTGGATCCTTGAGTACAGTCACTGCCAGTCCTTGGATCAGTTACTTTTTATTTTTATTGGGTTTTTTTTTCATTAAATATTTGATACGGAGTCAATGCCCAGGATATAAAAATCTGTACTACTCTGTAACCATTGCTTAACAAATAAAATTGCAGATAGGCTGCTGGCTTCAGGTCTTACCCAAATAAATTAAATCATTATTGCTTCTTTGGGGCCTTATGGACCTCCCTTCCCTAAAATCATTGTATTGCATTGAAGGCAATCCAGAGGCAAAGATGTAGGGCTGACATGCAGCTTGGCCTGGGTCTCTCCTTTAATTTCTTTCCATTGATTACTGAAAATGCTATCCAGAGGTTTTGAAGGCTTCACAGATTTATCCATATTTTCCAAATGCCTAGGAAGGTTATCCGTTGTGACACCTGCTGCCAGTTTGCCCTTAGCCAGGTGCACCTCTGGGATTTCAGCTCAGAGGTTATCTTGGTCAGTGTGATGATCTACTAGGAAAAATTAATGTAGCTGGGTGCTTTGGGAAGCTTTGAGTAAACCCTACGGACAATTTCCTGCTCTGCTTCAGGCTGTTTTCCTGCTTAGCAAGAGTGCTGTGCTGCAGGAGTGTTGGTTTCAGGTTTGCCATGGAAGAGAGAGGGGGCTTTCAGGGCATGATGACCCAGAACAAAGGGGCTGTCAGTTCACTGCTGGAGAAAACCTCTTATCCTGACAGAGATGGTACGTGAGGCCTGGGCAGTGGCCACCCTCAGCCTGGGCTTGGGCTTGCACTGAATGCAATTTTTGTGGTGTCTTGCTGACATCTGGTTGGGAGGAAACCGATGCTTTGACTGAGTGGGGCCCTTAGTTCTCAGTTTAATTAGGAGTTGAGCTCCAGCAGGTCTGATGCACCATCTGGTGAGAAGATGTCCCGTGTGCACCTGGCTATTCATGTGTGGTGTGCCCCCTATCCTCCCCAGCACCAGCACACCGGCACAGCCACTCCCACCTGCTGCCACGGCCACCGGGGATTGATTTCATGCTTAAACCCGCTGCCTTCCATCAGGGGCTGCACACACCCCGTGAGACACATTGCTCTGGAGCCGTGCAGCACACAGCACCTTCAGCTGCCTGATTGACTGGGAGGTTTTCTCAGGAGGATGTGAAATTTTAGCAGCCTCAATGTTTGTTGTGCAGGCAGAGAGACAGGACCAAAAACCCAAGAACATTTTTGGGATGTTGGATAATTTCAGGCATTTGAGCTAATACTGGTAGGAGGCAGGCCTGAGATCAACACTGAACTTGTCTGGAAAAAAAACCAAACCTCCAAAACCAAACCCAAACAAAAATAAACAACCAAGATAAACAAAATATGTATAGGAAGCTGAGCTTCCTATAACAGGTCCTTTTTAAAAGAGCTAATTTATCATAGCATTGATGGACACCAAGCAAGAGGTAAGAAGGAGAAAGAAATTGCTCTTCTAACTCAAAACTTATGTCAGTTAAGAGATATTTCATGCTTTCATGGGGATGGATGTGGAAAGCCTCCAATAAATGGGTGAAAACAATGTAGACAACACTTCCCCAATTATCTAGAACATCACAATGATGCAATAGAAGGAATGGCAACCACAGGAGTGGAAGGTTAGTGACAAAAATCCGTTCCATGTTAATAAAATTATTCCTGATCTAAAAATGGGGAAAAGCAGTAAAAGGACAAGATTTGCAAATTTTACAAAACTATTCAGGAAAACTTAAACCAACCCTGGAGAACTGTAGATACTACTAGGGTGCTGAATGACTGAATCTCTTTTCTCAGCTTATTTTCTAATATGAAAAAATGAAGAGTGATGAAACAAGCATAAACTATACATATGCCATGACTTACAGGAAATAGCTACTCCCACATCTCACGTGTCATTATGGCTGTCTCTGAGAATGTCACCTCAAAATGATGGCAAAGTCATCTAGAATGCTAGGATTTGGTAGAAGGGGAATGGAAATCAAAGTATAGAACAATAGCATCCTGCCACATTCACACCTGATCTTCTATGTGAAACTTTGAAAACATTTAATTTAAAAATCCTAAGCATTTTCAAAAAAAAAGCCCCAAAAATATGGATCATAAAGATGGTATGGAATGACTTCTACATGACAAAGGGCTTGATGGATTTTCTAGGCTGGAAAAGAGTGACTGTGGGGGAAAGATGATAGTTATTTTTAAAAGCTATGAGTGAATGAAGGATAGAGAAATTAAATAAGGAACTATTTATATATTCATTGTTCCTCACTAAACAAGGACTATGAACAAGCAAAAGGAAGTGCAGTGAAGTTGTGGCACATCTTGTCCTGGACAAAAGCATCAGCAGGTTCAGAAAGGGATCAGGCAAATTATGGGAGGATGGGTTTGTGAGTTCCTACCCAACATGATGGTGCAGGTGCCAACTCTCAGTTCAGGAAGTCTCTAGGCTGGTACCTTCCTGGGAGCTGGATGGATACAGCAGGGAAAGAATTGCTCTGTACATCCCCCTTTGTCTTATAGGCATTTTTAGACTGAACTCTGTAGGCCTTTGATTGGCTCAGATGGTAGTGCCAAATTATGAGAGATGTTTTTTCCCCACTAGGTAGGATTAGAAATTGCTTCTTGTTGGCCTGGTCCAAGTGATACAACACATCACTGAGTGAATGGGGAGGGTGCTGGGTGGGGAGGAAGGCTCTGCACAGCCTGCCAGGGGCACCAGGTGTGTGGCAAGGGTGCCCATGTTCCTCTCTGGCGGGCCATTGGAGAGGATGATGGAAAGTGCTGCCAAGCAATGTGCTCTTTGTTTGATACAGATAATCTGTCTTAGGTGATCCAAACCACAGCTTTACACCAGAGAAAATGACTGGCCACAGCTAATTTGGGAGACAGAAGTCTGCTCTGGCAAAGTGTACAGCAGCTGATCAGAGGGTCATGTTCTTTCTGATAGTGGGGCTGCTGATGTTTTTTCCATATCAGTGTCAAAGAGGGAAACCAGCAGCTCATGTGCCAGTGGCAGGGATATCTGTTACCAATGTCAGTACTTTGTAAACTGCTTCACTATACTCCTTGTCTCTTGTCTCTTCTCTTTACCTCTTAGTCTCTGCTTTAATAAATATTTTAGATGGAGAGATAGTCTGTGAAAAACCTAAATGTGCTGTGTAGATGTACCATAAATGTGTAGAAGAACAGAACCTCCCTTTACCACTTGCTCTGGATTTCACTCACAAAAATCTGATGGTAAAAATGAGTAGCATAGACTGGGAGAAGTCAAGCAAAAAAGTAAATATGCTCTGATCTAGCCATAAAAACTGATATTAAAAAAAAATTCATCAAAACACGTAATAGATCGATGTGAATAGACAATGATTTTCAAAGTGTAACCTGAGTTTTGCTGAGATTCTGCAATCTTTGGTTCACATTGTGTTTTTTTTTTTCATTTCTGATTTTTGTCCAAAACTGGAAGTGCAGGAAATCCCTCAAGAAAGGCAGTTCTGGAGATTTCCAGCTTATTTCAGGGCTCTAGAGATTCAGATATTTTGGGTAAACCTGTGAACTTTTGGATGTTTATCTGAACTGAACCTGAACTCTAAATCTTCTAGGGTTCACCCAGCTAAGTCAGAGGGAGGAAGGCCTATAATGATCATTTTAAATTATTATTTTCTCATTCAGCCATGGATATGACCCTTCTCAGCCTCCTGAGAATTTCCTTGTGCTGCATGGAACAATGAGAAAGCTAAATAGTGTGTATCACATATGCACAATTAAACATTGTATGCACCATTAGGGTTTCAGCTGCTATACACCCTGGTTGCTGGTTGCTGTCTTTGTAGGAGGATTTAGCTAGAAAACAGATGACTTTTTCCAGCCTGGCATTGTCTTTAGTGATATCTTTCGTGGCACATGAAGATAACTTAAGGAAAATGCCCTGGAAACAAAATTACTGAACTACAATAGGCAAAGCCATAAAAAGAAAAAAAAATTAAAAAAACACGTAGGTGAATGTGTAGTGTTCATTCTGTCAAGTTTTAAGAAGTGTCTATAGTTACATTTTTCTTGTCTGACTGTATAATCTCAGTATCTGAGTTCTGGATATTTATCTGTGGAGACCTCTGGGAAACAGAGGAGCACTTTATAATAATTTCTATTCTACAGAAAAGAATTTTCTATAATACCAAAGATAACACCATACCTTTCTTGATGTCAAAGGCAAGGCACCAGCTGATTTTTCTTGCTGCATGATTTTTCTAGTAGAAGTTAATGTAGGAAGCCCACAGGAGAGTGAGGAATGGAGTCAGGATTTCCCTCCACTTTGTCTAACTATCCACACATATCCCATCATCCTCAACAATTACCACTGGGTCAAATTTGTATGCTTGTGTTACATGTCCAGTCTGAAAAGACACAGAAGTTGCTGCACTGCTCTAGCTCTCATGTCTTCTGTCCTTGTGAGACTGTGTCAGGAATAACAGTGCTCTTGCACACACTGACACACAGATGTGATAAAAACAGGGTGTATATAGTATTACAGTGTCCTTCCAGATGCAAGAGAATGAATTGCTAGAAAAGTGCAATTTTCATGTGGGGAGCTGGCAGACAGGTGCTCTGGTTGGAAGTCTGGAGAGGCAGTGTGCTTTATGCTAAAGCTTGCTTCCCAAATGCATTCTCAAGCCATGCCTCTAGCGTTTGTGAAATCACTGTGACTTTCTTACCACATCAGCAACCATTTGTGGCTCTGGAGCTGCCTGTCACTGCAGGGGAAACTCAGAAGATCTCATTTTATTTTTCAAGGGAATTTGGAAATCATCAGAGCTGTGTTTGAGCTCCTGGGTTTTCCACAGGACTTGGCGTTCAGCAGGGCTATGCTGCTCTCATCAGCTCCTCTCCATGGAGCAGCTGCATGCTGAGGCATTTTCCAAACTTCAAGGGTTCCTGTTAGGTCCTTCAGGCACAGGAAGTATCTCTTGCTAAGTTCAGACTAGACTTGTTCACAGATTTTGACAGGACTCTCAAACAGATTGCAGTAACTTTATACTTTTGAACAGAAGCTGTGCAGGATTCAATGATTTTATGGGATTTCCAGATTTTTGAAATTTTGCTATCTCTCTGTTTTTTTCTGAGTATGCAGGCATGAGGTTCATAGATATAAAGTTCTGAAAGCGGTACTTAAGGACTGATTTTCAGCAGTCCTTGTGAATGGAGTCTTCCAGCCTGGCTTACCTTGGTTTACATTGCACTCACCCTTTCTAAAAGAATGCCTTCTGGAGAGTATGCTTGAAAAAAAAACTGTCTAAACCTCATTCAGCTTCTAGGAACATCCTATCAGAAAAAACTGGGATTTTTTTCCTCCCATTGAAGCCAATGCAGTGGAACACAAGTGAGAGAAATGTGTTAATGAACAAATCCTCTGTAGGGAATGGCTTAGAAATGTCCATGCCAGCAGGATGCAGGAATACCTCCTAGATGTATTTAACCCCAAATGTGCAACTGTGTTTATACGGCAGATCAAAGAAAATGAGCTTCTATACACGAGGTCCGAGGAGATCTGAACCAGGGGAATTATACTTACTTGAAGAATATAGCACAGTGAATTTTTTGTGATCAAAGACTGCTTTGGGGCTTTTCCCACAGATTGAATTCTTAGTCTTAGCTCAAGCCGTAAGTATAAAATTGATTCAAATGTTCAGTGTCTGAAACCTTTCTGGTTTATCTAAATAGGTATTGTTCCTCTACTTCTGTCTTATATTGATATTTGTTTTGCCATCCAAAAAATGGTTATGATTTTCTTTTGAAACCAGAACATTGGATGCAAGTTTACAAACTTGAATCCTTGCAAAAAATACTTAGATGTGAGTGTTGCAATGTCTTTTACTCTGAAAATGTTGTAAAGAGAAGTCCAACATGAAAGCGGGACACCATCATCAGTAAGATTCTAGTGCTGATGCAGATTTCTCTCAGAGGGAGAGAAAGGCCAGGTAATAAAAATGGTATTATCAGTGGAAATGAAAACATTCAAAGGAGTGAAGCATAAGAATAAGCAGTTTCTTTCACATGCCCTCAAAATACATCTTTCAGCAGGGGCTTCAGATAAGGAAACATTTCCAGTAGAGGTGCAATTAGGAGAAATAATTGGGTTGGTTGAACTCTGAGTGAGTTGACCCTGAGCCTCATTGTGACTTAGGTCTGATCCTCTCTCTGGAGATCAGATTCTTCCCTGAGTCCCAATGCCACAGGTTGAAGCACTGACTCTTGAAGATCCTAAGATCCTGATCTGGATGGGGATCTGTGCTGCATGGTTTGGATCCCCTTTATCCCCAGGGCGCTTTAGCATGCTGCGACACTTGATTTCTTTTGCTGCACTTATTTATTTTGAGTTGTACAGTTCTGTCAGCCTGGTTCCTTCTCTCCTGATGAAATTGGAGTATGGTGCTTAATGTCTTGTGTTTTGTTGTGCCGCGAGTTGCCATGGAAATGAGTTTGAGGTTGCAAATCTAGTGAAGTCTCCTATATTGTGCAACGAAGGGAAGCAGGAAGTGGTGACACTGTGGGCAAGAAGCCTCATGTGAAAATCTCTTGTCTGAGATCAGTATAGGTCAGCCTGGCAGTCCTGGTGCTGCTTATCTTTGTCTTTCAGCACATCAGGGAATCTTACTAGGACTTCCTCTGTTTAGGAGTCATTCATTACATAAATGTGGATTTTAGAACCTCATTTCCTATATGCTTTTTAAAATAATGGCTGTAAAATTCTTGTTTCTTGCCTGCTTAAAAGTTTTTACTTGCTGAAAAAGGAAGAAAATACGACTAAAAGCAAAAATATGTATGGGTCAAAATTTCAAGAATGGCTGAGACAAATACCAAGACCCCCTTTATTTTGGTCCAGGATGCAATGCTCCATTGTGGATGTGCTGAGAAGATGTGTAAAATCAGAGTACTGTTGGAGTAATGCTTTAATTGTTAAACTGTCAAAACAGCTGTTAATCTGCAGTGGAGGGACTTCCCAGGGCAGGGATTGTGTCTTGACCCTTGTGTTTTACAGCCAGTGGTCCTCACTTCCTTCACCTCTAATAGGCTTCAAAATTATACAGAATCATGCAGACTGAAAGAAACACAGAGTTATTAGGGAGGGGTGGTGCAGTCTCTGAACAGCTACTATTATTGTTTCCTACTCAGTCATATTTCCAATTGGGTAGGAAGCTGAATTCTTCTTGTACAATTATTCCTCATAATTTGTATCTCACTTCCTTTCCCGGGGTGGGCTTTCTTCTCTTTGGGCATGTGAAAATGCTGGAAAACTGTATGGATAATGCAGTTGCTCAGTGCTGTCCTTTTCCAAAGCTGTGGTATGTGCAGTGTGCAGGATTGTGCTGGGAATTTCCCCCCTCGTGCTTGAGCCCTGACTACGATTTATAGAAGGATGGAAGTCTTGACATTTGGAACACAGCAATGCCTATTGCTTATTTCCCAGTAGAACTTTCAGCTTAAAAGATTTAGATGCTTTTCTTTATTAAATGGAGCAAATACTTCAGTGTTTTCAGCTCAAAGCCCATCGGCATATCCATATTTTGTCAGGGGGCCCAGCTGCCAATTCTCAGTGGAAGTGCTGTTAGCAGTGGTGGTAATCCAGCATGGTGGTCCAAGAAAAGGATAGGAGCCAGAAATTTGTGCTCAGGCTCCAGTTTTCTCTCTTGTTATTTGGCTACAGTCATGAAAACCAAAGCTTTAACAAAAAAGTGTCTGGTTTGGGATAAACTAGATGGTCACCCCAGAATCAGGACCTGCCCCCCTTGCTATTGAAAATGTTATCCCATACCTCTGTACCTCTGTTCCTTGATCCGTCAGCTCTCAATAATGCTATATTTCTTAAAACAGACTGGCTGCTTGCAGTGCAGTGGTTAAATCTAAAGAAATAAATGTGCAGATGGTAAAGGAGGTCGTTAATTTTGGTCTGTAATTGCAAACTGAGACTAGAGTAGGAAAAGTCATGCAAAACAGGAGTATATGTTTGAGACTTCAATGTCTGCCTTTAAATTTCCATCTCTGTGTGTCTCTTTCTCTCCCTCTCTTGTGTGCACATGTCCCCCAGACCTCATACTCTGGCATCCAGCTCATCCCTGCTGTCACCACAGTGGCATTTGGCAGTCCCTGAGGTGAGAGAGTGAGCTGAAAGTGTGCTGTACGGTGTCCTGCAGCTCTGTCCTGATGCAAAACACATTTCCCACCTCTAGGATGCTTTCTCATGTCTCCCCTTTCTGAGCTTTCCCTCTCCCCTTACTCCCACAGGACAGCACTCCCTATCCTTCAAGCAAAGTTTTACATCCAGATGACTAATTTTAACCTGATTATTGTTTGTGAAACCAATAATTGGAAGAAGTCAGTCATTGCTTAACAGCTTTAGTGGTAAATCAGTTCCAGCAGCTTGCTGGGCTGCTGCTAGCATGAATCCACGTGCTTCTCAGCTAGACGCTCTCGTCTCTCTCTCCTCCCCTCTCTGTCTCTCTCTGAGATCCTTTGCTGGGTCCATATGGGTTTGGGGATGTAAGCACTTCAGAGGAGTGTTTCAATATATGGTTATGATTCTAATTTTTGGCATCAGCTTTTTATTACAAGTTGTTGACTGGCTGGAGGCGTGAGAGAGTGGGAGCAGCGAGGGTTCTCGACCATGTGTGAAGCAGGGAGACAGCAGTAGCAGAAATAGTACAATAACTCCTCTCTGGAGCATGAAAATGGGGTCTGGAGCAATCCCCTTGGCCCCTAATCTCTTGCTAGCTCTGGGGTTTATAGCATGGACCGTGACAGTTTTGCTGCAAGGAGGGGTCAGGATTTCAACCACAATAAAAGTTGTAGCTCAAGTTAGTAGCATGTAAAGTATTTTGGTCTGGCAAAAAAGAAAAATAAAAAGCACTTGAATTATGAAATCCAAACCTCTGTTTTAAAATAGTATATATCCTATGTACTGGTGTTCATTTTTGGTATTGTTTTGAGTTTGATTTTCTTGTGGGCCTAAAAATGTAATACAAATATAAGCAGATGTGTTTATATGAAAACACAAACACACACAAAAAAGCTCCTGAAACGCAGAAATTAGTTTTGTATTTTATATTATGCAGAAGTTGATAATTTATAAATATCCATATTTCCAAACAAAACCAGTAATAATTGTAAGAGATTGTACAAAATTTTTAGTAAATGGCAAGTCACAGAGTAATATCCTCTGATTATCAATTACAGAACCTGGATGTCAGGACCCAGGACATCCCTCTGGCTGTCCTGAGCAGCCAAGACCCCTGCCAGGGGGCTCAGAGACCCTGGCACAGAGCCCAAGATGCCTGTGGTTTTGATTGTGACACGTGGAGCAAACTACCAACCTTGTATAAAGATCTGCAAGCCATGACAAATTAAGTGGAGTGATAGTGAATTTATCACAAGGTGAAAAAGCAGATTTTGGGGTTTCTAGAATGGGGGTTCAGGGGGAAAGATGGAGGGATCTGGACATGTCCAGCCTTTCTCCTTCTTCTTCTTGGCCTCCATCCTCTGCTGTGATGTTGGCACTTACAGACTGGTTTAGAGTAGAAGCTCACTATCTAACATAGGTGATGGTTATTGGAAAGTTATTGTAAATATTGTACATGTAGTTTTCAGTATAAAAAGATAACACTGCCCTGAGGGCAGGCAGAGTGCCTCGGACTGTCCTGCTGAACAGACCTTGGCAGGGCAGGAGAAAGAATTGTATAGATAAGGAACAATAAACAACCCTGAGACTGAGAACTGAAGAACTCTGACTCCTTTTTCAAGCACTGGGCTGGGAAAAGAGACTTTCTAATGCATCTCGGGGTCACTCTGACCAGCGAGAGATCCCGACACCTGAAGATCAAAAGCTAAAACTAAACTCAGAAAGGAATGAAAATACTTCAGGGGCAGAATGCTCACGTTCAGGCTCTATGCTGGAGTGATCTTGTGTAGCTGCCTTACAACACCTGACATATTTCTGTGTGTGCAGTACCAGACACAGCTCTCCCTAACAAAGCACTGATGTGCCACGGTTGATGGGAAAACCAGAATAACAGAGATTCCCTAGGGCACAAGGGGAGCAAAAGTATTGAGCTGACTTAGCGTGGAGCCAGGTGTGACACAGCTGAAACTCTTCACTCTTGTCCAACATGAGCCCTGCTGAGCATAACCTGGTCACTTTGAGATTATGAGGTCCCTGCTCACCATATTTCCTGTTACTCTGCCTTGTGCTGGTCTTACAAAATAATAATAACCCAAGCAGCCTTTTTGAGCACCCAAGGGCTGGATTTGCTGGGCTGTATCATGCTGAAGCAGTGGGATGAAAACCCCAGGGGATAATGCTGGAGATCAGAAGGATTCCAGCTAGATGCAGGTACTAGGCATTTGTGTCCTATACCTGGGTGCTTTTACCTCCTCACAAACTACATGGGTAGCTGAGGTACCTAAAAAAGGAGGCTTAGAGATGCCACTTGAGAGTGAGCAGTGAGGGGGACCCTGTGATCTCATGTAAAATGCTTGCCTGTAAGAGAAAGTTTTGTGGTCTGTGAAATTTTGGATAAGTTTTGGGCCTTACTGAAAGTAGTTAGGGAACAAATGAGTATACAGAGTCCTTCTGAAGGAGAAAAGGATGAGAGTATTCCAAGGAGACATATTAAAGTCAATCCAAAGTGAACTGATGACTTTACAACCCTCAAGCAAATTACCCCAGATCATTTGTTTTGTGCAACAGGATCGTGTATGAAATATGAAAATGTGTACATGACCTTCTTTTAAACTGCTGTAATTTATTACTGCCAGAACCACGAGGGAATCAAAATGAGTTTATGAAGAAATCAATGTTATGGGGGATTGCAAAATGATGCCGGGTCTGACGAATCCTTTCTGAAACCCTTTAACCACAAGAAATCTGCTTCTTTGCTCAGATGTTGCAGAGTGGATAAGTCATCCACTCTGATTCCAAAAAGCCTTAGGTCTCTAAATGATTTTCAGGATGGCAACGTTTGCTTTTTTTTATTGTTCTGTGCAATCTTCTGCATGCACTTCTATGTTGTTGTCATGTCTCTTAATTGATGAGAAATCTGAATGATGCTGGGGTTTTTTTTGGCTGCGTAAAACAACCCAAATCACCTTTTTCAGATTTTTCAGCAACATTTATTTTACTTGGTTTGATAGACCTGCTTTAGTTTAAAAGCTACTATACTCTTTCATATTTGCAATTTGATGCTTTTCCCATTTCCCCATCCTTCTCAATGTCTTCATTCTGCAGTTCTCTTCAGGTGATAGTTCTGAAGCACACAGAAGAATAGCGGGGAGAACAAGAAACTTTTGTTTTCTTTGAAGAAAAGAAAAATCATTGAGCTGAAAAATGGGACAGCACACCTTCAAATCATAATATTATTTGTGTTTGGGAAGGTACCACAGACTCCTGATTTTCATTGCATATCAGTGTTTTTTATAGAATAGGAGTAAATCTATTTGATGTTTTAAACTAGTTCTTTTTCTCCTTTTCTGATTTTTGATGCTGACTGAAAGCTTTTGCTAATGAAACCATCTTCGGTAGCAAGTTTCCCTTCTTTGCAGAAGAGGAGGAAGATGACACTGCTTTCTCTGAAGCTTCTGGCCATGCAGCCTGGAATAAGCAGAATTTCCTCTGCTTCTGGTAGGAAATAGTCAAGAGTATGCATGACAGGGCTGTGTCCTATATGGACACATTAATTCTACATGTGTCTCATCTTGAGGTAAGTCTGGCCTTACCTACCTTTACTTTGGGGATGAAAGAATGGGACTTCTTTTTCTCAAAAAAAACCTCTAAAACCCTAACAAGAAACATGACCTAACAAAAAAACCCCACAAAAACCAACCAACGAAGCAAATTTGGAAAAAAATTCTTCTCAGACAAGATTAGTGTTTTAAATTGTTTAGAATATTTTGATGAAAAATCATATCCTGTAATGTTTATTTTATTATTATTGCCATGTGTTGTTGCTAGTGCTAATGTTTTCAGTTAAATCTCTCTGTTTAGGTTCTATTTTCAGAAGCATGTTTTGCCTTGAGACCATAATTTGAATTTTTTTTTTTTTTTTTTTTTGGTGGACAGATTTGGTAAAATACTGCCCTTCTGTAAACCAAAGGATGGTAAGTGGCATTTGCTTCAAAAGCTTGCTCCTGATTTGAAACAGAAAATTGGTAGAACTGCACTTCATTTCTTGTGCTCAGTGATATCTGACACATTGGCCTCTATGTGAATATCCCTTGCATGTTTAAATCTTCAGAAATGCACCTGTGGTTTCAGGCAAACTTACACATTTTTGACCTTTATACATCTAAAAAAAACAACAAAAAACCCCTGAAAAACCAAAAAAAAAAAAACCCAAAAAACCAGACAAACAAAAAAACAAACAAAAAAACCCCCTACAAAACAAAAAATCCCCCTCAAAATCAAAACCTAAGTACTTTAAGAATTCATGTTCAAAGTACATTAAAACTGTGTGAATGGTTGTCCATCCCATGTTTCAGATCACATTCAGGTCACCTGGAGCAAGTGTCTTGCATTTTCATCAGTTCAAAATGTGGATTTATTTTTCCATATTCAGTAGCCTTCAGCAGTAATTTTTCACATCCCCATGCTATCTACAGTGTCAGCAACTGTCTTTACCTGGCCTGGATTCTTTTCCACTTGCATTACACCTGTATTTCTACATACACCTTTTCCCTGTTTTGCCTTATCACCTGTAAAATATACACTTATCTTCTGAGATCAAAGCACAGTTGGTAACAGGGTGATGTGTCTATCCACCACAGCCCAACTCAGATTTGGGAGCATAACATGTCCTATTAAATTCAGCATGTCTTTCACATATCAACCACTGGTGTAAATAGAGCTACAAGTCCAAAGAATGTAATTCTGTATTAACCATACTTTTCTACATCTGTATGTTTATAAGAAAAGTATAGTTCTTATAGTGCTTGATGTTTCTAGTATGTTAAATATATACAACAAACAACCATTAATGAGTTTTTAAACTGTGATGCTTATTCAGTCCACTCAGTGCTCTTGAATGTGAGCCAACATTAATTCAAGCTCAGTTGATCCTAATAAGTAACTAAGGCCCCATTTCATAAACATGCAATTCTAGCTTGTTGTTTCTGGCACTGCCATTAAGCAAAAGTCTCTACCCTCAGAATGACAGAATTAAGGGATTAGGGATAAACTGAAAATTGTGAATAATTCACAATTTCTTCCCTCCTCTCCTTCCCAGCAAAAGCAGCTTTAGAGGGGCTCAGAAACTGCTCTCAGTTATGCACACCTTTTGTTCTGGGAGTTATGCACAGGGGTGTGACCTGCCAGTGCAGTGAGATTTGCTCATATGAGAGGAATCTGTAGGACCAGATGTAATATCTGTTACTTTCTCTTGTCATCCTGGGTTCACTGGAACAAAGCACCAGTGCCTGCACTAAGAAGTGCTGCTTACAGTTATCCATCCTGAAGGGGAACTTTAGTGCTCCCCAAAGGGTGTTGTCCCAACAATATGTATGTATTTTCAAAAGAAATTATGGCATTTCAAAAGAAATCTCTGACATTTTTTACTAAGATGCAATCAGGTCAGTCCTTACCCTGGCCCTCCAGGTAATGTAGAACATGTGCTCTGCTTGTTCCTGGAATAGATTTTCTCTTCAGCTTTCCTGATTTTGAAGAAAGATATTTTATAAAAATCCTGCTGCATATGAGCAGCTTTGCAGTAGATGCCTTCTGCTACATAAAACCCAGTAAAGTAGGAGCTCACATTAAAGCAACATGGACTGCACAACCATTGTGTTTCTCAGTGCAGGCATTTCTTACTCAAACTTTCTCTGCCATGCCACTGGATTTCAAGCAGCTGTTGAAGCCCTGGAGCTGTATTTCTATAACATATGGGTTTGGAACCATCCTTTCATGTGCTTGCCCAGTGCCCAGTCCCAGGACCAGTCACTCTCTGGCCTTGCAGGCTCTGTGGCCATGTGGAAGAGAGTCAGAGGTAAGGAAACACTTTGCCTCTCTCCTACAGTGAGAATTACTTGCATTCATGAAGTCTGTGCTGTTAACACACTCTTTTGCTCAAAGGCTGAGCTTTCTTGCTGTTGCTAAAATGTTTGTATAATGCTTATGTACTGTTGCATCGTTGTGACAAAATAATAATAAAAATATTTAGTTAAATTAAAAATTGGAATATTAATGGCCTTATAGACTCACTGTCTTTATTCAGTGCCAGTGAACGGCTGTGCTGTTTGTAGCACTCATTAATATTTCTCAAGTGTTTGCTGATGTTGTTATTATCATGAGCTTTCTTTTTCTTCATGTGCAAATATTTTTTTTTAACAAAGCATGTGAGGAAATGCTGTGCACACAGCTGTGTTAGGAGCGAATTCAGAAATGGCCAGATCAGTTTGAAAGAGAAATCAGGTATGTTGCCATCAAGTTTTGGGTCAGTAGCAGGGCACCAAGTGACTTTTTTTCTTGAAAAACAGAGTAAGGTTTTTAATTTCCGAACAGAATGGGGGAATGTGTGCAACTCACAGAGACTGGAGTCTCTCCAGGCCTATCTAACATAATGAGAGAATTCTTTGTGAAATGCATAAAATGATGACATTTTAGTGGTGAGTGAAATACTTGATTACTTTTTCCATAACCTAAAATAATTGGAATGTTCTTATGCAGCCCCATTCCCAGTGAGGACTAGGAATGTGTAACCTCACCATATATATTCCTGAGAGACATCTCTGGGGCAGAGTGTGGTGATATGGAAAAATGCATTGGAAAGTGTTTTTCTAAGCCCCAAGGAGAAGTTACAGGCATGTTCATCTGAGAAAACGTCCAGAAGATCAATTCAGAGTCATGGTCACAAGTCTGAGGAGAGAAAGGTTGGTCTGGGCAAGGTTTGCTGAGCTCCTTGGTGGCCACTGAGATAAAGGTGAGTGCCTGACTTAGTCTGGCTTCTCCACATGGCTGTTCGTAGAAGCAGAGGAGGGACACAATGCCTGATAGCGCTGGGGGACAAGGCAACATAGCGCTGATCCAGGGGAGTGCCAGCCAGGATGGACTGACTGCCAAAAGGACAGCTGGGCCCTGAGCTCCTGGGGCTACCATAATTCCTCCTCAGGTTTGGACATGGAGGATTAAGTGAATCATCCTCAAGGGATTTTGGTATTTTGCAACACAAAGGAGGTTTGGGGTTTTTTTTGTAATATCTCTGACTAGCAAGGTTTAGCATGATCTTTCACAGGAAATCTTTTCTGGTAGATTGAGAGGCAGGATTTAGCATTTCAGAGGGGTAAAGAAAAATCAAAACCTATTAAAATGGCATGGAGGACAAGTGTGCTCCTGCAGCAATAGGAGTACTCCTGGGTACTGTGCTAGGGCTTGTACTTGATGCACGGACACTGAACAGCTCTGTCACAGTTTACCATCGCACTGACACAAGCCATAGCCACCCACAGAAGGAAGGGATAATCTCTGCCCTGTGGGAATGGCAACTGGACATTCAGGAGGAATCTCCTAGGTTGAGATTCCCTGAGTACACAGGGAATTGTATTGGCATGTGGAAGAGGAATAGACAGGCAGTGGGTGATACCAGTTTGATCGGCTTGGATTGCTTTAAACGTTGACCCAATCTTTCTTTTCCCATCCTAGTAGCATCCTAGTCCTGCTGCCAGAGGGTGTAGTTGGTCACTGAGGACAGAGTGTGCCTTGCTCAGCATGGCTGTTTTATCAGACTCAGTGGATAGTTCTTTCATATTTTGTTATCTAAATAGAGAAAGTTTATAAAGAGTGGTTTGCAAGTAGTCTGTGTTGGCACAACATTTTGTGGGGACACACAGTACCCAGAATGGCTCTTTCTAATGCAAAAACTTGGAGCATTTAAAGCTGGGCCTGTTTCATTGAGCAGTTAGACCATGAATAGTCCTGTCCAAAGGAGCTAATATCTATAAGAGATTCAAAGACTGCAAAGGGCTGCTAGAAGTTATATATTGACTGAAGATGAGCCAGGCTACATCATGCCTGTTCACGAAATTAATTATTTGTTTCAATATTTATAAAAGTGAATAGGAAACAGATGGCAGAACTGGAGATGCTTGTTAGGTTTCTGTAATGGAGAAAGGAGAAAGAGAGAGCAGAAATCAGAATCTCACCATAAGAGAGGAACAGGAAATTAAAATGTCAGACAACTGACAAAACTGCAGGACCACACAGAAATATAAAGAGTTTTCCCATAGGATCTCCAAAACATTTTAAATTTACGTATTCTCTTTTACCACCCAGAAATCAGAATTAAGGTGGTTTTTTTTTTCTTTTTTTTTAAGAGGAAAAAAGTTATTAGAACCCAGTTATTAGAATACAGTGTATTGAAAAAAAATTTGGAAACTTCTCTGAGTGGTTCGGAAAAGTCCTGCTGAGATATCTAATGAGAAGACAGAAAAGAGCAGAGATGGGAGTTGCTGATTTGTGTATTGAGTATTCACATCCTTGTCCTTGGCAGGAAGAATTCATAGTCTTTATTCTGCAAAGACTGGTGGTGTGGCCAGCAAAGGCCCTGCAGATTGGGGTTATCAGGGACCTCAGGGCTGTGTTTGTCCTCTGCACTTATTAAGGGCATCTGTGGATTGTGGCCTGCCCTTGAATTTGGCTGCATTGAAATTAATTTCCCCTGATGTGCAAGATGTGGGCAAGGGAGTCCTGCTGTTTGAGGAGTATCCTTACAGTGTATGTTACACCTAGGATGTTGGAGTGGGGGAGAATAAAAACAAGGGGGTAAAAAGACTGGGAATTTTCATATTGAATAAATTTTCTGGAATTGTGCCAGTTGTGTTAACTGAGGGTCAGGGGTCTTGAATTCATGTGGGATTCTGATAGTCCACCTGCAGCCAGCACACAGCAATGTATTCTCCATGCATGTCAGAACAAGAGAGATCTGGAAAATCCAAGTTTCACTTCACAGAAATCTATTTGTCCTGCATCATCACCTAAATCAGCTGGATTTGGAAAGTGGTTGAGAATCCAGATAGACTTACTGGTTTCTTCCCCTCTCAGAATTGCTTCTAGGTTTCAGTATTCTTGGGAACACAGGGAGATATGTGCTTTGTCCAATATCCTCCTAGATGGAAGGGTCTGCTGTCACTCTAATAATCTCTACTTTTTTATATTCAGCAGCCCTGAGTAAGGGCTTTCTGCTGACTTTTCCTTCAACAGCTCATTCTGAGCCAACTGTGCTGCTCTGCTGAGATATGACCTTTTTCCTTTCTTTCTGTCTTTTTTTCTGTCTTGTGGTAGGGTTTTCTATGTCTCACTTTGACTTTGGCCAAGTGCCTCACAAGCTATGGAGCCTGAATGCCTGCCTGCCTTATTTGGAGAACATAGGCTTTTCAGTTGGCTTGACCTCTCAGTAAGCTTCCTACTCTCCTTTGACCAGCTTCTGCCTTGCCAGTCTTTGCATTTTTTCCTCACTTTCATTGTATAAGTTCACTCACCCTTCACCCTTCCCCCCAAAATAGACGAAAAAATTTTAGTATCTGCTGCTGACCATTGTCCAATCTTTCTGCTGGTGTTTGATGTTCACCCCAGAGATAAGGAATTTGCAAGTTCCTATTCACACCATGTCAGCAGATGCTCCTGCTCATGATTATCCTGTAACTTGTAAAATAGCTTTTTTGGACAGGTCTGCTTCAGAAAATTGTTGCCCACTGCATTTTAGCATAGATTGGCAAATCCAGCCCTTTGCAAGCAGGCTCTATAGTGAGTCCTTGAGAAATATTCTGTTCTGTCTTCACGAGTCAACTGTTTGGGTTAGTGTTGCTGAACATAACTACAATTTTAGAGGGAAATGCTGGTCCCTCAGTTGGATCAATGAGAGCAAGGTTAAACCTCTTAAGTCAACTGCAGACCAGAGTCTACCAGAAAAATGCCTTTGCAGGCAGCTCTTTCTCCAGTTAGCAGCTGGTAAACCCCAAAAAAGTGAGGAGCAGAACCTGGCATGGTAAAGTCCTTGTCCAAAGATGATAAGATCCCTGCAAAGAAGATGTGTTTTGTGATTTCCCCTGTATTTGCCTTCAAAGGGAGAAGCATTGGAAGGAGAGGTGAAATAATTGAAATCAATGGTGCAGCAGTTCAGGAACAAGCAGAGTGGCAGATGGATTCATTCTTAATTTTTCTAGTGATCTAAAAGGTGAGTTTTCCATAAATGCTTTTTATGGCACTTGTTGTACACAGGTACTGTGGAAACAGCAAATATATTTGGTTTTACCTGGGTGCTAAAAGGAGGAGTTAAAACTTTGGGTTTTGGATTTCTGCCTTCCTCCAAACACTGGGAGCTTTACCATGTGCTTCCTTTGGCAGGTAGGTATCTCAGGAACCTGGTGCTTCCCAAAGGTCTGAACAGAGCTTGTCTGAAGTTGCCATTTACTGAGGATGTGATGAAATCAGCAATATTCAGATGAGAGACACTAGGAATCTGTGTCTTTGCTGTTCCCTGAGTAAAGAGAGACTCACCTTTGAAGCAGGGTGCAAAGGAGGTTTGTTGTACAATTTTCATCTACTCTTCAGACACTGCTTCTGATAAAGCCAGATCTAAATTCATCCCAGGGGCTACTCCAAAGATGAGTTGTATTTGGTCCACTGAATTTGTGACTTACAGGCTAAAAGAAGGCATACATGTTACAGAAGTGTTGCCTGTGACTGACTGAAGAGTAAAAATAATTCATTCTGCCCCAGAGAATCACAGAATAGGGAAGGTTGGAGGGGACCTCAGTGGGTTATCTGGTCTTCCCTGCTCAAGCAGGGTCACCCTAATGCACAGTGCACAAAACTGCATCCAAAATGATTTTTTCAAGGATCTGGCTGTAGCAAATGGAGAGCCTGGAATAAATCTTAAAGGTATTTTCTTAAAGATGTTTTCTTCTTTTCCTCTCCTCTCTACTTATCTGAATCCTGTCACGTGTTTCCCTGCCATTCTTCCTGCCTGTCTCCCCACCATTGTGCTGCTGTTACTCACAGGGAATTGTCACTGTGATGGACAGAACACAAACAGGAGTGACCTGATGAGGCCCATTTCTGGAGGAGAAATGCACTGGAAGACAGGGAAGAGGAGAAGTATCAGCATCAGCACAATATCCCAGGAGCTGATGCCTTTTTCAGAGCTGTGCTTATCCCTGCTCTCAAAGCAAGCCTTTCACTTTTTCACAGTGTTTCCTTCACCTGCAAGCCTTGCAAAGCCCAGCCTCTGGTGGGCTGCCTCCCTGTGCAGCAGTCCCCAGGTTACCACACAGCCTCTGCTGTCTGTGTGGTCTTTGGAATTCACACGGCTTGGTGGCAACCAGTAGGGAGGGAAAATAACGTGTTTTATTTATTTAGAGTCAAGCACAGTTTAAAGTCCATTCTAAATAAATAAAAACTCTTAGTCAGGTTTATATAAATAAAAAAGCAGATTTTCCCCTCTCTTTTGGCTGCTGTTGAGCAGCATCAGTTTCAAGACCACACAAGGAGCTGTGTCGACAGCTCAGAAATGTGCAGGAGAGGCAGAGGTAGGAGGGGTAGGAAGGACCTTGATAACTTTGGTTTCTAAGATTTGGGTTTCCAATGCATGGATGTTCCTGTGGACAATAAAGAGTACCCCCGGCACTGTGGTGAGTTGAAATGTTAGAGGAAAACTGTGAATATCTCAGGTCTTTAACAGAGGAATATTTCTATAAAGGACCAGTTTTTTATACACATGCTTCTTCTTCTCTACCAAGGCATCTGTACAAAAGGTAGGATAGTTAGCACAGCTGAGCAATATTTTCTCTGTCTCTTAGTATAGCTTAGAGGTGACTGAGCACCCAAAAGAAAGCAGTGATTTGAGGAAGAAACATTTTCTTCTTAGGAGGCTGATCACATTTGGCTTTTGGGGCTTGGGTCTGCATTACACAAAGGTTCCCAGTTTCCATCAAATGGTTCTCCCACACAGGTGCTGACAGTGTTGTGTCTCCTGTTACAAGCATCGCTTAGGGAAACTCGAAGCATGGTTTCATTTTCTTGGGAATGAAATGTATTATGTCTGCACAAGGTTTCAGATCTCTCCTCACTTGCAGACCTGCCAAGATATCAGGAAGGGTGACAAGCAGCTGCTGTGTGGAGCACCTGGGTTTTGTTACTCCAGATGAGAGATTATAACAGCCCTTAAATAGTTATCTGCTATAAATGGGTTCTCCTTGAGGCGGCATTTACTGAGTTGCTCATGGATGAGGATGGGCTGGAGAACATGATTCTGCTGGTTGCAAGATTAGGCTGAGAACAAAAAGAGCCCAATTAATGATTGTTATTTTGTGACTGGTCAGAGGCCACTACAATTCTGACAAAGAAAATCAAAGAATCACTCTTGCAAAGCAAAGCTTTTCTCACAGTTCATTACCTCTTTCATATTCTGAACTTCCTTGTGCTGGCGGACAAAATGACCAACAGATGTTAGCCACACTGAGGAAAAATTTCAAAGAATAATTTTTTAAACATGTCCTTTTATAGCTTACTTTACCCACTTTATACATTATATTTAAAGTTATGCATGGTCATATATCCCACAATACTTTGGGTTGTCTTGTTTTGTTAGTAAAACATCAGCTCACTTTTCTCTTCCCACTTAACGACACAGCTGGGGTCACCGCTTGTCAAAGGCAATGGTGTCAGAACTCCTAAACATCTTCCCTAAACCTTTATCCTGAGGGAAGTTAGTGCATATCAAGGCTCTATTGCTCTGTGGTGCAGTTAGCAGTAAAATGAAATTTTCTTTGCACATATGAAGTCATTATACAACTTCTACTTCTGCTGTGCCAACCTGCAGACGGTTGCTTCATCTACCTGAGACAGCAAATCTACCTCACACAGAAATGGTCTTAGTCCAGCCCACTCAAGCCAGAGACATGGAGAATTTCCCTCCTGGCTCATTGAGTCTTCCTCCTTGAGAACACTCCTCGCCTCGCTGTGAAGAGCAGACACTTGGAAAATGCTGCTTAGGAATTACTGTTCTATTTAGTTTTGATTATTTATAGCAGTTAAGCAGCAATTCTCACTAGTTCTTAGCAGCTTTGAAGGTATCCAAAGTGGTCACTTGGTGGTGGACTTGGCAGTACTGGGTTGATGTTGGATCTTGATGATCTTAGAGTTGTTTTCCAGCCTAAATGATTCTATAATTCTCTGGTGCAGGAACACAGGTAGTGTGCAATAGGCTCACATTGCCTTCCTGCATGAATTTCACGGCCCCACAGGTTGTTCCATGCACAGGGGAGTGGATTCCATTTTTATGTGTGCATATTATTATTTCAGGAAATTGTGCTGCTTTTTGAAAACCTGCGTGTAGGAAAGCTAGGGCAGATAGTGCAAAATATTTTCAAACCTGAATTATATTTATTTTTTCCTTCTTTTAAAAAAAGTTATTGAATGCTTTCCACTATGAGTGAATAAAGTCAGTGGCAATGGATTGTATGTGCAATAAACAGCTTTTTGTTTTTAATTAAATACCCCAGCCTTGCAATTTAACCAGTCATAATTTCATTTATTGCACTGCAAGCTGAGATGTAATGAAGGATATCACTTACTTATCACAGTACTCTAAGTAATCTTACTGGAGGTTATTCATTTTCACAACAGAGAATAAAAAATATTTATCTGATTTTTAACTCTCAATTGTAACTATAAATGTTTAGGCTATATTATATATCTATATATCTATATATCTATATATCTATATATCTATATATCTATATATCTATATATCTATATATCTATATATATATATATTTGGGGTGAATTTTGATTATTTTCTAAAAATGATAGGACTGAGCAGAAAAGCAGGTCTTTTATTGGTGATGACAAAATATTATCCTATCTGGCAAGAATAGGCTCCTGGAGGAATTCTGTGCAATTTTACACAGAACAACAACAAATCTAAATCTTGGAACTCTCAGAGAGATGGAGCTACTCTTCCATTTTAAATATTTTGCTGGAATTCAGTGTAAATGTTAGTTCTGAAGCATCAGAAAAATTCTGAGGAACAAAAAATAAAATCCTGTGGGAGGCTGTGTTTTAGGAGAACAAGCATAATTATCTGTGTGACTGTAGGCAGTTTAATCTGATACTGATTCTGAACAAAAAAATTAAAATCTTCTTAGCATATACAATTAGCTAGAGATTAGAAAGTAATTGCCATCAGTGAAGATTGTATTTAAATCTAATTTCATATATTGTGGCCGAAATTAAATGTGACAACCAACTGCTCACTTAATAAACTTGACTGAGATAATTAGTAGGAGATAAAAGCACTCCATACTGCAAGGATTAAAAACATTTTGTAAGAAGCATCTATAAAAAGGTTATAATAATCATAAGGATAAAAAAGGGTTTTTTAATCAGGAAATCCGTCTGGCTGATTGCTAGTCCAGCGTTATACAACTGACTTTTTGTCCAGATATTTATAAATAATTACAAAGTTATGGCTAAAAAAGTTATTTTGGTGTTTTTTTTTCTGGTAGGACCTTCTTGCAAACCATGAGGGACTCTTTGATATGGGTATGTTTGGAAGAACAGAAATTTTATCAGAGACAGATGTGAGCACAAAGGTTTGCATTTAGGAGGAAGAAGACCCTCCATGGAAGATTTCTGCATGCTAGAAATTGGTGATCCTGCAAGTTCTAGAGTTGCTTGTAGTCACCTAATTTAACACGAGCTTTTAGGCTGCTTTTAGGAGCATGACTTCAGTATTGTGTGGGCAGGTGGGAGAACACTGTATAGGATTGGAGAGCTGATTATTCTTATAGGTAGGACTGATGACCTCTTTAATAGAAAAGCAGGTTAATTTCTGGTATCTGTTAGCAAAGAGGATCATAAACCAAAAGGAAATATGGGGAAAAAAATCCCCAGGGGTGCTCTAAGGGTCTAGTGATAACAGAGATGTTTAAGGTTCTCAGATACACAGTGTATAACTTGCACGTATAACACATATCATATACCTATATATATTATAATATTGGTGTTGTGACAGGTATATTATAACTAGTGTTATAATTTTTTCTGTAAATATATGAAGGTTTTGTATAAAGGAATACATGTGTATATGAGCCTGTGGGCTTGGGAGCTTTGTGGCAGCAAGCCTACTTCTCAATTGCAAGAGCATCCATTTAAAAATCTCAGCCACTTAAGGGAACAAATTAATTCTTCTGTCAAGCTGTTGTAGTTCAGCTTGCTCTACCCCACATAATATTTCTGTCCTTGAAATGCAGCAGCACTTGGTGTGACTGGTATTGTGTACACAGCTCTAGCTCCAGACAGGCTTCACTGATCTCAGTTGCATAATGGACAGTAGGACTTGGCGCCCTAAAATTTAATATGTCAGTCCTAAAATAATTTTAAAAGGAATTCCTGTGTCTTCTCTTCCTCCACACTGCCTGTTACCTGAGAGTGTCCATGTGGCTAAGAATACAGACTTGTCTTCTCTAAATTGAAGACTTTCTGCTCATACCACTGGAGAAACAAACTAAAAAATAAGGCAACCAGATGTTAAAAAATGTTGAAAGTTCCTTTTTTTGGAAAGGTAGCTATGTTAAATAAACATTAAAATGCTATTTTTTCTATGTAACTATTCATTTTAATGTCACCCCAAGAGTTCATCCAAGGGTCTTCGGGTCACTTGGGAGAATGTACAGTATATTTTGGCTTCACAGCCTTCAACTTGCTACAATGGGCCAGTTCTTCCAATTAATGAAATAAATGCTGCTGATGTAGATGGATTGACAAATTGGTTCAAAGGCTAGTTTGTTGAGGCAGATGGCAAGTCTGATACAGGTAGAATGCATTGAGAGGCTTCCCCTGGCAGGAAAAGGAACCCTTGGAAGAACAAGATACAGTGACCATTCACCCCATTCACCTGGTGGCATTTTTTCTGTCCAAGCAGAACTGTGACAAAATTAGAGAGTGTGAAGACTTTTTCTCCCACAAAGCTTTCAACAGGGCTTTTTGTTTAGGGCAAAAGAAACTGATTCAGACAATATAGTCGGACAAGCTGAGGTAGCTGTAGGTCTGGTAATCCCTCTTGGGTGTGATAGTGGAACCCTGGAAAAAGTTAAAGATAGAATCTAAAATGTTAGGCTTTGTGCTTTCCCAGATCAACTGCACCTGCGTAAGCAGTATGATAAATTATATAATTGTTAGATGTGATGATTGTTTAGTAATTAAATGTAATTATTATATAACCATAAGAAGAATAGTGAGAAACTATGTTGGAAATTCAGAGAGGGGCTAAATTTATGTATATAATAGAACAATATAAGTTTAATAATTAACATGAAAGTTATGTAACGATAGAGTATAAAACACGATCATTTCAGATGTATGGTCGGAGTCAGATTTGGGTTGAATACACCCCGATTCCCAGAGCTCTTAATAAAAAGCACCGCATATAATCCCCTGTGATTATGTGGTTTTGAACACTAACAGGTGTATTGCAGTTTGATGTAGAATAGCAGGTTAATTTATGGTGCCTGGTAGGAAAGGTGATCATAAACCAAGAAAATATGAGCAAATAATTCAAGGGAATGATATGAAGTTTATTGATACTTGCTCTATGATCACATGCTGGAAAGCTAAAGAGAGCAAGGAAGGTAAAGGGAGAATTTCAACAGCTCTGATTATGTGGGTAAAATACTCTTGGAAAAAGCATGTTTTCCTTTTGAAAAGACATTCCTCTCTTTGAGAGAGCATTCTGAAGTGGCTGCAGTTTAATTCAGTTTGCAACAGTTTATCAGAGCAGATGCATTGCAGTGTTGGTATTTCAGGGGTGGATCAGCTCCATGGATTAATGCATTTATGTGCTTCAGGGATGATGGAGGTGGGTTGCTACACACCTGAGACCCTCTGCAGGGCACACTGATGTCTGGCTGCAATTTCTGAGCTTTGCAGCTTTAGCTAACTGGTGTGATAGCCCCTGTGTTTGCAGGCAGGAAATAGCACTCGCTGTCAGCTGTGCTGGATGTGGTGATGGAGGGCGTGCTCTGCCTTCATACCTACACACATAAAAGGGCTCACAGAGCACAGGCTGGGCCTCTCAGCTGGTGCCCATCAGGGGAACCTCAGAGGGTGTAAGGTGATACAGGATGTTGCACATTGCAGTGATCTGGCTCTACCACAAGTGGCTGGAAATGTGCTACCTGACGTGCCACAGCCCATCTCCCTCAGCACCGTGCTCAGCCAGCTCCTGGCCAGAGCACAAAGTGGGAGTAGCAAATGCAGGGATCCAGGATGGGGGAGCTAAGCTGCTTTTCTGCCCCATGTGTTCACTTGTTTGGGCCTGGGCAGCTCTCTGTATTCTGTGCTGTGCTAGATACCAAAGATAAAGATCACAGTTGGGCAGGGGGCAACCATCCCTGCAGTGGAATTAACATTTGTGGTCTTCAAGTCTAGCTCAGTGAGAATAATAACTCCAAGCCATGGAATTGAGTTGCTTTGCTACTGAATGAACTTTAGTGTTAATTACCTGTGTGAGTAGACATCTGTGCAGAATTAGCTGAACTCCCAAACTCTAACTGGACATTACTCCATGGGGAAATACTTGACCTCAGTCTATGTGGATAGGTGGATTTTTTTCTTTCTTCCTGTTAATGCAGGGGAGCCCATGGAGGCTGTTTTATTTTGCATCACTTGGAGCTCAAATACGAGCTCTCAAGCTGCAGAACAGTGTAATATTATAGATAGCTGACTGCTCACTGAGCTCCAGAAGGCTGAAACACCTCTTTTTAAAGTATCAATTTTCATTGTTAGTGAAATTTGACTTTTCTAAAGAAAAATGTCAGGAATACATGTAAGAAACTTGCTTATCATTTATGTTCTGGTAGCAGCTTAGTCATAGAAACAATTGTATTTGCAGTACACATGGATAACCTCTTATAAAGTATTGTTTAGAGAGCCCAGGAGAGAAATCTATGCAACATGGCAATGCAAGAATTTTGCTATCCCTTCTCTTTTTGCTGTGATTAACAAGGAAAGGCACTCCTGATGCTTGTGGCTGAGAGTGTAGAGGGATAGCACTTTAGCTGCACTGGGCTAATGTTTGTAGCTTTTCTTTGTCCTGTCCTGTTTTCTTTTCTTTGTACAAGAGAAAATATCTGTGTTTAGATCTCATTGAAAGCAGCCAAAAAACCTCTTGTCACTATACTGTATTAGCTTTGATCTGGTGTATTTGATTATGTTGGGTTTTTTTTTGTTTATTACAGGCTCTCGATTTTCCTTCTTTGCTCTAAAAACTGTACTCAGAATATTGAATCACTTTTCTCCATATCAGTGAATCTGCTTATTGACATCCTGTTAGAGGCCTGTGCAAATAGTCTTCAAAAAGGAATAAATGAAAGACACCGGTGAAAAGCAAAGTTTGACCAGAGGGCAAAGTTCTGTCAAAAACACTTTATCTTTCTTTGTTACTGAGACATGACCAGATGTTTGTTTATAACAAAATGCCTGCGTTGGGATTTTTCAAAGCCCGGATGAGGAAAACTGTATCTAATTGCTTCTAGGAGTGCAGTCATGTCCTAGCTGCAACCTGGGTCAATGTGTCCTCAAATCCTGTATCTGGAGATTCTGGGAGTGGAATAAAAGTGTGTCTGTGTTTTTGTGAAAGGAGATAGGGCTGTCAGTTCAGGCACACACTGAACATCTGCTCTGCCTGAGCTCTGTGGTTTAGCTAGATTAAAATGCCACATTAAAATGATCATCAGTCAATCAGAACACTTCCTCGCTCTCAGGAACATAACATCACGCTCAGCCCCGCAGTTCCCAGGGCAGCCAGTGCATCCTGCTAGGGGAAAAATGAGAGCAAGAAAATGTTTCACAATTGTGGTTTGTTTGGCCTGTGTGATGTCACAGACTCGTGTTTAACCTGGCATCAAACAACATGGAATCTGTTCTCCTCAATGATTTTAAATCTAGCTAATTATTTGGATTATTAATTTTGATTATTTTAATCTTGGCTATTAACCCTAGTTAGCAAAATGAAATGTAATTCATATTCTAGCTTTGGGAGAGTTTCCAATCTATAAATCTGTATCACAGACCACAAATTTGTGTTGTTTCAGTGGCACAGAGATAATTTCCCTTTTATTTAAACCCTTGGATAGCTATTTAAGACTATCAGACTACAGGTCTTATAAATTATAGACGTAGGAATTGCCAGGAAAGCTCTGTTTTACTAATAAAAAGAAAGGCAATACTAATAGAAAAGGCAACCCAGACAAATTAAGATAGTCCCTTCAGCTGAATTTTAGCTGTGAGCAACTTGTCTATGGCAAAGGATTATTTCTATAAACAATAAACAGTTTGTTAACAGTTATGTAAATATTGGTCTAAAGTACCTTATGTGATGATTTGCAGGGCCTTTTACTGTATAGAATTTGAATTACTTAGAATTAAATGTCTGCTAGCATTTATTAAGGCATTTAACTAATTTGGTCTGGGTTTTTTTGGTGGAGCAGAGAAGGTAGAAATGCATATTTTCTTTTGCACAGTTCATGTAGCAATATAATTTCTGAAGTCTGTTTAATGTGGACCAGCCATAAATGTATTCATCATGCTGAAGCACAGTGTTAATGAAAAAAATGTTATAGATCAAGGTACAGGAAGTTGATGTCCACTTTCAGAAACACCCACTGCATGCTGAGGAAGCATCTGGTGCAATTTGGAATTTTTGTCAATTAATTTAATAACCAAATGTGGAAAGGGCCTTACTGCAAGTATTTCAAAATTTTGCTGATGGAAGTTGCAGATATGAATTGAGAGACTGGAATCAAAGGACAGATTATGGCTTTTTGAAGCCTGAACTACCTTGTGTCCTATGGATCCTGGGTGCTTCTCCTGCCCCCATTCTCATTCCTTCCCTCTCACACCCCTGGACCTGCAGTGGGAGGAAGGTTTCCTTCTTGGGAAGCATCTGTGATCTTTTCTTTTGCAGACAGGGAATTTCTTGGAAGACCAGAGAGCTGTGCTTCCAAGGCTTGGCCTGGCCTGGCCTGCTGCACCTTTCCCTGGGTAACATTTGACCACTCCTTTACTGGGGTGATGCTGAAAGAGTCCTTGCAGTGACAACTCTCACTAAGATGAATCAATGTTCATATTGCACTAAAAAGACCACGCTGCATTGGATAAATGCTATGTTGTCAACTTAGAAAAAAACCCCAAAAAACGGTGCTAGACTACTTTGAAAAATTAAAAGAATAATTGATAATTCAGAATTATCAGATGATCTCATGACTAGGGATGGTAAGAACAGCATTTAGGTGTCTGCACATTAACCTCTCCTACCTGTAGCAGCTCCAAAAAGTCACATTTACAGGAAACAATTCTGTGTAAGGCTCTGAGGAGGAAAACTCTGCTTCTTAAGGGAAGATGATGATTAATGCACTGTAAATTTACTCCTGAGCTTGCCTTGTGATGCCTTCTCTATGCTGTCACACCTTGTTCGGCATTTTACTGACACCTGAGAATTCAAAAAGCATGTAGTAATTACAGTGTATTTTCATCTGCATTTCTGATACATAGGCTCTCATAAAATGCCTCTTAAACAATTTCTTGCATTTTTTCCTTTAAGGGCTGCTGCAAGTTGCATCATTTTAATGTGAACTTCAGTTTCCAACACCTTGCATGGTAACACCTTGTAAAGTAGTTTAACATGACAGAAACACCTAAATAAAATTTGGGATTGGTCTCAGAGATGTCCCCTTTAGGATACTGCAGTAAATTCAGCCCCCAGACTGACACCCTTTTTTCCACAAAAATTTAATTTTCCAGGGTTAACATTTCTTCATAGTGCAAGTTAATTACTTTAAAAGGAAAAACTGCAATAGTGTTATACATCTACAATGGCTTTCCCTAGCCTTTGGAAAGTACATGAATTTACCATTAAGCATCATGTATGCTCTAGTCCGTCACATACTTGGGTTTGTTATATCCATTAATAAGCTTAATGTTATTTGCTATTATCCATTAAAATCTCCAGTATTCAATCTTTCTCAGTATTTATATCTTATTTTCACCTCACCCTTTCACTTTGACCAGTTTACTTACAACCATTAAATAGAAATGCTGCCACTCCTGCTTCACAGCTCAGCAGACAGGGAATGGTGGAATTACTGTGTTGGGCCATGCCTCTTCAACCTCCTCTGCTTGTGCCATTTGTTATAACTGAGGTCTGTCCACTATACATCTAAAATTGCTCTGAATGAAGTCTGTCCAGTAAGGGCAGGCTCTTAAAATGGGTGTGGATACTACAGGTTTCTTATAATTCTCTTTATTCTGCCATTTAAGCACAACTATTTTTCACAATATGTTTCTTTAACCCAGCATAAACCAGCACTCTTCAGCCTGATGTCATTCTTCAAATTCTGGACAGGACCTAGGATTTTCACGTGATTCACTGAAATGTCATGTATTTTCAAGCCCAAAATAGAGGCTTTGTTTTAAAAACAGCTAGAAAAAAAAAAAAAAAAAGTGAAAAAACAAGATACTGGAACAGAATAAATTCTGTGTACACGGTTCAGAAATATGTGTGTGGAATGCATCGCTCCTAACTAAATGTCTGCGTCAATTCTTCTCCCCAGGTTCCAACTAACCCTGGATGGAATGGCATACATGACACAGGGATGACTTATGAGACTGGGGAACATTTATCCTCATGAGGTAGGAAAGGGAAAGGACCTCACCCTGTGGTGGTTGGAATGTTTGGTGGTTTCAGGGAATGGTGGCCTTTGCTGCAGCCATTGTGTAATGGGCATACTCGTTTTGCAACCAGTTAGAAACTGCTCTCCAGAATGAGGCAGATCTTTAACAAAATCTCCTTTGCCCTGGGCAATTGCAGGTGGCATCCACATTGATATTGAGGAGGGAAAGGCTGAGAGGGAAACAGGAGTCTGAAAGTGGTCCTGGGGGAGCATACTCAGAGTTTGCTGGGCAGACCTCAGAAGGAAATTTCAGGAGAAAAACCAGGATGCTGGGGTGGATATTTTGGTGAATCTAAATTCTTACAAAGAAAAGGCAGAAAATCCCAAGGCAGGTGAAGCCAAAGGTTTGTCATTTGTTTTTTTGGCAATCTTGAGTCTCAGAGATGCCTGACATTTGGAAGGAGGGCTAGGAACTGGAGAAACTACCATCACCTGGAGAGAGTTTGGAAGTGTTCGTGGAGAGTGCACAGCAGGCAGGAGGGGGAGTCATAAAAGCAGCACAAAACAAGGGGAATTCCTCAGGGGAGCACTGAACACTAGGCAGGGAGATAAATTAATCTGGAAATAGTTTGCTAACTGTTGGCTGGGGGTATAACCAGGGCAAGGACTCAATACAGAGCCAAGAGCTGCTATTGCTGCATAAAACATGATGCAGGAGCGTCCTCTGAGTCTAAAATAGGCACAAAAGTTGTAAACAAAGCAAAACATGGGTTGAGAAACACCAGTCTGTGTTTAATGCCCCTATGTTTATTTGCAGGGAGGTTTTTGGAGGAACACTTTCAGTTTAGGTGTACAGTGTGATGATCAGATCAACAGACTGAGCTTTCAGGAAAGGCTGGAGATAGCAACAGGTGAAATGTAAACACATGGGTTTTTGGCATATATGGGTAAAAAGTTGATGATGACAAAATTTGTAATTGCATTTGGGGGAAAAGGTATCTTTTACGGGACCAAAACTATGCTAATCACATCAGGAGGGTGTCCTTAACAGAAACACAGGGGACTTACCCTACTGTAGCCTTTGAACTCATCTTTCAGGTAACAGGAATGTTCCCTGCAGGGTAGGAAGTGGTCTGAGGACTGCATTTGCTGGCAGGTGCATTCCTCATAGACCAAGCAGCCAAATTGTGCTGCCACTGTAACAAATTTAGGTTCCATTGGTGGGGAAATGGCGTCATGTGGCCTGACTTGCCAGCATGGGCTGAGGTTTTCTAAAGTCGTCCTTGCCTACAGGACCGCTCCTGAGAGCTGAGCAGACCTTTAAGCCTTTTCCATCAGCTTGGTTTCACCTGAAGAACTTCTGCTGGCCCCAGGGTGCTCCTAGACAGAACCATTGCCTGACACGCGCTCCGGTGCCCATTGGGTGGGAGCAGCAGCCCAGTCATGGGGGAAGGGATGAGGCATGCTGGGCCACAGCAGAGCAGCTGGATTTCCTCCTGCCTCCCTCCTTCCCTCCCTCTCTCTCTCTGCACAGGCAGTGCAGCACAGCCAGCCTTGGCGCCCCTGGGGAGCAGCCTCAGCCTTTGGGACTGGGAATTTCCAGGTTACAGTAAGTTCAGTTAGGGTTGAGGTTCACACCAAGCTGCTGATGAGCTGGCAACAGCTGCCTTGATGATCTGTTTGTGATTATCCTACTGAGAGCTTAATTTAGTTTTATTTTTGCCAGTTGATATTTGCTGTCCTGGGGGCAGAGCATTGCATTGCATGCTCTGTATGCAACCTTATGGTTGTTTTTAAAATATGTAAACAGAGGTAAGGTATTTATCTCAAATCTCTAGCTATTAGAGTTCATTTTTAGTGCCTCATGCACTTACTACAAATCCTTGGATTTTGAAGTCGCTGTTTCTGTTCTCAAACCTCAATCTCTGTTTAAAAGTATTATTAGAGTTGATTAACTGTAAGGAAAGTAAATATTGGTTTTGCTGACTAAAGTAATGCCCCTAAACACAGCAGATAGATTACCTTCAATGATGGATTCAAACACCTTCAGGGACTGCTTGGTTTCTCTATTTACTATTATCAATGTTGTAATTTTTTTACCAGGACTGGCAGTTTCTTCTCACAGAAAATCTTTATTGCAAGGCTGACCTGCCTAACACCTTCCTATTAGTAACAGAAACAAATAAGAGTTGATTGTTCAGCTGCTGTCATTTAAAAAGACTAAATCAACCTGCCACAAAAGAATAATTCCCTCTGGTAACTTTATCCATTTGCCCTTGGTGGTGACACTGTGAATACCACCCTGGTTGAACTATATATTAGTTCCTAGAGAAGCATTTCTAAATATATAGCTCTGCACAATGTTGTGATTGAAAAATAGTAAATAGCTATGCATGGTTCAGTAATCTGAAAAGAATGCAAAGGTTCAGTTCTAATTGCTTTGCACAATTTAGTACCATTTTCCTGTGCTTTCCAAATGGGTTTATTCTGCTGCACTGTGTATATCTGTTATATAACATGGCAGTACTGCCTATATGCAGACAGCTCTGTTTTCTAAAATGATGTGTCAGTAGTTTTATTTTGTGTTTTGAGCACATTTTAAAAAGACTTACCTAACCAAATGACCCACTCTGGGTGTTTGCTTATCCAGAGTCCTACAAAGGATGCAGTAACCTGCCACATGAGTTATGAACTTGATTTTAAGCTTATTCATTAAAGCTGTCTTTCTTTTATCATCTTGGAATCATGTCGCTATGTGCTCTTTGGATTGGAGAATCTTTAGGATGTTGTGAAATATCTTTTTAAATATAAGATAAATATAAGATCTTTTAAAAATTTTGTTTATAGCATCCAATGAGGTTGACTTTTATTTATTTTGCATACAATTCTTCTGTATGTTTCAAGATATTAAAAACCATATATTGCCTATCTGTGAAGAGCTACTGTTTTGAAATATAAGGAAGAACGTCTGAACGCTCAATCACTGGACTGGAACTTCAATTTAACTTCAAACTGACAATTTTATTGTCGCATTTTGCTCTTAGTGCATTCCTCACATAAATCCTACATATAGTATGATTATATTCAAGGCTAATTAAAAAATTATCTATAAGAATTGTTAATATTACTGATATCTATAAATATCCCAGAGACTAATTCACCTTGATTCTTTTGAAGGTAAATTATCATAATTATCATACTGCTAATAGGGATGGTAATAAAAGTTAGTTATGATGCAATTCAAAATCTGTATCTGTCTGTCTATCTATCTATCTATCTATCTATCTCTCAAAACTTTTGTTCCAACTAACTAGAGGAATGTTTTGGTTAGTGGGTTTTGCATCTGGTTATTTTAAGGTTTCTGTGCTTTTTTTATAATTATATGGACAAAAACAGAATTGTACTGGGATTTAAAGCAGGCAATTCCAAAAGGGTCAAATTGTTAGAAAGCTTAGGAAAAACACTTGCAATATTTGTCAAGGTTTGTACAGACATGTATGTGCAAAAGTCTTGAATATAAATACACTCACACATTTCACGTGTGCCAAAATGTGTGCTAGTAAATATTACAGTGCTTTTGGGAGGCTTATTAGAAACACAGTCCCAGATGAGGAAAGTGTATGGGAATAGCTATATTGTCAGGATGTGAATGGTTCAATGGAACAGAATGAACAGGAGAGAGTAGCAATTTTCTGTTGAAAAAGAAATTTAAAATAAAATTAGTCTTCTCAATTTTTGGTGGGAAAATTAAAGACAAAGGGAGATCAAAGAAAAGAGAAAATAAAGAGAAATAAATTAAGATAACCTCAAGTAAAAACAACTGATGGTTGATAGGAAGCAGAGATTGAAACTGGTAAACTGTTTTTAGATTTCACTTAGTGGTATTGCACAATGATCTTCATTCTAGGGCAAGGAGGCTTTAGAAAGTCTGTAGGAGATATGAGGAGTTCTAAGATGTAAGTCTTTTGTATGCATATCAGTCTCTAGGTAGTTGTAGATGTAAATTTTTGAATGGTCCTAACTTTCAGCATATTTGTATCCCATTGATATTGTCTTATTATTCAATAATTAGAGTCTTACACAAACTGATTTCTAATTACCTATCAGTATACTGAGTATAGAATATAAAACTGTTGTTAGGACAGGTATTCCTTAAAATTAGGATAGCAAGTAGAAATTTTCTCTCTCTAACTAATTTTGATTAGTCCTGCAAACAGTTTGGGATTAATCACTCAAATGCTAGCTGAGATGGTCAGATCCTGACTGTTTTCTGTGAAGATAGAGAATCCACTGAAGTTTATTTTACTATAGCCAAAAAAAGAAGCTTGACTTTGGAATCAATAATAGGATATAGAATGAAAGAGTTAACTTCTACAGTTTCACTGCTATTCTTCTGTGGCAGGGACATTATTAACAAAGGCTTGATTGTGGTTTTGGCTACAAGTATAAAGTACAAAAAAACTATGAAAGTCCCAGACACAGACTGGCATCTAGACCGACTGTCCTTTTCCAAAGCACTTTTCTGTTAAATAAGTCCATTATTACAACATGGTAGCTTTAATTAAATCTCTATAGTCTTCCATCAGGAAAATGGCATTAGCCTGGTACCCAGGAAAATATGATAAGTCCAAACAGTATCCCTGTTATTAGTACTTGATTGTGTGTTGGAGTGTTTGATCACAGGCATGGAGATTTGGATGTGTTGTACAGTGAGGCTGGCCCAGGGCACTCAGGAGGGTGTGTGTGCTGGGCTTTATAGCAATTACAACTCTTTCTAATTACTCAACCTGAAATCCTAAAAGCTCCATAAAATGCTGCTCCTGTGCTGGTCTAGCTTCTCCTTGAGTGGTTCTGGCACCACAGAAATGCTTGAACTACCAGCATGATTCATTAGCACTTGGGAAAACAAAGAAGTGTGTAAGATGTATTTACCAAACATAATGTGTCCTCCCCTGATGGTTATAGTGCTGGGAACTGTTCATATAAACAAAAATAAAATTACCATTTTTGCATTTAAGTGTTGTTTAGATTATACTAGATAACTTGATTAAAAATAACGTCTTTAAATGCTGGTTCATGTGTTGAGATCTTTTCTAAGGGATTTGATCCATCTGTCTGGATAGATGCACTAGAGATAAAGAACTGGCAAATAGCAGCCACTGATGTGGTTGTTTAATAAGTGGATTTAAGTGTTTCTGTCCAATTTGTCTCTAAGGCAGATACTTAGCTTTGTCTCCTCCCCACTTGTGGGTAAGTGGCAGTCCCAGCAGGCTGAGAGGGGTGGTGGAGCACAGGAGCTGTGTGTGCTGAGTGTCTGAGTGCACACTGCTGGGGAGAGCTGCTCAGGTGTTTGTGTCATCAGACAATGCTTTCTTCCAGGGAAAGGCACTAAAACAGAAAAGCATGCTGCTCTTTTTGCTACAAGTCTATTTTTCCCTGCTTTCACTGAAATGATTGTCAGCTGCTGTTGGCTTCAGGGGAATGAGAATGAAGTCCCATGTGACAAATATGAAAATTATGGTAGTCCAAGACTTCTGAGTTTTATAGGAATGCAATTATCTTAAATATGGGCTGTTACTGCCACCACAAAAAAACCCCAACCAACCAAAAAAGGGGAGGAATGCAATTACCCAGAGAGCAAGTGGCATGCTTTTCATTGATTAGACTGTCCTGTTCGATTAAATTCCTCAGTATTTTTAATTTTCTAGCCCTAATTGCTGCCTTACATTTTTCTTGGGTCCCTTTGTTCTAATTCATCTGCTTTCAGGTCGAGATTTATTTTTTCAATCCTTTCAGGTTCTCCACAAACTTATCCTGTCATTATGTGTTTTGTCTCTCTCTACAGATGGTTATTTGACAGAAAGTTTCCATTGACTCCAGAGAATGAGTCCTGTAAATACCGTTTGTGGTTCTCAGATGGAGTAGTTGCAAAATGGAATTGATTAAAAGGTCAAAAAACATTACTGTTGCGATGTCTGAATTGCTCCATCAAAGTGTTAGTGGGACAAATGTGTGCAAATTTTTGCATCAGACTAATCTGGATTTACAAAAGATTCTGTCTTTGATATCAACTTTCTGATGTTTCCCAACAAGAGAGATATTTTCAAATTATAGCTAGAAATGAGTGTTTCCTCTTATACTGTTGTCAGTTAGTAGTAACTCTGGAGGTAATGAAGTTCCCTTAGTCAGAGTTACAGTATTTATATAGGATTTAGAGTCTGTGTGTTATCTATTTTTAAAACTCTGGAAATTCTGAGTGGTCCAAAGTAGCAGTTTTAAAAACAATAATTCCATTAGTACATCTAGCTAAGAACTCTTGCAGAAAGTGGAGGTAACCAGAGCATAACCTGGGTCTTTCTACAGGAGAATCACAAGATTCTACAGGAATTACAGAAATCTACAGGATTCCTACAGGAGTCAGTGAGCATCAGCAACCCCAGACTTGTTTGTCATATAGTAAATGACACAGGAGAAGAGGTGGGTGTATGTCACAGAAGGCCAGCAAAGACTAAAAGGTGGTGATGCTAATTTATAAGGGTGTCATATATGGACTTTGGCAAAAGGTTAATTCTCAGCTTATTTCCACAGCAGCCTTTACTGTCTTTTTATCTAGTCATCCTACAGCATGCAAATTTGCTCTGCACTAATTAAAAAACATCCCACAATAATTATTGGCTGGTGCATCCTGGCTATCTGCACTGAATCTTGATGGAAACAACAAAATTTGAATTTTTATTGCCAGTTGGTAAGCCTCATACATTGCCTCCTCCTTGTGATTTTTCTAGCAGCAAATGTTGTGAACAGTCCATGGTACAACACAAACCTTTGCTCCATGATGAAAGCAAAGCCTCAGTGTGTATAACCCCTGTGTCTCTGCTCACTTGAGAGCAGAGAGAGATAATTTATGTCTATCTGCAACATCTTTCGTGAACTGAGCGCTTGAACTGAGCCTCAAGAGCCTAAACAGGGACCTGTTTCTACCTTTTCTTATCTGCTCTTGTGAACGGATAACTTATTTTGAATTATCCTAACCTTCAGCATATTTGTATCCCATTGATATTATTATTCAATAATTAGAGTCTTACACAAACTGATTTCTAATTACTAGTAAGTCACTTTGGCTCACTCCTGGTTTAGGTAGGCTATCAATGGGCAAGAAGATTGTACACAAATTCCTTGTAAAATTTGTATGTGTCCTGGGTGGATTTAAGGATCAACTTAAAATTGACTGAAAATTCTCCTTGCAGATTCCCAGCAGAGTTGGGGCTGGAAGGGACCTGGGGAGGTCATCTGGCCCAGCTTCCCTACTCAAGCAGAGCCAGTAGCCCAGGACCATGTCCAGAAGCTTCCGAGTATCTCCAGTGAGGGAGGCTCCACAGCTTCTCTTGGCAACCTGTGCCAGTGCTTGGTCACCCTCACAGGACAAAAGTGTTTCCTGCTCTTCAGAGGGAAACTCTTGTGTCCTACTTTGTGCCTATGGCCTCCTTTCCTTAACTGGGCAGCTCTGGAAACACCGTGGCTCTGTAGGGGGACACAGTATGGGTAAATGAAGGTAATGTTGAATGTAATCTCATCCCTCAACAAGTTGCAGCTGGACCCTATTACTAAAGGTTAGGAGCAGGCTGCATGATAACAGGCAACACCTGCAGCAAATGAGAACTAGTGGTACAAAAGAGTGGATTGGTGGGAATGGAGTCAGATAGCTGCTGCAGGGACCAGGAACAGTCAGTGCTTAGAGGAGTGGCCTATGAGAAACATTGAGGAGGTATGAAACTCTGGTGCTGTGGAATCCTTGCACTACAATGATAAAAGAACTCTTGGTATATAAGACAGCATATAATGATAATAGAACTGTTGTAGTATATAAGACAATGTGGCTCCACCTCCTTTGAGTCCTCACCACAAGTATTTATGCACACTGTTGCAGTCCTTCTTCCTACCAAAACAATTTCAAAGCAAGTAGGTTTTTTGAGGGAAAATAATTTTGCCTACAGCTTTGAACACAGCCGTTTTTACATGAATCCTGGGAGTACCCATGTCTGTAGGATGTGTCATTGGTGCCTAACTCCCAATCCGGAGCCCCCTGCAGACCTGCCTTTCCATCACAAAGGAGCTCATTGCTGCATGGACAGCAGGGCTGGTGGCACATGCACAGTGTGAGCCACAAATCTGAGGCATGTTGTCACATAGAGGGTGAGGGGAAAGATAGCAAGAGCAGCCAACAAGCACTGAATTATTTTGTGTGCCTAGGAAGTGGTGATGTGCCAGATGAACTGTTGTGGTGGGCAGATGGCAGCCTGTAAGCCTGGGGCCTTATTGAACCAGACATAGACCTTGCTTCTTGAACAGTGAGAAGTATTCAACACGTCCTCTGGAAACATTTAGGGATTGCTGGTGTTATTGCAGTTTATCAAAATTATTTGGATAACAGAAAGTATTTGCAGAGAAATGTGACTTTGCATAATCTTAAAGCACTTTGTAGAGAAAGCAGAAATACTGCAGTTCAATGGAACAGGAAAACTAAATTGTAAATGACAGGACAGTCTGCATCTGTTTTTGCAGTGTCTAATGAAATTATAGATTGCAAATGTAAAAGGCAGAACACACTACAATATAATCCTCTAAAACACTTCTAGTTTCTCATTAGAATTAATTCACCATTCTTCACCAGACTATTATTTCCTAGCAACACTTGTGATTTCTCACATAATACTATTCCTTCAACAAAAGCTCCTTTGGATGAGTGTGGGTTGTAAAGTAGCACATTGCCAAGTTAGGAAATAGGTATTTTTCAAAATAAAGTCCTATAACAGGTGAAAATAAACACACTATATCAAGGAGACAGAGGGGTTGCCCAAATTCTGTGACCAGTTGAGAGGAAATCTTTGTCTTTTGTGTTTTTTCCTGGCTAGCAAGAGGAGCTGTACACAAGAGCTTCCCCTGGTCCCTTTGGTCTGCTGTCACACTGCTGTGCACTGGGCTCAGGTCTGCTCTTACCTGGTGGCCTGAACGTTCACACTAACTCTTGCCTGGAGCCTGGCTGGTCTCAAAAAAACCTCAGGGTCTGCCAAACTGATGGGCAGTGATCCTGCATGTGTTCTTAAGGTGCAAGTCCTTACCTTCTTTTAACCCTGTTTCATGTTCCTCTTTGACTTTAAATTTGCTCCCTTGGTTTTAGTGTGAGAACCTGGACATGGGAAAGAAAAATACAAGCAGGTAGACAGGCAGTGCTCTGTGACCTGGGTGCTGAAGCATGGCTGTCATCCCTCCAGCTCACCTGCTGAAGCAGCTCTGGTGGCTCTGGGGTAGCACACGTGGCTGTCGTGGCTTTGCCAGCAGTGTCGGTCTGCCCTCGTACTGTTCATGTTCTGTTTTTGTTTTGGCAGGCTGCTCGCACTTTCCTGAGGAAGGAACATATACAAGGGAAGAAAAACAGTGAATTCAAGAGCATGGAGCTGCTGAAAAACAAGGTTCTCTTCCCCCTCCCCTATGATAACAATGCTGTGAGTAAAGCTTCATCACCAGTGTTATGTAGAGCTGTTGCAGCACAGGGCTGTCAGCTCTGGTTGTTTAGAAACTCAGCAAATGGATTGCATTACTTCTTCAAACAGTGTCCTGAAACCAGGCTGTTGAGCAGAACAGGAGGCACCAGTGCAGCTAGAGACTGTCACATGGTTTGAATTGAAGCAATCATCTTTCCTCCACTCCCCTTGCAGCACCAAGGAGTGTCAGTGTTGGTGCTCAACCAGGGAAATGAAATGCAACATAAATGTGCTGGTCTTTTTCTTTTGAGTGGAAGTTTGGAACTGTTCCATTGGTCCAGGGTGGAAGTAAAATATCCAGTAAAGAATAAGCCTCACAAATACAAAACTATGATGGAGACTATAGCATGCTGTGGACAGTTTAGCCTGTTTTTTGGGTTTCCACTGTGTCATGGTAGTCTGTGAAAAGTTTGAAGTTTGTGAAAATTCCAGTAGCATCATCAAGTCTATTTAATGGAAATTCCTCTCATTTTTTAGAGCATTTGTAGTAAGTTACCAGACTCGGAGTACACATTGGAATTGGAATATTTAATTGGAATATTTAGTTCTTATGATGCTCTACTACCATTATGGGCCTTTTAATATTTCATCAATGACTTCCCACTTATAAAATGAAGCAGCAGTAAGATAGAATTCCTTTTGGCCATAAGAGGGCAATGGCTACAGAAATCCATCATTCAGCATATAGAACTAACTTACAAATGAATATAATGATTTCTTTTCACAACCCAGTTTTTGTTAAATGTGTGCTAAACAGCACTGGAATTGCTGTCCCTAAAATATGTTCTGTGTGACCCAAATACAGGACTGTTTATAACTGGTTTATAAAAGCTGTAGATGTTTTGCTTCTGTGGGACTTCTGCGGTCAGTAGCACTTACCTGTACTGTTTGCTTTTGGTCTTCTGCTTAGGGATTGTGTAGAGCCTAAAACATTTAAAAAATAAAGTTAAATGGAAAGCATCTGTTTGCTCATAGTACCACCTTCTTACACTTTTAGTTTATGATTAAAGATGTGAGAAAACCACTGCATATAAAATCCTTTGCTATCACATTGCTGCCAGTGCTGTCTACATGCTGCCTTTACAAACTTCTTTTCCAGTTTACAGATTGGCAGATATAGTTTGTCCTTTTCAGTGTCAGTGACAAGAGCTGGTGGGTATGAAATATGACCATGTTTGTGTTTGGAAAAAGTCAAGTATTTTGCTTAGAAAATTTTCATTTTTAAGTGAAAATGAGAAGAAAGCTGAGTTAAGAGTAATAGAAATAATTCTTGAGTTTTAAAAGCACGAAAACCACCTTATTAAAAAAACACTCCCTTTGAGTTACAGAGTAAAACCTGAGTATGCCTTCCTTTTATTGCTCTGATGATGCATGGCACTTTCTTTCCCTAACGATACATTTTGTTCCCTCCATAGCCTTATACTGTTCTCATAATGCATGATGCTGCAATTTCTCTCCAATGACACATTTTTGTGCTGACTTATTCATGTGTCTGACAGAATGCAATGTAGAATACAATTTTATATTTATGACTAAAAGTCAAGTTTTAATTCTTCACATAGTGCCTTCTCTGAGGTGTCATGTTCAATCAAAAAGACTATGAACAAGTGGCTTCAAGCACATTATTTTTTTCTAGAATTATTTATTTTTATTTTGGTGAACAAACTAGACAGAGTAGTCCAAAACTCAAGCATGAATTCATTTCTGCAGGTCAGCTTGTAATAAAAAAATATTTAACTTTTAGAGAGAGGCACATCAATGAAAGTTAAGGGGATTCAAAAATCTGGGAAATTATTTTTATTAATCCAATATGGAATATATATGCTCTCACATGAATTTTAGTTTATCCCATTTCTAAACCAATTAAATACTAATGAGGGGAATAGCAGTGACTTCCAGTGATACTAATTTTGTCTCTTTTTCACTGTTGTGAGGTAAAAACCCAACAGATATGCAATACCATCATAGGCACCAGAGACAACAACTTGAAATGCATAATAAAAATTCTCATTTTATTAGATTTGTCCTTCCATGATTAAAAACGTATCTTAGCAGCAGACATCTGTTGGACAACTTAGAGGATTCCTTTTTGTCCTGGTATGTGAGAAAATCCTGCAGGCTGTATCGCTCAGCCCTGCTAGAGCCCAGCACGCTGCGGATGCACAGGAAATGAAGCATATGCTTGGTGGTGGAGCTGCAATAACAGGCAAGTTTGGTGTAATCTGTTGAAAAGAAAGCGTGCCATTCCCTATGATGTGCCTGCCCTATGGAAAGGAAAAGGGGGGAATGCTTGGAGTCTTCTTTCCTCACCTGATCTCATGTGATACCTCTGGTTGGTTTTGTCAAGTTTGATAGAAAAATAAGTGTGTTATAGGCAGCAGCATGCTAAAATCAAAATAACTTTGCATCTACACCTTTTAAGGCTGGTACTGTGGTTATTGCATGGAAAGATCCCTGTAAACAGAGCAATGCTATGGAGCAGAGCACCACTCTCACTAATTTTCACAGGTGAAGCTAGATTATTTTTATTCCACTCAGTAAACATATGTCCTTCAGGCTTTCTTAAATGGGGTGCCTCTTTCCTTAGTAAAAGTATTTTTCTTCCTGTGGGCTCAGCTAACTCATCTTTTGAAAGGTGACTGCTTTGAAGCCGAAAGAACAAAATAGCACTGTGGGCCACCAGCATGCAGCACATTTGTTTGTGTGTGCTTTCAAAGCTAAAAAGACCTTCACTGTTTTAACAAAGTGTTTCAGGGCCAACTTTGTGTTTTGCAAGTAAGTATGCAGTGAAGCCAGTGAGAGAGTCAGCAAGGACATAATATTTATTTACATGCCCATGGTTCATCTGAAATTTGATTGCTACAAAGCTTTCAAAACAGATATAAGGCTTTATGAGGTAGATTTTCAAAATTTCGGAGAGTCATATGAATAAAGACATACTTGAACCAATGGTAGAGAAGCTTTAAATCTTCATGTTTCAGGACACAAAATAGCCTCTATGGAATTTTAGGAAGGAACTCATCTTGAGTCTAAATATACATTCTCCTGCTGAGATACTGGGATCTTTTCCCCTGTATGTAAGTCAAAGAAGGACTCTGAAAGAGCAGTAGGCTATTTTTGATATGCTGTGTTGATTACCACTGTTGTATCTCCATGTACATCCATGAGGACATACATAAATAGATCCTGTCCTTGCTGAAAGCCTGGGAGCTGCAGGAAGTACTGAAACCTTTCTACAGTGAATATTATATTATCAAAGCACTAAGATTCAGAAATTGGGCCTTGTGCCTTTTCAGGATATTGACAGCAACTGAGGTTAGGCTTCTAGAGCTCATGTCTCTCATCAAGGTAATGTGATCAATACTAGGAAATGCCGAAATGAAGGTACATGCTGGGCACTTATCAGTCTCCTCAGGACCAATTATTATTGTTGCAAAAATCAGAGTTAATCAAGTACCAAATAAGTGGTTCTTCATTTCTTGACCTCCTCAAGCTGACATTGGACACGTATTGGCAAATCAGAATGTGGTGATTCCAGGATCAGAGCAGCTGGGTTAATTTTACATGCTGTGGTCTACCTACTTTAGAGAGCATGGAATTCAAACTGCAGGATTTTAGGACATTTTCTTGTTGTTTATGAGTAGGTATGAGCGAGGCCTAAGGGAATGCCCTCCCTGGCTCCAAAGAGTTAATCTGAACAGGAATTTCAGCTGGATTCACTCTGTTGGCTGTATCTAGTCTAAGTGATAGAGAAATTCCTTAGAGCTAAGCTGTGAGTGTAATGTGAAGAAAAGTCAACATGTGCTGTGAGAAATCAGGGATGTCTTTTCCCAGTGTTTTACTTGGTTTGTCGTATGAATGAAGAGTCTTCTTCCTGAGATAGTGCAAGAGGCATGAGGGCATGTACAACAGCTGGCTTTAGAGCTGTTTTGGCAAGGAATGAGTGAAGAAGGTTGAGAAATTCTCCTCTGGGAAGTGATGAAGAAGTGCCTCATACCTAGCCAGTTTGGGGAAATTCTCTCTGATTTATAGGCCACAGGACCGGGGTTCCTTTGGGCTGTGTTCTACTGAATTGCATGAACTGAAAGGGGTTTATTTTTTATAAGTTTTGGAACGTTTCTTTTACCAAAGTTTTTAAAATAAGTGTTTGGTAGCTAACCCACAACTTCAATAAGTGGTGCCAGCATTTTTCCATCTACAAGATTTCATTTTCCCGCCTTTTTGTTTAATTTTCTCAGTGTCTGATCAAGCAGGTAAATTATTTTATGTATAAGGAGTATATTTTTCCTAAAATGAAGGCTTTTGATAATGTTACAGTTCTGACAAATTTAGTAACTGTATATGCTACCTGATGTAAAAAAAAACAAAAACAAAAAAACCCACCTTTTTTTCAATAGCTACAGCTAAAGCTGATTTTTATGGCTACTCTAGTCCAAATAAATATTACTGACTCAGTGGATCAAGATAAAACCACAATCTATAGTTGCTTCTTTAACAAATACCAGATTGAGACAGTAGTTTACCCATTCATGGATTTTTTGGGCTTCTTTCTTGTTTGATGTTTAGCAGCAATGAACAAAAAAAGTCTAGAAGAAGCTTATGCTTGATTTTGGACCTTTGACAAATCTAACCATATTCTGATAAGGAAGATTTGAAGCAGCAGGTATGTACTTAAATTTTATATTTTTGAGTAAAGCTGTGAGGATAGACATAACAGTCACACAGCACAGAGGTCCTGCTTTCTGATGAAGTCACAGTAAAGATGAAAATCTCAAAGTCTCTTGATCTACAGAATTTAGAAAGTATCACACAGGAAATCTTCAGTAAAATCAGGAATTTCTCCCACTCCTTTAAACTCTGACTACCCTGAAAATGTTTATTTTTGTCTTTGCCAGTTGACTAAATTATTCCAGGGGATTTTCCCAGTGTAAGGAAGAAGTTGATCCTGAAAATATTTTTTGTAGTATCATAATTTCCATTACAGAACTAGAAAGCTCTCTCTTTTTTAGTTTTTTTTTTTTCCCCTGGAAGGGGAAAGCCCCCTGCTTTTTGGTGTGCCTCCTGATTTCTAATAATACCACAGACTTCTTTGCCTTGCAGTGAACCAGTTCCACAAGGAGATTGCCACATCAGATTATATGAGTTTGCTTCATTTCCAGGCAGTGCTATTTAATATACATCTGCTCTGTAATAGATGCAGCAAACTGAAATGATTTTCAGTTGGGTTAGTCTTTATTGGATCTGACCTCTGGTCTAGGAGGTGAAGGGAGAGTGGAAAATGAAAGCTGATTTGGTATTAGCCCACTATTCATATTAGAAAAAGTAAATGCTTTTGCGGTTTTCCTTACAGAGGTGTCTTTATTCATTTGACATGCCTTTAATAACTAATTCTAGTTGTCTGGTTGCCAAGATAGATTTCCTACAGGCAGACTTAAAAGTGATTTTGTCCTCTTTGAATGCATGGCTTCAAATGATCCCAGAACAGCAAACATTAAACTTCCCCCTAGACCTTGAGATTTTTCTGAAGCACTGTAATAACATAAAAGGATAAGACTATTAGAAAAAAATAAATAAATGAATTAAGCATGCTTCATATGATATGAATAGGACAATAAAACTCCTTGTTTTTCCATGCAAACTAATATCTCTTTTCTACTGTTGGCCATATGCTGTGGATTTCTCTCAATTCCCATTTTATGGATTTTGGTGTCATCATTCATAGCTGCCTGGGAATGAGAATGTTTTGTAGGCTTCATCTGAAAGCAAGGAGCCAACAGAGCTTAATTTTTTTATTTCACAGATGGCTTTGGCAGTGTTTTTTACTGACATTATCACAGAGCTTTAAATGTGTATCCAGTATGCACAGTGCATCAGGTATGTCAATGAGCATATGTAAACTGGCATGGGAGCTGTGAAGCAGCATGCCTTCCTTGTCATTTAACTGGGCTGTGCACGTTAAGAAATTAAAAGCAACTTTAAAACTTGGCTTCATACACAGCCAAATTGAGTTTGGGTCTGCTGGTTGCTTAGAGAAAGAGCAAGAGAAAGAATATTGTCATTTCCAGGCATGAAATCACACTCTCAAGGGATGTATCTGCTCTGGGGCTTCTCAATGAATTTTGAGTTGCTAGGTCAAAATCTGAAAACTGTCTCTCTAGCCAAAATCCACCTTTTCTTTGGGTTACTGAAATCCAATAAGATATTAATCATGGGTAGTTACTACAAAGCTTTTTACCTCAGCTGATTCTGAAATCAGCTTGGTTTGGTAACGAACAGAAACAATCAGCTGAGAAGGACTTGGACAGACTTCATTGTTCAACTGAGGGTCTGGGTGTTGTGATAGATAGGTTGTGCTTTCTGGCCAGGTCACCCAATTCAGTGCAAGGAGTTTCAAATCCTGCATTGCATTGAGCAAGCAGACAAGTCCCTACCTCTTCTTGAAGTGGAGTTGTTTAATTGTTACCTTGTGACAGGTGATTTCACAGGGTGCCACACGCTCTTTCTCCCAGACTATGCCCACCAGCTATTTTGCCACTGCTCCTTTGGCACTCTTTAAGAATTGTTGACAAAATCAATATGTTTTGATGTAGCAAATCACAGCAATAGCTTGTGAAATGCTCACACATTTTTGTTTCACTGTAGAAAATACCTTGTGCATGAGCCTTGGGTCCATCCCATTTAGCTTTTGGAGTGGTTACGTCACAGTGATAGCTCAACAGCATTATGTGATTGGTTTGAAACATGGGTCCGTAGAAACAACCAAAGAGGACAAATTTCTGGCAGCTGAATGCACTGCTAACATCAGAAGTTCTTGTTAATTCTCCTTTAATATATTATATTACATCTGATACAAAACAATTTTCTTTCTTTTGGGTGACCTCAGCTGGGGACATCAAGGTCTTCTGATATGTCATTCTGACACTTCTGTACTGCCAGTACCATGGTCATCAGGAAATTTTGTCAGCACAGTTTCATGTTTTTGTGCTGAAGCCATGGCTATAAATATCAAACATGCTCAGTCCCAACTGTAAACAAGTCCCTGAGTAGCCATGAGTGGGCTCTGATGGAGCTGATAACATTTCTCAGCTGCTCACTACTGTTAGCCTGGTCCCTTTCACTGTGCTGTTTCTTGTGGGGTTTTAGTTTGTTTGGGTTTTGTTTTTCCCCAATTTTTCTAATTTAGTGTCTATCATGGTATTGATTGTGTACAGAAGCATAGGCAAGTGAAATTTTTCATTGTCTGGGAGGCTGGTTTACTTTCTAAATGAAGTTACAAGGTCTGTCTGCATGATCTTCTATATAACTGTGAGTCTATTGTTTTTTTTTCTTGAAAATCTGAGGCTTACTTGGTACTCATGGACTAGTGAAGTTCAGGACTACTATATGACTCAGTTCCCCTGAAAACTCTCGGTAGATCAGAAATCCTGTGACATAAATTAAATTTAATTTTGAGAAAAAAACAAAGTCATGCTAGACCTCCTTTGCTGCAAAAGCAGGGTTTTTTTTTATGCCAGTGATAAGATGAAATGTTCTAGAAACAGCCTGCAGCTTATTGCATTACCCTGCCAAAATGAAACTATGAAAACCAATATGCACACTACAAACCTGCTTAAGGAATTGCAATTTTAAAAGCAGAACAGTTGTTTGAAATGCAAATAAATATTTTGGAAAGTTTCTAAATAGTATTGTGTTATTTTTACAGGACACTGATTCTCACGCCATGGAAGTTATAGCCATTTAATTGTATTTTATATGGTACCAAACCTTCTGCCAAAATCTGGTGTTGGAATGTTTTTCGTTGTTACGGGTCTATCAACATTACATCATTTACTGACTGCATCATGTGTGACACACATGTCTGTGCTTAACCTTTACAGTTGGGATATCTGAGCCTGCTTTAATAAAATGTTACATTGCCAAAGAGGTGTTATTCTTTAAAGCTTCCTTGCTGAGGAAACAGGTCTGAGTTTTTGTATGCCCACCCGTTAGAGGTTGCTATCAAATTTAAAAGAACTTAATTAGCAACAAATTGGCATTTAGTGGAGCCCAAAATTTAGGCTTGGTTGCCTTTTTTCTATTAACTAACCCTTTGTTTCTATAGCAAGTGTCCAAAAGCTATGGGCTGGAAAGTGCTTGACCATACTCTCAGGAAACCAGTGAGGTTTTCTTTCTTGCAGAAAGAAAAATAGAGAAATGCTGGAGTTGCTCAAATGCAAAGATTTCTTCCCTCTTAGAGGTGTCTGTGTTGGATATCCCCAACACATTCTGCCTGTTCTCACTGCTATTGATCTTGCCTCTTCAAACAGCCCTTTCAGTGGTGTGAGGGGGAAGACCTTTGGGGTTGGATTTCGCACCCCTCAGGGTAACTGAGAGCAAGATTTGCTCCGTTGTTGATCAGCACAATGCAGCCATCAGTAACCTGCCCCACAGGGGCCTTTGTTCTTCTGGAATTCCTTGATTAAGCTGATGACCATTTCTCCATTCTGAGCTTGAGGTAGTAATCTAGGCAGCCATTTGTACCATCTTTTGGGAAACTCAGATACCTTGGAGGGTTTCTTTGGTGAACGTGACTGTCAGTAGTGTCGGAGGAGATGATTATGAGCACCTTTCAGAACAGGAGCCAATAATAACCTACAAAGGAAAAGCTTTGGCTTGGAAAACCCTCTCCTTCCTCTGTCTTTGCTCAGCCTGCCCAGCTGTTTGTTGACCGTGGAGGACATACACAGAACAAAGACTCTCCTAAAATGCTATGCAAGATTATGGTGGGTTTCCTACCAAATTGCTACTTCCATTGCTTTCAGTAACATTCAAAAGATAGTGTAGATTGCAAATCCCAGGCCAGGACTTGCCCATGGGGGTGGCAGCAGCTGTGCTGGAAGGACACGGAGATGTCCCTGGATGTGGCCCTCATGTGGGCTCGTGTGGGGCGGAGTTCCCAAGGCAACAAAAAGGGCAGGGTGTTTTTAGCCATTAAGACTAAAATTGAGACTAAATCTAGTCATTGAGACTAAAAAAATCACACACCTTCCTGTGTCAAGTACATAAACAGGGCAATTCCACCAGCCTCTGAGGCAGAACAAAGCCACTGATCTCAAACTGATTTCACTTGCCTGAAGTAAGTGCTACACATAAGTATGTTTCAGGGTTTCAGCTAAAGGTTCTGTCCTGGTGTTGGTGAGACCAGCAGCAACACCTCACACAGCTTCTTAAACAAAAGCATTAAATCCAAGGCTTTTTCCCAGAAAATTGTGCACGTCCAGCTTATACTGCTCTGTGCCAATTGAAATACAGACTTCAGGAAGGTCAATTCAAATCTGGTGTGATACAAGTGGAGACAGTAATTTATTTGCTTGTCTGGATCCCAGAAAATTCTTTGCATCAAAGACAGTATAAAGATACCCATCTCAAACTCTGTTTTCCCAGAAAACAAGGAAGATAGTGCATGGGTAAACTATTAAGTTAAAGATCCTCTCTGGACCAAGGCTGATTGGTTTAAATAAATAGAGATTTTAAGCAATACTAAAAGAATATATCTTTTCCCAGACTGTGTGTTTGTAAATATTAAGCATTAATTGAGAATGACTGTTACCTATGAACTTGGGGGAAGCTAGAATTATTGAAGAGTGGGTTGTGGGGGGTTGTCTGGTTTATTGCTTGACTAATCAAAACATTTCTGTGCCATTAATTATTTTCAACGACTAAGCCTGTATGTGGGTTAAAGACTTAAAAATTATCTGATTTGCAGCTCTTTTCTATTTCATTTTGTAGGTAGTGTAAGTGATTCTGTGTCATGAGAAAATGTATACAACACTGATAAATCCATAAAGTATTTGACCTTTAATCAATCCTAATATTTGCAATGCTCAGAGCCTTCTTAAATGCCTGTAACCTTGGCCCTTCCACTCCCATTCATCACAATTAGTGTTTGAGCTGTCTGATGCAATGCACAAAGCATTGCATGTTGACATCCAATATTTTATCATTAATAAAATAAAATTTAAAAAAATAAAAGAAGTAAGAAACATTCCAAGTATTTTTGCTGGTTTGATATTTTCCAGTGCAGTGCCAGGAGAGGGAACGGGACAGTTGTGATTTATTTTAGTTCTAGCAGACATTGTTAATTAATGTTTACTGTTAGCAGAATGTAGATTTAGTTGGCTCTCCAAACAAGTTGATTCTTAAAGTTATGCTAATTTTCAGTGATGGTTAACCTTTTCATAATGAGAATACTGTTTGTAAACAGTATGGATTGGGTAAACAGTATGGATTGGGTTTTAAACAAGAGTTAAAGGAATCTGGAGCAGGAGCGTGTATGAATTATACGAGAGCTTTGGACCAAACCATGCAGGTCTCATTTATGCTATAATACATGACTTAATGCTAGTAGGATTCTTACAAGAAAACATGTTCTCCTATGCCCCAAGACTTTTACTATTGTCTTGATCAAAGAACACTGCAGTGATGGATGGAAATACTAACAAGATTTACCCACGGAGAGGTTAGCTTCTGTAGACAGCTGAATGATTCAATGCAGAGAACAATGCATGGACTCCTCATGAAGGAACTTGAAGTTGTGCTCTGCATCCAGGCAGTTGCTTTATTTTTTTTTTGGGGGGGGGGGGGGGGGGGGGGGGGCTTTTATTCTTTGTGTGCTTCGTCAGTAAAAATTTCAAAATTATTTTTCTTGGACAGTCTCCTCTCATACACGTTCCCGTGTCATGTACGAAGAATAACACATTAGAATTGAGATAAGCATGATAAAAATAATATTACTGTAATCTCCTCTTGCAGCATTGTGTTTCACATCACCTATGATTCACAACCCCCATGAGGGAGTAGGTGCTGCCCAGGATTTTTGCTGAGAGTGAACTTATATTTCCTTTGCCTTTGGAATGAAATATGAGTCCTTGGATCTCTGCTATATAAAAGCAACATTTGTATCTGTTATCATACAGCTATTTGTCCAATTTCAGACGTGTAATGTGCTCCCCAGACCTCTCACACCCAGTACCAAAATACTCTTCCACTGGAATCACAGAAACATTTACGTTGGAAAAGACCCCCATCAACCCAGCAGTGCCAAGACCATCATTGTACACGTCCCCAAGAGGCACATCTATGCATCTTTTAAATCCCTGCAGGGATGGTGACTCCCCCACTTCCCTGAGCAGCCTGTTCCTGTGCTTGACAACCCTTTCAATGAAAGGGTCCAATCTAAGAGTACTCTTTACACACACGTATTTATCTTTATCTGCACACTTTTATATATATGCATTTATATCTATATATCTTTCAGAATAAGGAAGTATAATGACTATTTCAGCATCAAAAAGTCAAAAGTGCAAAGAAACAGCAACATTAAAATGTTTGGACATGTAAGTTCCATCTTTCCTGGTAAGGTTTTATGTTCTCTATCTTGAAGATTTTTCTTACATAGTTTTTCTAAGTCTTAACAATTTATTAGCAGGAATTATGCTTCTAATGGAAATAATAAAAAATGACATGGGAATATGATCTAAGTCACCATTCTCCCCCAGTGATGTTTCTCTTTTTTTTTCCAGCTGTTTTGCCAAGGCAAATAATGTGATTATAACTGAGCACTGATGTGTAAGAATTAGCATGCTTGGCCTCAGCAACGCTGGATGGGAGAACGAGTATGATTTCATTTTTACTGCAGTTACCACACAAACTCTTTCTGCCTCTCCAGCTTTTCTAATTTTTTTTTCTGGTGGAATTTTCACAGGAATGCCATGGAAAGATTTACAGACTTTTTGGCCAGGTTGACCACTAGCTTCTCTGTCATCCTGACTCTGTTGACAAGACTGTGAGTAAAATCTCAGGCTGCTCCAGAGAGCTCAGGGATCACATCATTTGAGTGTGGGAAATATGGGCTGTAGCATTATTGTACAAGGGGTAAAGCACCAGAACTTCAGTTCTGCACAAAAGAGGCTCAGAGAGAAAGCTGTAGGTGCAGAGGCTGACAAAATTAGTTCATTCTGCTCACTTTAGTGTAACTATAGAATGCTAAAGAAGCTGATAACCTATCCATAAATAAAAATTGTGGCAGGAATTAAATTCTGCTGAGTACTGAATATCGTTAACTCCCAGAAGAAAATGGCTAATCATCAGAACTCATGTTTTCTGCCATTCATGCAGGGAACATAAAGTTCAAGAGGTCCAAAGGGCATCCATTTCCTTGACTTCATCTATGCACAAAACCTCCATTGTGCAGATTTTGCACATTTTTATAAGGCTTAATCAGATAATACATGCAACTTTGTTCAAACCTGGCATAAAATGGAGTGGCAAAGGTATTTGCCCCTGTCTGTGATGATAAGGTTTTCCATGATGGAAAGTCTGCAAAGAGGTCACCTTAACAGCAGTCCCAGGTATGAGACTGAAAATAGCTAAATTTAGGTTGGAAATATTTTCACAGTTTTGTGGAACAGTTAGGTCATCTCGATAAAATGTTGTTGGGTGCTGGAAGTAGTCTTAGGTATTTATCAGCGAGCATCTGTTTTCAGACAGGGGCTAATTGTGTGGATGGTCTAGGACTCCACTTGTGTTTCCATAAACACACACTGCCCTGTGGAGGGAGACACCTAAAACCAGCTTTTTTACCATACTGCTGGAGAGACTTTGACTGAAGATCTGACATATATTGAAGTGCTGTGATTTCTTCCTTCCTCTCTTTGACTTTGCATCCTCTAAGAAACATTTTTTAGACATATACATCCTCTAAGAGACATTTTTATTAGTCCCATGTTTTAGGGAAAAAGCTTTGCCAATATTGTGAATGAGTACTATTCCATAGCTTTTGATTGCCCAGCATTCAATCTTCTGCTGGTTTTTTGCAGCTTAATGTCAGAGATGCAGTGCTGGTGAGACTTGTCATTGGTCTATTGTACATGGAACACAGAACTGCTACTGTGGTGCTCATTTATTGCTGCAGGAAGTTGTGCCAGCCCTCCTGGCACAACTTCATGAGAGAGAGAGAGCAGATCTGTGAAAAATGCCCCTGGAAGTGTTTATATGGGAAGTAAATAGATGGAGAATGAATCCCACTGTCTGATGCAGTCCGTCATACAGGCAGATGTTATGATGGTGTACTTGAGCCTCTGCATGTGGCAGGCATTTCCCCCAGAGCCTTCCTTCCTTTAAATCCCTGCCCCACTGCACACAGGAACTGCTCAGGCTGAGCCAGGGCACCCTTTCTGAGGAGATGAGGGTGCTCATAAGTTTGCTTCTCAGACAAGTGTTTGGGATGTTAATAACAGTGTTGCCTGAGTAAATGGAGTAAGGTTCATCTCTCACACTTGAATCCCTTCTGCCCTGAATGTGTTTCCTTAGGGCTTGGAGTCAGTGCCCGTTCTCTTCCCATTCTCTGCCTCCTGTTTCCTTTCATACCCAACACTCATTTGAAACATCCAGCCATATACAGACACTGGAACTGTTTATCTTTGTAGAGTGTGCATTATCTAGGCTGTTCAGCTTTTTCCCTTAAATCTTTTGTGCCTCCTTTTTCTGAACTTGGCTCATTTCCTTGAGCCTTGTTGTTTAGCAGCCTTTTTATTCAGATACTAAATTCAGAACAGGTGACCTTCCCCTCCAACCATTTTCTTTTCCAGTCTGAGTTTCCCTGAGTTCACTGTCTTTTTAAATTTTTTCCTAACAAATCTCTTTTTTGGCAAGTCCTGAACCAACTTTTGGAAGTCAGTGGCCTAGGTTATTCCTAAGTGCTCAGCAAATACATCCTCAGGCCAAAGTGTGGTTTCAGATGAGAGAAAAGAAACCTGGTAGCATGGTAACAGTAATCCCTGAAGGTAAGCTGAATAATCTATTACTGCATGATCTTTCCATAGCTTTATACTGAGTTTTCTCACTGTAGTTCTTTCTTTTATACTAAAAGTTTTTACAGTGGTCTGATTAAATATTATTCTTTCTGTGTATTCTGACTTGGGAGTTTAGGGAGTCCTTCTTCTCCTCTTTTCTGCAAAGGGAATGGAGAAGTAAGAAGGTATATGTGACCCAGCAAGGTGGAAGTTTCTTTTGAAGCTGTTTATGGGTAAATGTTGTGGTATGTGAAAGTATTCTCCTGAAAATTCCCAAAAAATTTCTTATTAATGTCTCTTGAAAAACTTGGGAACCCTAAAGTAAAAATATAAAAGTGTTAGTCTGTAGGGTTGCTGGATTTGCCCTCTGGATTTGACAGTGCAGACCCCAATCAGAAGTGTTGTGTGGATAATGATACATCACATAGAAAAGACAGTAAAATAAGAAGTTGTAGTTCTCTGCCAGGAATTAGCAATAAAGTGAAATTTGCATCCAAGTTTCTGTGAGTGAAGTGATGCTGTTCTTTTCCAATGGATGAGTCTACAGAGGCATTGTGGTTGTTCACATCCACACATCTTTATATATGGCAGCTTTATCATTGAAATATCAGCAGCTCAGAAACAAATATCAAAGTAAATATTTTCCTTCATTTTAGTTCAGTGAATTGTTAACAGCTGTTGCTTCCACTGCAGTTTGGGAATATTCTGTAATAGGAGAAGAAACTTCATGGTCTGAAGTCCTGCTCCTACAGGACTATTCCTTTATCAGAGGCTTATGACAGGAGCTTGCCCATTTGTGGAGATGCTTGAATTTCCCCCTGCTAAACTCACAGAGCTGCAGGGACCCTGGGCTTGTATGGTCTGTGCCTTATATCAGTTTTACACTGCTGCTAAGTGTCTGTGAAGCTCATCTGTACCTGCTGCCCTTTGGACAAACATGCTGGGGCAGTCAATGCCTTGCACTTTGGGGCTCCCACTGTCTGTGTTATGTGGTACTGGGGAGGAGAGCAGCGTTTCCCAGGGAGAACTCGGGGTGATGTGGAGGAGCCTGTTTGCCTCCTTTGCCAATGCCCTGATGTGTTCAGTGCAGTGGAATCCATTGCACAAGGGTTTCTTGGGATACAGGACCATCACTCCCAGTCAGTATGTGCATTTATTTACCCACCTTTCTCATGTCCCATGGTAGTGGCTCTGTAATTGAGAGGCTTGAAGTTCCAGAAAAATTGTCAGAATCATGTGCCATTGTGAGATTTCACACACACACAGTCATGAGCTGTGAAAGCATGTGCTTCCCTGAGCCACAGGGCTTGACAACCATGTGTCTCTCTCTGTTATAAACGTATAACTCTGTATCTGACCCTTCTTTTATTTAAAATACAGGTGGAATTAGTTGGAAGGCTATAAAGCTGTTAAGAAGGCATTCAGTAAGACTATGTGAGACTAACCATTCAGCACTGTTTTCTTGGAAAGCTAGATATTGTATAATTAGTCCCTTTTATTTGTTTTGCTTCTGATGCCTTCAAGTGTGTTTGGGTAATTTTTCCTCATTACCACATGGGATAAAATTTACATTGCTGCAAAGCAATAAAGGCAAAACCAAAAATCCTGGTCTTGCTTCCAGAAGCTGAAGATGTAAGCAAACACCAGACACTTAAGCCTGCAGTAAAGCACTGAGTTGGCAGTGCTGCTGCTGTTCTCTACACCAGGATATATAATACATGCTCCCACAGAAAGCAGCAGTGCTCAGCTTCCAGAGAGCACCCAGACTTCTCGAGGAAACCCAAAAACCACAGCAAAGAGGCAGATTGAAAGGATCCCCTAATGAGTAAATACATCCAGGGCTTTTAGTTCCCCATCTGCTGTTTTGACAAATGTGTTTGAGCTGTTTTGCCAGCAGATATCACTATGTGTGTCCAAATTACAAGTGAGAATGAGAGAGAAAAAGCATTTCTCTACTCATAAGCGACAGGCAGATTTAGGAAGGTCTGCTGGAGTTTATGTGCATTATTAGGCACATTTTTAATTCTTTTGTCAACCTCTATTATGAGGTCATTTTACTTCAACGCAAATTAACCCATAATTTTTCACCTTCGTATGTTCCTTTTTCCCCATAATATATATTTTTAATGTGTTGCTCAATCACAGCCCTCTAGAACAACCTAAAAGCCTTTAACTGTCTGCATTGAACTACTGTGGCCTTTCTTGTCAAAAAGAGCTCCTGGATTTATTTCTGTGTACATTGACACTATAAAATGTTACTTTCTTTTCTCTCTTCTGCAGGCAAAGAGCTATAAAAATCAAGTTTCATTGTCATTTCAACCTTTGTTCTAAAGCATTATGATGTGTAGAAAATTGATTATACTGGAATTTAGTATATACAACAAAAGGAAACTTTGTTGAAATCCAGAGGGCCATTTCTGTTCATTTGATAAATGTATTAGTTTTTTTGGTTTCCTGAATTACCAGGTAAAGGGCAACATTTTCCAGATCTAACTAATTTCACTGAAACATATGAAAGACAAATACCAGAAGTCAAATCTAACATATTCTTCCCATGGGTCTTAAAAAAAAACCCACCCCAAACTCTTTATTTTGAAAAGCTAAAGTTCAAAATTAAATGGATGATTCATGTGAGATATGTGAACTGAACAACACATCGAGCTGTTGCACCACTGATATGGCCTGGGTTTTCTCAGCCCTGCTAAAGAAAAGAAACAAGAGGTGAAAAGAATTGATTGCTGTGCTACTCCATCTACTCAGGAGTTGCAGTATCTCAGGGTCACAGCAGAGCAGACCCTCTGTGAGGAGCTCTGTGCCTGGGTGAGAGCTGTCAGCTCCATGGGTACAGGGCCAAAATTTTGCTCCTTTTTTCCCTCCTAGGCATGGAGGAGCTGAGTGCTGGACACTCTGTAGGCAGAGGGTGCTGCTCAGCAGGGGTGGCCCTGGGCTACTCCTCCATTAACCTATTCCCTCCTGCTGGCACCTTTCTGGGTGTGGAGTGCACTGGAAGGCTCTGCTCCCATCCCCATCCTCATCCCATCCCATCCCACCCCATCCCATCCCATCCCATCCCAGGATGTGTTCACCACTGCTTTAGGGGCTCCTGATCTCACAGTGATGAGCAAAGGGTCCTACTGGGTTTGCCATGGATCTTGCCAGTCTGAGGGATGCAGCAGCTTCTGCAGTCAAGCAGCAGGAGAAATAAGCAGTTCAAACTAATAAAAGTAATAGTTATCACTTCATTGCCAAAATCACAGTATGTTGTATTTCTTACTGAAGGAACTGAAAGAAAAAATTGTCGCCCTGATTTTTTAAGATTTTCTAAGCCTTCTGTTGTTATTATTATATAATAATCATTATATTATTGTAACGAACTTTCTCACGCACTTAATGTAAATAGCTTATTGTTTTGCATTCTTTTACGGAGGAGGAGAAATTTGATGGACTGTTGGTTTGTCCAGTGTCGTTGGAGAGGTGGCACTTTCACCCTCCAATCCACTGTCACTTTTGGAAGTCTATAAATGTTGGAGTCAAAAAATAAAAACCCCTTTTTTACCTTGGAAAGAGCAGCGAGTCCGTGTTGTGTTGTTTCGTGTCCTAGAGTGACAAAAATCATGTTCTTGTGGTAAAAGTTATAATATATACTCCTATTTTTTTTTTCTTTTTGAGTAACAATAAGCAAAGGGAAATGTTCCCAACTGGACAAATAAGAATCCTTAATTTAATCTACTATCTGAGAGATGTTATGTCCCCAGCAAATATTAATTAACCTCTGCCTCTTGATGGAAAAAGACCCCCAATATCTGTCAGTCACATTTATTTCAGTCTAGACGAAATAGCTCCTAGGTGCTGTAGGGGGAAACAATGATGTCTGAGTGCCTCCTGGAGAACATTCAGACCTTGAGCATATTTTGGTTTGTACTGGAGTTGAACTTGATATGATAGGTCTGGAAAAATATAGAGCTGACAGTCTATATACACAACCAGGTTTTTAGTCCACATGGATAATGAGACCTAAACACCCAGCCACTTTTTTTTGTGCCACTGTCAATTTAAAGTGCATTTTTAAACGAACAGTGGGGTTATTTGGGTCTATTAATTACAGTAATTGTTTCCTGCGTGGAAACCACATGTATGAGATGTGAAAGGCACGTGTGTGTGAGAGGGAATGCTGGCCTGTGTGAGACTGGAGCAATTCCCCTTTGAAGATTTTTTTTAATCCCTAGAGAGGGAGCTTGTAATGAGCAACAACATTTATGCTGAGGACTTCAATGCTCCTTGTTGCCCCATCCGTTGCCTTGCCTTTCACATGGAGATTAAAGTCAGTGGTTGGAGCTGCTCCTCCTTTTCCCATGTGGCTGATATAAATTCTACATCAAATGGAGAAGAGGAAGGACAGGTTTGGCTGTCAGCAAAAAATGAAGGAGAGGTCTGAGAGCAGCAGGAGCAGGGGCTCAGTTCTCATTAATCTGGAGGGCAGCAGAAGAGTAAACATAAAACCTCGGGAAGATGCCTACTGTGCCCTTTAAACAAAGAGCCTGTGATTGGCATAATAAGGAGTGCAGTGCTGATTGGTAAATGGGAAAATGCTTTTCCTAAGGTTTACCTGTTAATGGATATGATGGGAAACTCATGCAGATTTTTATAGTTTGTATAAAGCTTGAGTGCTTTGATTTGTGCATTAAGCAAGTACAATAATGATCCTGTAGTTTAATTCCTAACCCGTGTTCTGTTACAAGTCTCTCTATTTTAACTTTCTCAAGGAAGTTGCCTTTCTGCCTGGTTATGGTATTTTTCCTAGTGCAGAACAATGCCAGAGGAAAAATTTTTGGGCAAAGTTTGGGATTAATCTTATATTCTTGAAATGCAGAATGTTATTTCCCCTTTTACATCTCCTTTTGCTGCAGTGGCACATATCAAATGTGACTTAGCCCATGTGTGTCCCTACAATTTTCCCTGTGGAATGGCTTAGTTTGGAGAGAAGAGGAAAGGGATGAAAAAAATTCAGCAACACATCCTGACAGAGGCCAGCCAGAGAAAGTGTCTTTATTAGGGAAGAGATATGCTGGGAAGAGAGACAGTAGATCTCCTGGGACATCTAAGAGCAGATAGTTTGTATGTTGGAGTCATGGTATGGGCATAAATCCCTCCTCAAAGCCAGTAGGGTTCATAGTTTATATTTTCATGTTCTCAGCTTGATTTTTAGGGTATTTGCATATTCTCATTTTTTTTCTTCTGTGCTGAGGTCCTGTTCTCTGCTCATCCACACAGAAGATAAGAGGCAGAGACTGTTCTGATGTACACAGAAATATAAAAGCAAGAGGAGTAGAGTCAGCATTTTTATCAGCAGGTTTTTATCCAACACTGAGTTTGGGAAGGTCCCTGTGAATGAACATGGCAAAGCTTACTCCTGACACAACTGGGACAATAAACAGTCAGAAATTGAAATTTTAACTACTCTGATCAATCCTGTTTCCCCTTTTTTTCTTTCACTTTCTTTCCCAGGAAAATATTGAAAAAATATATTTGTTTATATGGGCCCTTTTTCCTCTTCTCATCTCACCTGAAGATACATGTAAATACATCAAGATTCAGAGACAAGGCTATGAAATAAAACCCTGTTAGTTTAGCTAGAAACTTGAACCACCACAGAAGATTATTACAAAGGTTTTAGGCTGGGGTACTCTTTGATACTTTTTGAGCAGAGCTGAACATCAGAAAAGATTTATGTCAGCAGTGAGATCCAGCTAAGAGGAAACCACATTTTTATCTCTCAGAAACCCTGTTGCTACCTCATACTGTTTACTCTCTTAGTGAAACTATTTCAGGAGTTTTCCGGAGTTTAACAAGAAAGTTGATGTTGATGATATTTGAGGCTCTGCTGATTTTGATGAGTAATAGATGGTTTCTTTGAAGCCCCTGCTTTAGTACCAGGTAGCATCACATCACATGAGCACTAAATATCCAGCTAGACCAAGTGAAGAAATAGCTGGGCTTAATTCCTGGCCCAGTGACCATTTCTCCTTTTTCCAAGAGGTGAATTTTGCGGTTCTGTCCAGTGTTCATGCAGTGAGGTCAATGGAAAGCTTTAGTCATGGCTTTGTTGTCTGTACACCAATTTATGGAACAGGATTCTCATGGCAGTTTTCTTGTAGCAAAGCCAGAACAGAAGGAAATTTGCTCTCACCTGGGCTTATTCACCAGAACAAGGAGACTCAGCTGGCTTTTGAGATGCGAGCATTCCAGGAGAAAAATAACTCTGGCAGGTGCTCTTATGCTCTTATGCATTGATAGAGAAAAGGATAAAGTTCTTGTGAGCTCATTAAATTCTGGGTACCAGAAAAGGAAATTAAGAAAAAGATGAATCGGACAAGGAATCTGTGTTTGATTCTAGCAGGCAATTTGAGTGAAAGTGAAAAAAAAAAAGTTCTTCCTGAAAATTTCACCTATTTTAAAACACTATATTTTTAAGTATTTTTATGATGACAAAGTAATCTATGCAAATATTAATGAAGTAAAATGTAATTAAGATAAATAAATCTATTAGTTGTTTTAAATGTGTAATTTAAAATAGTGTCTTCAATCAAATAAATAAATATAATAGTCCCTATCAGTGAACTCCATCAGCCTAATGGCTTGCTATATTTTATTTGCTTTATTAATGAAGAAAAAACCAAACTTCTGCATGAGTTATTTTATATTTAGGCATGATTAAAGGTTCTTGCAACATCAGGGGATATTAACAGGCAATTATATTTTGAGTTTATAATGGATTGATTATTCCTTCCTGAGAGAACAGCAATGCACAGACAAACTGCATAGAAATAACATGTCAGCAATGTCATACTACTGTACAGATTTTAAAGATAAATTTCCATCTGGCAAGCAGACATGCAGGAAGGAACTTCTGTTCATGTGGCTTTCACACAAAGTTCATTGGGGATAAAACCCGGCTTGAAGATTCATTTCTGCTTCTCACACTTGGCAAATGTTAATTTACTCTAGATGTTTCTTAAAGAGATTGAGTAGGAATGAGGAAAAGATAAGGAAAAAGCTGTGTTTCTTCTCTTGTTCCACTGGCAGTTTTGGACTAATCAGATTGTCCTCCTAAAAACCAAGAGCCAAACAGAAAAACAAATAGAATTTAAAAAAAAGAAAGACAACTAGAGACTGAGAACAAAAGTGCTCTGCAAATATTAATATTTCACTGAGAACTTTAATGTGCTGAACAAACAACAGTTAATTTAACCTCTGTGAGGAAAGATAAATCATAAAAACCTCATTCATAAATTAGAAGGCAGGAAAAGAGCCTGAGCAGATTGGCGTGATATTCCTGCTGACTTCAGTGGTCTTTGCAGAAGGTCTCCTCTCATCTGAGCGAGGTCAGTGCTGCTGACTGCCACAGGATGCAGATGAGAGCCAGGTTCTCTTCTGTCTTTCAGCCCAATGCTACCCCAGCATCACACCAGGTGAGATAATGGAATAACACACAGGTGTTCACTAGAGAACACATTGAGTTGGTTTCCCTGAGGTACACACCATGAATAAAATGAAGGATTATACTCTGTTACTGTAGCACCGCTTGACCTGAGGTGTTCAAGGACTATTTGCAAAAAAGGCACTACATATTTTGGGAAGGAAGAAAAATCAATCAGACAAAAAACACATGATACTTTTATTTGGCATACTATAATAGGAAGTTATCTTTGCCCATGGAATTCAAGCTACTGGCTGCCCATGGAATTCAAGTTACTGAACTGCTACTGGCAAACAAATTAAATATTAAATCCAGCAGAAGAAATGAATAGAGATGGTTGAAAGGTAGAATTTTAAACTGGAACGAAAGCTGGAATTTCAAAATTGACTTTATTCTGAGCTGAAATGAAGTGTCAGTCTCAGAAATTTATTTAGGGAGAAAAATATTGACAATGATTTAAACATGTTTAACTACCTTGAAATTTTAAATGGTGATGAGATCATGTGTTCATGCAAAATATTTTGACAATATTAATGTATGATTTGTAAAGGAAAGAAGATTTTATTTAAGTGTTTGATGTTGTTGATTTTTTTTTAATAACACTTCAGCTTCATGGTTTTTAAGGAATTAATTTGACTAGTCACAAGGGAAATATGCAGCTGATTCATAAGCACCAGTGGAGTTTGTCTTTAAAGGCCAGTTGTACAGTACTCATCCAGTACGTTCCGTGCTACTTATGAGTTTTTGAGATAAATAGTTTAAAACAATATGGACTGTAGTCTTTGCCACTAGCAGCAGTTACCCAAATCTGTCTAAGAAAGAGTGTGCCTTTTGGATATTTTTGTATTTGCATTGCATATCACCTTTCCAATGGACACTGTAGAGTTTTTCCCTATTTTACAGAGAGCTGATTTATGTGCCCGTTGACTCTCTGTGGTTCCCTGAAATGAAGGCTTGTTTTAAAAGTGAATTATATTGTAACTCAACCTGGTAAGTGTGGGAGACAGCTGTCTGCAGTTCATATTTTGAAATATTGTTTTAATAATTGTTCCTTTCCTTTTCTTAAATCAGTGGTAGAATATTGCCATTATGGGATTTTAGGTAGAAACACCCATTTTCTTATAAGAGAAACAGACTTGCAGAGCATGAGCCTTGGAGATGGGGCACCTGTTAGCTATTTTCTCAATCAGTCACAAACTGGACTCAAACAATTCCTCAGACACTGGGATGAATGGAAAAAAGAAGTTAGCTGGTAACAGCCAAAGTAGAAAACTGTCTCTGTCTGAGCAATGAACTTTAAAATGGAGGAGAGGAGGAACAAACAGGGCTGATTTTCCCTGTGACAAAGAGGCTGAGGCTGACATACATGGAGAAGCCAGGTTAGGCAAGTAGGTCAGAAAATCAGCTACAAGTCAATGAAGAGGGTGAACAGTTGGATGCTGAAGTCAAAAGTCATTGGTTTCTGTGCTGGAAATACTTACTGAGTATAAAAATTTGCCAGCCCACTCGGCAATCTGAGTATCTGAGTAACTTGCCTAATATTAGCTAGCCAGGGTTCAACATTTTGACCTAAACCCCATTGGTTTTTGTTATCACCTACAGAATTATTGCAGGGCATAGAGCTCTGAACTTAATAAATTCTGGGTAAATAAGGCCTTGATTCATCAGTATTTGCCAGATTAAATAATTTCTTAGTACACATCCTTTGGACCCCAAGATTTCTTATGGTCCTGCATAATAAACTGTTTGTGCAATTAGCAATAAATTTGTCACTGTAAGTCACTCTTTAAAGCTGGGAACAAGTATAACATTTATCAGTGTGTTAGAGTTTTCAGTTAAAAATAGCCATCCTGTTTTCATATGGCCAGGGCACTTTCAGGCTTGTTTTCTCCAGCTCTGTTGATACAGGGAAGGTAACAGAATCAGCATGAGTATGCGATAGAGAATGGTATTCTTTGTACAGAAATGAAGCTTATTTGCTGAAGGAAAATCTGCCAAGTTTGAATTCATTGCATTGCCACCCCTTTCAGCATTGTCTTTTGGGCTTTAATGAATGTTTGCCACCACCTGCTTTAATTGCAAAAGGCTTTATCTGAAATGTGCAGTCTGGTGGTGTTAATGATAACACACTAAACAAATGTGCAGGGTTAACACATCCTGCAAAGCCAAAGAGCACCCAGTGCCCAGCATGCAGCACTCAGGAATTCACACACAGCAGAGATTTTCTTCACCCTGGGCACTGAGGTGCAGGGCTGGCAGATGTCCCTGCATCCAGCTCCACAGTGAGCTTCCTGAGGCTGCTGCCCACAGCACTAAAATGGCATTTAGATATGTAATGTGGCATTCACTTTCACAGCCTTTACCAGAAATGGTGGTTATTTATTTGGAAATCTCAGGCATGAGGTGTTATTAGATTTAGGGAGCAGTCTGTGTAATTTAGATATCCTTAGGCTCCCTAGAAGACACCTTAATTAATACAATTTCCTTGATGAGCTGATTCCTAATTAAGTTTAATGTGGTGTATATATTTATTTAATTTGCAGTATATTTTTATTTCCTTCAGTTTAATTTTGTAATACATCTTTTAGGCCACTTATCACGTCTATTAGCTTTACAAAATCAAAACTGATGCAATATACAAGAAAGAGTTAAACTCACTAGAAGCTTCAACCTGTAAGAGGTCTCTTTTATATCAGTAGGAGAACAATCTGAGCCCCCACAAAATCATATCTGACCTATGTGTGGAGGGTGGTGCTGGGCAAAGTTGAAGTCTGAGAAGGAAAAGGGGGGGACCTGGGGCAAGAAGGATTCCAAAGAAAGGATTTAATTATATTGGAATTAACTCTAAACCATTCAACTGGGCTGAAACAAAATTAATTATAAAGCATTTGTTTTGAAGAAGCTGAGCCAGAAAAAGCACAATGCTGCCAAATAATATTTAATAATTGTATTCAAAAATTAGAAAAAGAACCCTTTGGGACTCTTAGTAGAACATTGAAACCAACTGCTCTTTTGATGAAGTATGTGTCTCTCTCAGATTAAATTACAGGGGCTGTCTCATGTTCTCATGAGATTCTGTAAACCTATATTACATTATTTTAGTAAAAGCAAAGTAAAAAGAATTGATTGGTTATCATGGACTTTCTAAGGAAGGGCAGAGCAGCATTTTAATGAGCAGTTACTCAGCTGTCTGTTTTACTGCTTCCCCCCAACCTGAGCCTCTTGTTTTCTATGGCACTGGGAGAAAGTACTTTTCTTGAACAATTTCACATTTCCTGGCCCTGCTCATGTCTTGCAAGTGATGATGTGTCTTAGAAAATAGGGCAACAGAGAGTGATGACTCTTGAGTGAGTTGGGAAAAAACACAAGGAAACCTTAACAAAGAGAGAAAGTGATGTGTTTACCTTTTGCTTTGGCTTCAGCCATGTCTAGACACAGCTTTATGTGCTTAATGGTAACCACAGGAACCAGGAGAGAGTCACCTCACTCATTAGTGCCTCCTTGAGACATCGTGTGCCCCTAAAACTTCCACTATCAGCTCCAGCAGGACCTGGCAGTGAGATTTGGGCTTCTTGAAAACAAAAGTCTTGAGTGCCATGGATGTATGCTCCAAAATGCATCCAGCTCTGGTACAGGCTGTTCACAAGCCATGCAGCTCCCCTTGAAACTCGAACATGGGTGCATATTCCCTGCTAACTAACTTCAGGCAATGCCTCAGTGTTTGTGTTGGTTTGATGGATAAGGCTTTCTGAGATCTTTTGTGTGGAGAGCTCAAATGTAGTCACAAATGAGAGAAATGTTAATTGGATCAGACAGCTCTGTGTTAGATCTCAGGTGCCCCACAGCTGTGAGCCTTTTTTCTTTTCAACAGTGTTTTAGTCAAGAAGTGGAATTAATGTTTGGTTTGTCTTAACATTTCTGATTTTTTCCCTGCTTAACATGGCTCCTTTCTTGCCCATTTTGAGACTCCTACTGGGAGATAATTGAAGTTCCTCCTGGGAGAGTTTTTGCAGAAAAACCATGGGGTTTTTTCAGGCTCTTTTTCTGTTTTGCCTCATGTGAAATTGATGGAAATATAGCTGGATGTAGTGATCAATTTTTACTGAGGCTATGGGTGACAAAAGCAGGTAGGATGGCTGATGTGCAGTGTTTTCTAATAAAGCACAGCTAAGGCTCTTGGATTTTAAGGCATTAGATTTATCATTTTTCTACTGTGTTAGGCAGATTTTCAAGCCTTAAGTTTCATGAAAACATTTCTTGACAACATACCCTGTGAAGGGTGGGCTGTGTGTGAAACAGCTTGGAGGATGGAAAGATTAACTTTGCACTTTGGGATGTGGGCCTGCTGATGCTCTCCTAACGACTGTCACAGGACTCTCCTCACAGGTATGCTTCTCCCAGGATGTTCTTCCCGTAGGGAAATTTGCACTGTCGCTTCCAGATTTTAGTGAAAGAAAAGCCAGTGTTGAGTGTCCTGACTTTGCCTCTATACACAAAGGTGTTAGATCTTTGTCCAAAGTTCAAATCAGGAGCTCTCCCTAAATTAAGAGGGATTTGGCAATTTCTCAAGGGTTTTGCAGCTCTCTACTGCAACAATGAAGGATTATAAAATTGTTTGGATGGGAAAAGACCTCTAAGATCAAGCCAGCACTGCCAAGTCCACCACTAAATCATGTCCCTAAGTGACATATCTACACGTCTTTTAAATCCCTCCAGGGATGGTGACTCCCCCACTTCCCTGGGCAGCCTGTTCCAATGCTTGACAACCCTTTTGATGAAGACATTTTTCCCTAATATCCAACCTAAACCTCCCCACGTGACCTTCATGGTCTTGGAAACCTCATGAAAATAATGCTGCACCAAGGTGAAGGAGTGGAAATAGAAATTCATGGCCAGGTTGGTAATTGCTGAGTGGCATTTTGTGTATGAGTACTTAGTGATCATCCACGGCCCTACTCCTGCTGAACAGTTTAACCCCATCTGGGCCAGGCTCTGGATTCACCAGAGACCTACAACAGGTCCTCTCCCTTAATCTCATATGATTTCTTTCTTTTTCTTCCCCCAAAAACTTAATGTTGTGAATCAGAAATAAATAACAGCAAAGCATGTCTGGGAGCTGAGGGATAAAATGGAGAAGCATGAGAAAACATGTGGGTATATCTTGATGGAAGTCCTTGCAACAGTGCCTCCCTCCAGGTAGGGAACATGTGTGGCTTTCTGCCATACATCACACAGGGCAAAGAAGACATTTCAAGGGCATTTTAAAAAGCTGTAAAGGCTTAGAAAGCCTGGTGATTCTTGCACATCTCAGACTATCATGGCAGGCTTGGCTGGGGAGAAGATCCCAAATGGCTTTCTCCAGGGAGTGGGGGCCCTGCCGTGCTCCTTGGGCAGTGCTGTGCCATGGGAAACTGTCAGTGGGTGGGAGTAAATCTGTTCTGTGGCCATTGTAATGTCCATAAAGGGCCTATAGAAAGCAAGTAACACCACGGCACTATGGTCTTGCCTTTGGACACACTCTCAAAGATATAATTAAAACCACCAAGTTTATTTCAGCCAAAGTTTGTAAGTGATGGGTCTGGCATCATGCCGATTGCAGGAAGGCTAATTACACCATAAATTAAACTTTTTTTTCCCCTAACCAAACATTATGACCTTTAATAAAATTGTTTTTACAACCAGCTGTCAATAAATCATCCAGGAAAGCTAGTGAGAAATGTTCTGTGAACACTCCACGTCTGTGAATTTCATTAGCTGCAGTTTATTTGATTTTTTGTGAGCTATGATGGTTTTTAAATCTCAAATTAAAAGCACCGAACCATAAAAACTAATTCAAGAACATTAGCATCTTGGTCTCTGAAAATGAGCCTCTCTAATTGCAGAAATTAGTCAAGATTGTATAACGATCAGGAGGTCATTAAAAAAAGAATAGTGGGTAGGCTGTGTTTGACCCAGCTACAGCAGCTCCAGAAAAGTGGTTTTTTTTTAATTCGCCCTTAATGGAAGAAAACTGTCTCCTGGTAGATCGATTTGAAAGCACTGTGAAAGCCTTTTAACCCAGAGGTTTGATTTCTGAGACATCACTTTTCTGGCCTTGTTTATTCTCTTAGGCTCATCAGGACTTGAGCTTGGACACGTGCAAGAAGTTTTACTGCGTGTTGTACCCTTGTGTCTGCAGCAGTGAAGTATGAGGCAGCGTCAATAGGCTTTACTTCAGGACCTCTTTTTGTTTTGCATTCTTAAGGCTCCTGTACTACTTCATGGTAATTACAAATATTTGTAAGAAATATACTATACTGCTTGATTTGTGACTGTAAGGTGGACATATTTTAAAGCGAGGTATTTTTATTAGATTGGTACCAGAAAATGAAGCTGTTAACATTATACTCCTCTGCCTCATAAAGCTCTTCTAAGTAGAGGAGCGGGGTTATTTTGTGTTGTGGAAACATCTAGAAAGCCTTCAGGTCTGAATTTGATAAGAAAAGATGGCAATCCTTATCGTCAGCTCTTTTTTGGAACTGCAGATTTCCTCACATTTCTATTTTCCTCTCTCTATATTTTGGCATGATAATTTCAAGCCTTTCTTAACTCTCACTGTTCATCTGACTTTCCACAGCACATTTATTTGGAATATGTGTTATAAAAATGAGATAACACCTTGCTGATCCCCATGGGGCATCCAGGAGTCCCTGTTCAAGCAGTTCCTGACATCTCACACAGACATCTCTATTCCTGCCTAGTGATGTATATTCAGAAGGCTCCCCAGGAATTCATCTGTAAAGCGTCCCCAATCCCTCATCTTATTTTATTTTAGGGACCCCAAAATGAATATCTAATTTAAAGGAGAAGATGATACTTTCTACCACCTACTTTTTATTAGTAAATTGTAAATATTACCTATTTGCCTGTACTCTCTCCCTTTTTTCCCTTCCAGACATTTTTATCATTTTTCCTGTCTATTGTCATAAGCATTTGTGCATCATCTGAACCAAAGGTCTTTTGTCATGTTTATACCAAAAATATGAGAAAATAATGTAAAAAGATTTTGAGTCTTTATTTCTCATTGCAGGTTCCCTGGGATGCAATTTCCCTGCTGCAGATTTTCCTCCTCTGGCTCTCACAAATAGGTCCAGTCACTTGTTTCTTGCCACATGTGCTGCCAAAACCAGCCTGTCAGACACAAACACTGCAATGCTGTCATTCACATTGCTCCCCAGCTTCCAGCCCCAGATGCACCAGTGTGCCCATGTTTATCCATGGAATAGCGATGGAAGTGGCAGTTTTTATTGTGTGATTTGATGTTTCAGTGTGGGTTCCCTTTGTCTGCTCATATATTGTAGCCTTGTCACTTCTGAAGCAAGTAATTTTCTGCTTATTCCTCATATCTTATTTTAAGGGAGACTGCTATTATGGCTTTTCTGATGATCTCTTTAATATTTTAAGTATTTAAGTTAAAATGGGGGGAGGGGGGAGAGGGGGCTCTGCTGGTATTTATGACATTTTCCCATGCCCGTATGACACAGAACTGTCACTTAAATGCCTTGGCAAAACGGTTTGAACTACTGTCCCACCCAAATTAAACACTGAAACAGAAACTCTAAACTTTCCTGTGAGTCAAATAAATCAATTATAAATTAGCAAGATGTAGGCTACTGATGAGGGCAGGAGAAATCAGAATGTATAAATATGAGTTACTTGAACTGCATGAAACACACACACACAAGTGTCTGCATGTGCACACACACATAATGGTAAACTTGATCTGGACTTTTTCCTTCTGGCTTCATTAATCAACTGGCCAGTTAATCTGAAATATTTCACGTCAGCTTCACAGATCTGTTTTATGTATATACATTTTTCAGCTTTTATTTTGTTTGATGTTTTTTAATATTACTTGGCTTGCCCTTCCATTATTCTTGAACATTTAAGGTTGAAAAAAAAGGAAATTACAGACCCCCATGGACTGATGCAACACAAGAAGGCAGATGTTTTACACTATTCTCAGATCACACATTGTTTGTAAAGTAAATATAATGAGTCCAATAAAATGCTGTACAAAAATTACCAGTTTCTTATAGTGGTAGGCATCTCATTCTGCAACCATGTTTATTGTATGTGCAAGTCATAGGCACTTCAGATGAACACCCCCTATTTACACCCTATTAAGTACTAAGTTGAATTGATAACATTTCATCCACATGGAATATGCAAAATATGTATTAAAATTGCCTTGCTGAGCAATATATAGTTTCCTTAAATTCTCTACCTATTGATCTACTAATCTATCTGTCTATCTATCTATCTATCTATCTATCTATCTATCTATCTATCTATCTATCTATCTATCTATCTATCTAATCTATTCATTTACCCAAATTGCAAACAACTGACTTTTGAAAAGGTACTGTACTTCTCAGAAAATATTTTTTCCATATCAACATGACATGTAGTTTTATAAAGAGCACTCTCCACGCATTTTCACCACAGGTGGAAATGGACACCCTGGCTACTGAGAGCAGAGTGTCACTCCATGGGACTCCTGCTCTGTGATACGACCAGATTGTTAGGATTTTGTATTAAACTACTGCTGCTTTTTTGTTTTCTTTTCCTTTTTTTCCCCTTAACCCCCTTAGCATTAGCAGGACTACTGTTTTCATGCTTTCATTAAAACTGGATCTTTATTATTGTTTGGCTTTGTCTTGCAGCAAGACTCAAAACTCCTGCCAGGGACATTACAAATACTAACTATATCAATAAAGGGCTACATCTGAGGGATACAAAATGTGGCCAGCTGCAACATTTTTGTTCAAATTGGCATCAGATTTTTCAAGTTTGGAATGAAGATTTTAAACTGAGGCCTTATACCAGGAGTGGATTCACTCAGCATTTGTAGTGAATATGTGATTCCCAGCAGCCCCAGGCTCATTATCAATTGTCCAATTTTAAATTTTAAAGATGTTACCATGAGATTTTTCTGAGTTTTTGAACTGTTGTCCTTTTATTGAATTTTACTTGTGCAGGATATAAAAGACAAATATTCCTTTTGTGGATAAGGTTTTTGCTTACTGAGTGTGTACCCATTACTCTATACACATGCTGCTATTTGCCTTCAACTCTGAAGTGAAAGTAAAAGGCTTTTTAGACTGCTGAAAAAGTCCCTGGATTGTGGGAATGCTCAGGGAAAGCCAAGATACCAAACACCTGTTTTTCGCTAAACTTGAGGATGTTGGGTAGGTCAAGAGGGGAGCTGTGGGTTAGCTCATTCCACTGTAAAGCAATGAAAGCCATAAAATATTATGAGCAAAAAGCCACCTGTTCTTGAATTAGTGCTTGCCATCTACCTTTGTGGTTTAAATTGAAAGTTCAGTATCTAGGCAGCCTGTTTTCCTTTTGCTCCGACTTGGCCACAGTGCATCAATGTATACAGTGCCTTCCCAATCAGCTCCATCACAAAGCCCTCTGCAAAACGTAAATGCAGGAGCACAGATGCATCCCTTCCTCTCCCAGGCACACCACACTAACAGGAAAGCAACTTTTCTGTAAACAAAGCAAAAAAAAGGTGAGTGTCAGACTGCATTCAATACCAAAGTACTGGAGATGAATTTCAGAAAGATAAATCTGTCATGATGAATGGCTGCAACACCACTCCTTGATTTACTCCAGGTGCTGCATTTCACAAAAGTAAACGCTTTCCAAGTAGCAGCTCTCCTCTGGCAGCTTCACAGTCCTCTTTTGTTGGACAAGGAACTTGATGGTCAGGGTTTGTTGAGATTTAAAATGGAAGTGTGGAAGAAAAGAGCTGATCTTACAGAGGAGCCATGTACCTGACAGAGGTACTCTGAAGGGTTCTGGCTATCCTGCTACTACATGGACCAAAAGACAGCTGGCTGAAAGCAAGAAAATCAGCTTGAGGGAGTTTTACCATGAGGTGCCTCAGGAGGCTGTAGCCTAAACAGATTTACTCTGGGCTGCTCTAAAGGTAATGTCTGTGCAGCTGGCTCTCAGGGACTAAATGCCATATACGTATATTTATTTCAGTTTTCAGTATGAATCCTTTGACTCTTGTTCTTCTAAAAAATGCTTGCTACTGATGTCAGTGATGCCTCTGTGCCTGTTTTTGTTTGTGACATAGTCTCTTTAGCCTGTTGTATTTGCTTAGGGTGCCTGCACTTCAGTGAGCTCTGGAAGGCGAGCCTGGAGTGGCCATGTCAGGTTCTCAGGAGAAACTCTTTTTCATTAAGTCTGTGGCTTTTAGGACATTCAGGACAACAGTTATTTGCTGTTATTAATTTACCTACGATGCCTGAGATCTACACTCATTCTCCCCTTCCCACATTGTCAGTGAAGAGAGAGCCCATCCTTGAGGTAGTGATTCAGGTATCATCTCACAGGGCTGAGGAATCATTTCTGGAATTGCTTCTCTTCTCTTCTCTTCTCTTCTCTTCTCTTCTCTTCTCTTCTCTTCTCTTCTCTTCTCTTCTCTTCTCTTCTCTTCTCTTCTCTTCTCTTCTCTTCTCTTCTCTTCTCTTCTCTTCTCTTCTCTTCTCTTCTCTTCTCTTCCCTTCTCTCTTCTCTCCTTCTCCTTCTCCTTCTCCTTCTCCTTCTCCTTCTTCTCTTCAACAAGTGTGCAGCCCAGCTCACTCCAGGGTCTTTACTGTTAACATATGTTTGCCAAGCAGTACAAAATTCCCAGGAGAAATTCAGCTCGCTTTTGTTTCAATTGATTGATATTTTCACATTTCTCTGTGGTTTTGTTTGTTAAAATGAAATTTATATTGTCCAAAGGAAAATATTCCCTCCGATAATGCTGTAAATTTTAGTCTAGCTCTGATTCTTCTTATTTTGGTAACTCTGACTTATTTAAACTCCAGGATCAAGTAAGAGAAGTTTAGTTTTGCAAGCAAACAAATAGCTAAGAATGTTAGGAAAATGGCAAGAAGTCATTTCAGTCTCTGTAAGAACTACACACAGATTAGCTGATGGATTTTAAGGTCAGTATTTCAAAGTTAGCTTGTATGATTTTTATTAGATATACTTTAGAAAACCCTGAAAAAAACCCCACTAAAAGATGAATGAAGTGCCCACTTGATTTAGTAGTCATACAGTGCTATTTACCAAAAGAAAAACCTCGTAGTCTGTTCTGCATACTCCAAATCCACTTCCTAAGTCTCTGAGCCTGTGCTACCAACTATTTCTAAAGCTCTGTAGCAGCACCATGAATAATCCTTTTGATATTATTTTCTCTAGTAAACATAAATCATCACAAACTCATTTGGTATGAGTACATTATAAGCCTTCCTATGTTATTCCATCACTTTATAGGAACACAGGTGTGGATCTGGCTAAAACTCAAGCAACATTGCTGTGGATGAAAACCTGAAGGAATCCCATCTCATGTTGTGAGTCTGGGTGCCATCGTGTAATGTGATGTGGATTTTGTCTGGATTGTGGCAAGTGAGGCAATGAGGGAGATGCATGGCTGATTCCTGCCTCCCCTGAGCCTGGAGGAGGCCCCCTGCAGCATCCCAGGAGCACACTGGGACTCCAGGCCCTGGGCACAGGGTGTGAACCCTCCTGCACACAAAGGCAGGGCTGGTGTAGCTGGTCCTGTTCTTTTGCTTCTCTCTTTTGGTTGCTCAGTTTAGCGATGGCAAAGGCGTCTCCTTCTTGGATGGGACTGCTGGCTACACAGCTGGGCTGCTGCTGCTGGCTCTTGTTGCTTGTGAAGCTCTGTCTCTCAGAGCTGAGATGGTGTATTCAAATCACAGCTCTGATATTGTCAGGATGTGGACTGTGGCTGGGAACAGGACTGAAGTTGAAAGGGGAGCAAGAAGGTCCTCCTCAGGTGGTTATGGTTTTTCAGCCAGTGTAAGTTGTTGTTGCTCTATGAGGATCCAAGAATAATTTCCACAAGTGAAGGTTTGCTTGCTTGGACTTTTAAACAGATCTCTTCATTCATCTCAGTTGGAATTCTGCTTATATTTCATAGCACGGGGCAGTGCCACACATGCAGTAACTGTGCAAAGGAGGAGCTACTCGTGCTCTGCTCTTCTGGTCCTGCCCTCTGAATTTTCCTGCTCACAGCAGAATTTCTCCAGCTGTGGGGAAAGGTGAAGTGATGGGCAAATATGTGTGCAGTGTCACAGCATATTCATTGCCTTTTGCAGGAGGAAAAAAGGCAGCCTGAAAAACTTAATGGAGACAACTGGACCAGGATTTCCTTTTTTGACTTTGAATTAGGTTTAGTACATGGCTCTGAAAACTGTGGTTGCTGGTCCTTGTGGCAAAACTAAGCACTGACATAGACTGGAAAAAGGAGAAAAAATAATATTGTCACTTCAGTCCAGTGTGAACTGCAAAGATGGATTGAAGAACAAAAAAGAATGACTCATCTAACACAGCAAACTAGAACTCCTTCTCTACACCAGACATATCTCCCCATTGCCACCTCAAAAATATTGAAATTTGCTGTATTGAAATTGCTGACAGAAAATGTAAACTCTTCTCTTGATTCATACCATGTCTTTATGGTGCCATTTTAAGTAAAGTTTTTCTTATACATTTTGGGTTTGTTTTTGGAAGATTAGTTATTTACATTTAGACTGGGAAGGCAGAAAGCAGACTGGTTTACAAGCTTCACATGCCTGACCATTTTTTCATACAGTGGGATATTATTTTGGCAATAATTGCAAATCATCTTTGCACTTTAAAGGTATAAAATGTCACATTCTCAACATCTATTCAAAGGAAGGAAATATGCCAGCTTCTTAATGAATCCAAATACTGGTCTGCATGATGTGATGGAGGTAAATTACATCCTTTTAGGACTCAAACAATAAAAATAGTTTATTTTTTTCTGTTAGGCTTTCGACTGTGGTTAAATGTTTTTCCTAAACAGCTTCTTCTAATATCTTTAATTTGCAGTATTTTCACTGATGCCAATTGTTCTGCCGAAGTTTTGCAAAGGATTTAAACCACAGTGGTTTGTTCATTGCACTAGATGCCTACAGATTTCTTTCTGACTGTGAGTGTGCTGTATAATTTTTATGTGAAATTGATTCTGTACAACTGTAACTAACAGGATTTTCCTGGAAAGAGTCAGAACATCTTGTACCAATGTTTACAATAAATATATAAGAAGAAATTGATAGCTATCTAACAGTTTCCAGGAAGATGGGAATTAATACAAAGCCAGCCTCTGAGTGTTTCTCAAAGAGAAAAAAATGGGCTTTATTTTATTTCTGTTGAAACTTGTCATGTTATTTGAATTCCCTTGACATTTTTTCATACTTCAGAGCCTTTTTAACATTGTCCAACCATCGACCATTCTGGCCTTATGTGGTGCCTGGGAAATGTTAATTGAGCAATGCTGAGTTTAACCCTTCCTTCACATACTTTGTAAAAATACAGCTGTTAATAACAATTATTTGGCTTCAATTTAGATACGAAAAAAATCCATTTCAGGAGGTTACTGAAAAAAGATTTAGACTTAATATGTGTTCCGCACATATTAAGAGCAATGGCATGTGCTGTAAAGAATAAAAACCACAACACACAGACATCAGTCCTCATGGGCTAATGGAAATCTAGACCTGATTAAAAACCCATTTCAGGACTTTTTTATTGCAGGGGTGGGTTTGATAGCTGTCAGTGTACAGGAAAATAGCACATCTGGAATCTTACTGTGTACTTGTGCTGGCTGGTATAACTCAACCTGTGTGTCAGATTTTTTTTTAATAGCCAAGATTTATTTGGTTTCTATTAATTTTTTAAAAGTCTTTGGTAAGTATGCTTATTAAGTACTAAATTTTTACCCTCCACAAATTAAAAGCTATATTTTAGTAGTGAGCAGTTTCCTTTAGAGAAAAGGAGGAAAGCCAGAAATACACATTCGTAATGTAGGGAGTTATTTGATTACAAATGTACCCCAGCAGCTTCTCAGGGATGACTATTTTGCAGTTTGTTTAATGAAAGTTGCATTTTTCTTGTGACTTTTCTAGCTAGTTATGAGAAGTCCAAAAGGAGAGATTAATCAACTAGTAGGCTCTGACTGCTGTTATATCAAGAGCTATTTTCCCATTAGGAAATTGTATATGTCTAGGAAATGGTAACTGTTGTTTAAAAAACTCTTGGATTTGCTTGTAAAACATGAAACTTCAGTAAAGAAGAGGCTTTTTTTCTAAGCAATGTCTTGGAGATAATTGAACAGTCACCTATGTATCAAGAACTTCAGTGTTGTTTTTACATGTAACCATAATATTAATTAAGGGACTTTGTAATCATCCTTCAGTTAAGAGCAAGAGCAGAGCAATAAACATCTTTTGATGGTCCCCCACAGCCTGAGATTTATTGTCTAGTTAAAATTTTAATAGTGTAGTTTCAGGACTTTTATACTTTAGTTGCTCTAGAGAATTGTACAGCTGAAATATTTAATATATATTCATATATTCAAATCATGGTCTAAAATCAACAATGACCTGGATGGTGTCTGTCTTGGATGGTCCTAAAAATCTCCAAAAATTGAACTACACATGAGTTATTAATGTTTTGGTGGTGTTGTTTTAGTCCTGTTCTACTTGGCAAACCCACAATATTTTGAAGTTCTTGCAGGTTAGAGTTACTGGGGGAAACTGTAATTCTTCAATGGGAACAGAGCCAGAAGGGAATAAATTTTAATCACATTCTATTATCTTCAAGATGGCAGTGTTTTTGAAGCAAATTATATACTATTTATTCCATTTATATACATATAGATGGACACGCATTTAAATGTCATTTCAGTGTGCAAATGACTCGTTATAAAAGTCACAATAAAGGACCTCTAAAATAACACTACAATGTGCCCCAAAAAGTCCAGCTAGTTCATTTTGGCTGAGGTAGAGGAAAAATGTGCACATTTCTGGGGCAGAGTCACCCACAGGAACAATCATTCATCAAGTAGTCATAATCTTGACACAGCAATGTGTCCATTAATTTTATTTTCACCAAAGTCAAGAAAAATAGTTGCGCATAAGAAATTTGAGAATTTGGTGTGATACCCTAATTTTGCTCCCAAACATGCCAGAATTTTCAGTTTCTTAAAGGGTTTAGAGCAGGGTTCAGTAGTGACTTTTCAGATAGTTATTTATGTTTTAGAAAATGTACTACGTGTATTTCCCAGGACTTTAGAAAGTATTATGCAAGAGAACAAACTCTGCTTGTTGAAATATATGAGCAAAGCATATGTCATGAAGCAGTAGCCTAGCTTTTGCTTTTCTTTTTAAACAACAGTTTTCAGAAAATACTTGCTTTTAGAATGTTGTGATCCATGGGTGGTCAGTGGGAGATTTTCTGGGCATTTTTTTTGAAGTTGAATGATTCTGGCTTTTACCGGGCCCTTTCCTGGGCTCTTACCCTGGGTTCCTACATTGTATTCCTGATAAGTCTTAAGAAGTGTAAAGCCAGGGACAGAAATTATTGATTAGCAAAGTCAGCTTTGCCGGATAAGGTCCCTCACATTTTAAGTCTCTAACCCAGCTGAGGAAGCTGTGAAGACACTGAAAGGATGGTGGACTTTGTGAGGACAGGAATCTGCAGTTTGAAATTATTGAGAGGTATCATTTCATTTTGTCTTCTGTAACAAGACACTTCTCTGATTTTGACAAGTAACATCAATTTGAGGTTGTGCATGAGAGGACAATTAATATTAAAGGTATGAAAATATCCTTACAAGACTGCAGCTCTTGCATAGATCCCTGAATTTCAAGAGAGAGGACAGATCCTATCAGTGACCCTTAACCATTTCTGCCAGCTATTCTCACATCAAGCTTATAGATCTGAATTAAACCAAACCTTTTTTTTAAAGAAGACATTTGGTTTTGCTATTAAGTTTTCAAGTGACAGGGGATACATTATATCAAGTAGACTATTTTAGTGCTAATTTACCTACCTAGTAAGAATGCACATTATTTTCAGTCTGATTTTTTTGCTCTATCCATTGGACATTTTAATATCGCTGTCTCCAATCTTAAAGCATACTTGATGATTTATAAGATGGGAAATATTTTTGGCATGGATGAGCTCATAAAATATGATCAAGTCAAGCATTCAAAATTACCTTGGATAAGTTGGCATCTATAGAGTCTTTCAGGAAAAGACAGGTTTTCCAGCCACAGCCCCTTTCCTGTAACCCTTTTCTGAGCTATTCCCAGTTTCTGAACATCCCTTTCAAGTAAAAGTCAGCTGGAGAGCACCCAGAGATTCAGCTTGTCTCATGCTCTTTTATTACTCAAAGCAATTTACCCTGTGATCCTAAGATGCCTGTAGTAAAAACCAATTTTCTTTAAAAAATGGTGAGCTTTATAAACCTTACAGAGCTCTCTTTCAGGATGGCAATTCTCATCATTTCAGCTGTCACACCATATTTACTGCTGTCACTGCTTTCTGTAAAAATAATGAAGTGAAACAATGCCCACAATTGTTAACATCATCCTGGGTATGAAACATTCATGTTTCCTGGCAGATCCTAAACCAGAGAGAAGCAAACTGAGGAGAAAACCTTTGGCAACCCCAAACACCATGAGCAGAAAGTTGCAGCCTAGAGCCAGTAAGAGGAGATAGAATGTGAGGATAACAAATGGGGGTTTGGTGAGTGACACCTCAGGGGATGGCTCTGAAAATCCCTTGGGTAGAGTGGGATTTCCCTGTGTGGAAAGTTTGAGTGCAAGGGCCTGCTTGGCAAAATACAGTTGGGAGAAGGAACATTCTCAACCCCTTCTTGGATGCACCAGGATTTCTGCTTCTGAAGACAACATGAGAAACCCTGAAACAGCCTTGTCTGTCACCATATTAGCTCTGCCACAGCCTGGTAGATATTGGGCATTGGCCTGTTGGTGTTAGCTCTCATCATGCTTGAAGAATTATTTATTTTTAGCAGTCACAGTAACTCCATGATTGTACATCTTTATTAAATTTTATATTCTGTAGAAATGTCTTCACATTTGTTGTTTACAGGGACTTTTTTTGCCTGTTTGTAGTAAGTGATCTTTGCAGCCCTGGACCTTAATAGATTGAGGAAGCAGGAGTTGGTGTGAAATGCCTTGAGGGTTTTAACCCAAACTGAACTGCAGGTCTCTGTGGGTAGAGGACATTCCTTTGTGAATGGAGTGTAGGAGGTCTAGAGACATGAGAGTAAAAAGACTGCTCCTGGCAGATTTCAGAATACCACATTTTAGTTATAGTTAAAGGTGGTTTTTATAATATACTAATTTATTCTACATGGTTTCTAGTCCTGCTCCCAACTTTAACTCATTTTCTCTTTGCTGGCTTCATTATTTTCTCAAATCCCCCAAATTTTTGACTTTCCCAGGACTTCCCACTCAGCTGTACCACGTATGGGAGAAGAAGGGGAAGCCAGAATGGTTCTGTTATTGCAAAGGTGAATATTCCAAAATATACCAAAAATCCAAACAAAAAAAGAGGAAACTCCAGTGTAAAAATTACATTGATGACCCAGGGAGTGTTCTGAGCTTGTAAGCAAATGTGCAAATTGCTGTCAGAAGGGGGTAATTGTACAAATGCCTCTAATAAGCTGTAGAGTTTACTTCCTTGAGTAGAAATTTGAAAGCTGAAATAAATATTTTCTTCCAGAAAATATCAGTTTATGACATTCAAAGCTGGAAAGTACCATCCCTGATTTATAAAAGCGAAATTAAATTCAGAGATGACTGTGTGATTTGCCTAAGAATTCAGAGACGGAAATGGACATAAAATCATGGAGGAGAACTCAAGTGTGACAACCAAGTGTGACTCCAAGTTCCAAGGAGAAGTGATGCCTCCAGTGTATGTAGACAGCCAGTTTAGCTCCTTGATGCCCTCGAGCCCTACACTTCTGCTCTTAGTGGCTGTGAAACACATCCAGTCAAGAGGACAGCATTTCGTGTCTGTTCACTTTTCATGGGTACAAATGGAAACACCAGATGGAACCCAAAATTTAGCAGACCCTAGATACTTTATGACTGTCTCAGGCATTTTTTTTGTTTGGGAAGACATAGATCTACTGCTACTTCTCTTAGCAGAAAGGGTCACTGAAAGACTAAAAACTGATGGTGCTTTTCTAACTGCTCTGAGAAAACTGGCTGCGCTAAAATTCTTCCTGACTTGTGTTACCACAAAAATTGTAAAAAGAGTTTTACAAGCTGTTGTGCTTTACTGCAAAACAAACACATTAAAAACATTTAATGACCATTGCTTCTTGCATCTTCCTGTTAATTTAAGTAATTTAGCCCTATAAAGGAACTGAGAGCTGTTTGGCTGGAACAGCTTAAGGTGTTTATTAATATTGGTTGGTTGTGCTGTACTTGCAATGTGAGCCTAGACAGGAACGTACAGCTCTCAGCACTGTGCTGGCAAGAGAAGTTAACTTTGCATTTGCATAAGCACGTAGGAAACAAAACAGTTATGATACAGTGAAATGCAGTTAAGTATTTTTTTCTACTGGGTCATTAACTGGAATTTCATATTCTGGGGATGTTCATCCTCAGACCCTGAACCTAAGGGACCTTGCACCTCCACGGGCCTTCCAAAGCTGTGTTATAGGTGCCTGAGTAGAGGGTGATTTGTGGTGCTATGGATACATGATTGGGGTGTGATTGGAGTGTGATTGGGCACTGATAAGAATGGGGTGTGTGTGGGATGGGTGCAGGGTGTGTGTGGGATGGGTGCAGGATGGGGTGGGATGGGATGGGATGGGATGGGTGCAGGATATGTGTGGGATGGGTGTGTGATTGGCCTGTGATGGATGAGGGATGGCCACTGGTTCCAATTAAAGCTCAAGTGCAGCTGCAAAATTCCAACGGCACCCACATCTTAGGCACAGCTTTCCTGCCTCTCTTCCTGTATCACCAGGTTAATTCACAGTATGTGCAACTGATTTGGCAGATATATGGATTCCAGAATAACTTGGCACCAGCTGTACATATTATTGGCAATTTTTCAAACCTCTCCATTCGTGTGGATCTCAAAGCCGGTCTTGCTTCATTTGTAAGTGCAGTAATTTGCCCAAGTCATGCATGTTGCCCCGTAATAAAGTTATTTCTCCAATAAGTTCAGACCTGTTGGACAACTTTGTGCTGGAATTAATTATGTTTCCTGACATCCACTGAGGAGTGACTCCCAATTTGCATATGCTTGCTTTGAGTCATAATTCCAGACCTGTCAATTGATCTTGTTCTGTATATTCTGTGTACTCACACTTTACAGTAATGTGGTTTTCCATAAGTCATGTAAGTTATGCATTTTATCATCTGTAGTTTCTTTGTGTCAGAATATTTGTGCTTCGTTTTTATATCCTGGATATGAATGAAATCCAAAGGTTCAATAAGTGAGGCTTCATGAATACTGCTGAAAGTTTTCTACAGTGGGGCTTTAAAATACACTAAAAGAACACAGTATTTCATGTTTGGAAGTTCTGCTCTATTGGAGGAGAAAAACGATGAAACTGGAGGGAAAGAAAATGGCTAGTGGTGAGAGAAATGTGAAGACATGGTACAAAGGAGGCTGGGGCATCACTTCCTTTTCTCTCAACTCTTGCACAGGGCTTGCACCCAGCTCTACATGCTGCAGATATGTTTGGTATGTTAGTGAAGAAAGAAGAAAAAGTTGGGCATAAATTTTAGGCTGTGTTTCTGCATGGTACCCATTTCTCTTTTATTCTCTTCAGCATCAATCTTGTCAGCCAGTATTTACTTTGATAATTCTACTTTCTTCTGTTATGAATGACCAGGCTGGGTCCAGTTCAGGCTGGAATATCAGGTAGAAGTAGGGCACGTGAAACTAAATTTAATCATCACATGATGCTTTCTGCGGGCTGAGATTTACTAGGGGAAAAATGGGGTTCCTACATTGAGGCTAAATAGGTCTGCAGGTGATATTGCTGGAGCAATATCTAATTCACTGAGTGTGCCTTCTGATAGATGTGTGATGTGCCAGCTGGATAGATTCCTGCTAGGAGTGGCTATAAACCTTTTTATTAAACATGATTCAGCTTTTCTTTACTTCCCTCTCCCCTCTAGTACTCAGAATTGCAATTTTTATCCTTTTTATTAGGTAGGAAAAATAAGGCAAAGAATGAAAGATTTCATCTGGAGTATGAACCTCTTTCCTCAGACCTCCTAAATGGAACTAGTTCCTGGAAAGTTTGGACAGTTCTTTTGTTTTCCTTAATAATTGCAAGTACTAAACCACCACAGCAGAAGAGAAATTTGTATTGCCATGCACTAGTTGGTGATTTTATGTCCATTTTGACTTCTCCCTGTCTCTTTCCTCTGTCTTCTAGTGCACAGCTTGTGGAAATATGTAACATTTCTGTGGTGCAGCAGAGTGGGAGGCAGAAAATCTGGATCTTATTACCAGTTTGGCCATGGTCTTCCTATGTGAACACGGGTAAGTAATTTATTTCTGCACTCCTAATGCAGCCATGTTAATCACTTCGTGTACTTCACAGGGTGAAGGTGGCTGATCTGTAGCATTCTTGAAATGTTTAAGCAGTTAAGATGGGACTCCCAAAGTATGTAAATTATATCTTTGCACTGTGTTTGGCTAGTTTGGATACTTCTGGGCAACTTGAATCTTCTCTGTGGGACAGAACAAGTGGCTACAGCTGCTCATGCTCATACCCCCAGATGTCCTGGGATGTGTATGCAGAGCAGCCCAGACCTGCTCTTCAACAGCTCCTCAGGTGAGTCACCCTCATGTTCCACCCTGTAAAGATTTTGGTATGAAACATGTAGGATTAGCAAAGTTGGCAACCACCCTTTTGTGAAAAGGAAAATATTCTGATCTTTGGTGAGAAGAATGATCAGGGCAAAGCAGGGTGGGAGAGAGCAGGTGGCCCACTCCCTCCTGCCAGATGCAAGTTTATACCTGCACATCTCTTTGAGCCATGCTTTCAAACGTGCCACTGATGCACCAAGCTGGTACCAAAGTGCAAATATCAGGATTGATTCACATTATAATGTACCTTTCAGTCATCTACTTGTTTCCCAAAATAAATAATCTGCATAGGTTAAAGAGTGCTGTCATCCTCATGCATGTCAAAATTCTCTGGCTCACTCTGTTTGCTTAGTACCTCTGATCCTATAAATGGTGTGTACTGTGCTCTTCTTGGAGTCCTACTGCCTTATTTTCCCACTTAGCTTGGCAATGTTAGAAGGGACATATTATTTTTCCCCTTCTTTCTTTTTGTTTTTCTGGCTGTGCATTTAACTGGGGCTGTAAAATGGTAGCATTCATTGTCATTCTGGCACAAGCTTCATGCTTTACTTGATAGTGGGCACTGCTTGCACCAGTGTGTAAATGCAGCAGAGTCGTGCTAACCTACTCCTTCAAGTGCAGCTTGTCTGTGCAGCGTGTGTAAGAAAAAGGCCCACACCTGGGGCTGACAGGGCTTGAGAATAGATCTGGAAAAGCACAAGTTTTCCCTAGAAACAGAACTGCAGGGCTCACAGGCAGCAGCTGAGCATCAGGCTCAGATTCAAGCTCCATGCAAAGCTGATGGATGGCACAGTCTGGAAAAAGGAAGAGGAGGGAAAGCTGCCTCTTGGTCAACAGGCTATTCCATAGTTTATTCTGTTTCAGATCCCTGTCCAGCGAAGACTCCTGTGTGCACTTTGTGCACTTACATAGTCCTACCAAGCCAGGTGTGACTTCGGGGGGCTGCCGAATTAATCTAATGCAAAATTATGTCTGAGGATTAGGTGACTTCCAGGACTGGTTCTCTACTGACTATCTTTGGATCATTTAGAAAAAAAAAAAAAAATTATGTTTTCAGAGCAATCAAGACACCAGGAGGATCTCATAATATGAAAAATTTACCTGTTTTTCCTCTAATTTTCTAAAATTAAAGATTCTCAAGCATTTATTACAATTTTTTACTGCTAAGTCTTCCTTGCTAAACTACACTGAAGAGTAAAACTTTTTGAAGGTAGAGGGGTGTATGAACAAGTTCTAAGGTCTTAAAATTGCGTTAGTTGGCAGGGTGTAGGTGGTTTACCAGAGTTACCAAACAATACTTCCATACAAACACAAGGTGCAATTAAATGCATTCATCTTGTTCATCAGATTGGAATTGAAGCAGCTTCCAGAATCTAACTGTGTTTGATATCTGCACATAACATGAAATGATCTCGAAAAAGTTTGCCATGATATTTATTTTTGTCTCTTCCCCGGTTTACTGGGAACTAACGGAGGAAACCAAAGGGAGCAAGTTAATCAAAATATGGGGGTAAGTGATGGGAATTTAAAGGAAAATCATGGTTATTAAAGTGTTTTTCTTCTGCTGAAAATCATCCTAACTCCTTATGCAAGACTTCTGCAGCTTCTGCTTTGGCAAGTAGCATTGTGGGTCTTCATAGCTGGAAACCTGATATTGTCTGTGGCCTTCACGGGTGAGAGAGCGAGTATGATGTGCTCGCCTTCTATCGATTTTCCAGATCCAAGGATGCTAATATTTTTCATATGCAATTACACTGGTGTTTACATTATTTTGGGATTTGAAGTCTGTTTTGATGCTTTATGAAGTCTGACATTGCCTGAATAAACAAATTCTTAATAATTGATTAAAAGGCATAGCTGTACCACTTAATCTGTCTGTGCAAGACGCATTTTTCCTCTGGGAAAGGACCAACCCAGCATTTAGTTAATCAAGTTTTAAAAGCTGTGAATTTAAGCTCTTTGGGATATATACATTATCAATTGCAGGAAGCTGGGAAATAAAAGGAACTTTTCAAATAAAAAGATGTCAATTTAATAGCGAAGGAGCTGGAAACAGATGTTTCACGCAAAGCGTAAGAGTTGTGTCATTCCTTTAGGTTTTCAAAGTCACTTCTTGTCAGATGCATTGGTTAAGAGAGAAAATTAATGAGCTGTGTTAAGTTTTATTACACAATCTTCTGATGTGGGAAAGCTTCCCTGCAGGAACAGCTCTGTGCATGGCTTAACTGATTTAGGCATGCCTGGTGCAGTATTCTCCAGAATGTGTTGAAGATCAAAGTAGGGAGAGTTATTCAGGTTTTATGGCAAGGTAATTAAAAAAATATGGGGATTATTACACATAAATCATACTTGCATGAATTTGCTGGTAAAATAAAATTTAATAAACACATTTAAAAAATGAGACCAGGAAAATATTCGGCCACATTTTTTCACCGTTGCAGATGCAAATCTGCACCCTCAAGTCTACAGAGTTGACCTGTTTCTTCCACTGCAGAGAATTTGGCCCAGTTGCATTCTAGTGGAGTTTTGGTGTTTTCATTTACTAAAAAAAAAAAAAAAAAAAAAAGCATATTGAGCACACTGAGCTCTCCATCAATGTGAAGATGGGTACTTTGTACCAAACACAAAGGGGTCCCAGGTAGAGCAGTCGCAAGAATTCCCTGGGTTTCTGAGGTGGTTTCATCTGAAAATTCATTCTAGAAATTTGTGTCTCAAATTTGTTAGCATCTGTTACAGTGCAGACTCTAAGTGAAGAAAAGGTTTTGACTCCTTCTGGGTAAAGGAGTTAAAAAAAAAAAAAAACGACCTAGAAAACTGCAAGGACTTTCTGTATGAGTGCATACAAACTCAGGAAAGATTGTGGCCCATCCTCTCTGGACATGCACTCTGGACAGGAGAAATGGATGCATGCACTGTACTCCAAATACGGCTCAAAAATCGCAGCCTAGAAAGAGGGAGAAATGATCCAGTTGGAAATGTTGAAGTACTGATCATGAAATGCAGAAAACATTTTTCTCTGGATGGGAGAGAAATGAGGATTGTGAAACTTCTGTTTAATGAGAGGAGAGCTTCCACATTTCTGTCACATAAATATGCAGAAAGCATAAGCTTATAGCTTCAGCTGTCCTGAATTCAGTGATACCATATGATGACAGAACACACATGCACATGCCTGTATAAATATATACACAGCCGAAGTCAAAACATATAACACTGTCAGGACTGAGCTTTCTCTCTTTAAGGATGTGCATATGCCCTCTTTAGTCTAATTGGGTTTATGACTCTTCATGCATGTGTATATGCAAGAGATATAAAATACAAGCACAGTAGCTGTTAATGAGAAATAACATTTTCTTGTACCAGCTGCAGGTCCCTGAGAGACTACATGTGAAGTTCACAGTGAAAACTCTGCAGCTCCCTGGCAACAGAATAAGTGGAACACACTTGGCTGTCATTTTCCCAGTCTTTGCTGCAGTCCTAAATTGCATTAAAGGGAAGCTATTGACTGGCAAGTCCGTGCAGATGAAACAATTTTGACAAGGAAATCCTGTGTGAAGTTTCAGGTGAAAATCTACCCAAGCTTTGCTCTTCTGGGTGATGAAAAAATTTCCTGAAGAAGCAGAAGAAACCACCACATAATGTCAAAGTGCTTAAAGGTACTTGATTATGAAATGCTGAACACCTTGGTGTTTGGCATGGTGCTCTCACACTTCCAATGCTTTTCAAAGAATCAATACAGGCTGCATCTAGTAGTGACAATGAGTGTGCATTAGAGACATACTGCCTGGAACTGTGAGCTGATGGGCAGACCTGGAAATATTGCAGGACTGAGTTTTATCTGCATGCTCCCTGAGTCTGCAGAGCTGTTAATCACATGTGCACAGTCTTGAAGACAAGGACCAGAAAACTCACTGAGATTTTGAAACAACAATAATGTAAAGCCTGTTGCAAGATTTAATATAAAATCTGAACAGTATTCTGTGGTGTATCTGGTTCTTGTTTGATGTACTTCTTCTGCCACAGTTAATATAGTGTTTGCAGTGCACACATAAAGCAGATATGCCCAGATTCCTCTCTAAAAGAATTATTTTGTAGTCATGCAGGCTATCTTTTCTGTTATTTCTTTCCCACAATTTCTGTAGGCTTTATTTAGTTATGTAAGTTGTTCTTAACAGCTTTCAACATAATTTGCTTTAATGTAATGGTAGTGACAGATGGTTATAGAGAAGGCTATAAAGATTCTTCTAAAAAATTTCTGAGTAAGAGGGAAGTCCCTCTTTCTTGGGGCTTTCCAAAGTCTGAGAGAAAATAATCCTCAAATGAGCTATTCAGAGACCAGCTTTTCTATTCTCAGGTGGTAATGATTGTGTATTTTACTACAGCAGAAAAAAATCACCCTCCAACACACCATCAGTCAAAACTTTCAAAATATTTCAGCCTCCCAAAAGTAGAATTGAAGTACGTAAGCTTTCCTGAAGGCTGGTGCCAGTCCTTCAGACATGCAGTTTAATTTCAGCCTTACTTATTCTGTATGCTTGAGAACATCAGTGAGCTGATTTTCTTGCTGTTGCTGCAGACATGCTGATGCAGGCGTGCATGTTTCATGCAAGATCTGCAGAAAGAGAGGGACATGCCCAGCCTATTGCACAGGCTGGCCTGTCGGGCTAAGGTCACTCTGACTTGAGTGCTCCCAAGGTATTCCCTTCTTCCCAAAATCAACCTGAACCCTCACCTCAGTTGTGTTAAGGTCAAGGGCTGGCCAAAGCTGGCTCCAAGCCTTTAACTACTTCACATCATTATTTCACCCTTTGTAGAATGGCATTGTCATTGGAAAAATCCTCGGAATTCTTATCTAGAAGCTGCTCTAAATGTTGGAACATTATTACTATTAGGTTACTGTGGAACAAGAAAAAACTGCCCTGAACTTTTCTCAACTGTGTTTATGACTAGGGTGCAGCCTAAATGAACCTGTATCCAAACAGATTCATGGGCACTGTGTTTCTCAAGGCCAAAACTCATTTTAGAGCCTTACTAGGTTTACTTCAAACATTTCCATCTTCCCTGCTTGGAACAGCTGGTTATCACCCTAACTGCAGGAATTAAGCCATTTATGGGCAGAATTTTGTGTTTGTGTGCTAACACCAGTGTCAGCAGGAGAATAATCACTGGGGTGATGCTAACTCAAAAATGTTATTGCCCTCAAATAACAGTGACAAAAGGCTTTAAAGAGGAAGCAGGACCCTATAAAATCTGCTTCTTCTGATCCTAAAAGGATCAGATAAAATGAGGAAATGTCTCTGAACTGTTGGGATGGTTTTGTGATGAGATACATGGCCTGGGCTATCTGATTATGGGCCATCTGCATCTCATACCTCCTTAAAGGTGAAATTTGCTCCTTGCCAATTTTTCCTTTGGAGTTGCATCATCTTTTGCTCACAACTATCTACATAGATGAGATTTTAATAATTTCTTACATAAGGCAGAGAAATTTAGTGGTTTTGCCTAACTAGAGCTCTACTAATATATTTGAATCAAGGCCATGCCTTTCTGACCAAGATCTCTCTAAACTATTGAAGGAGTTGAGCTAATGTTTATTGATTTTTTTGATGAGTGCAATGATTTGGTAATTATCTATTATCTTTAAATACTTTATTATTTATTTTCTTTATTATTTCTCTATCTATTATCTTTATAAATACTTTCTTTTCTGAGTGTGCAGTGTTTAATGTGTGGTTTTATTTATTAAATAATGGCATATGCTTATGTTACAGGGGTGTACAAGATAAGCCTCCTTTATGAGTTAAATGCTCCATGTATTCAATCATGGCATCAGTCAAGCTGTCATGCACTGAGGACACTGAGGTGCAGTTCTGACACAAGTGTCCAAACAGGTATGCAACACTGTCCATACATACAGCAAAGCTGCTGTAAGAGAAGGAAAACTCCTTTCATATTTTTAACAAATACTGCTAAAGGTGTGATTTTTAATGGAATTTTCATTGTTATCAGTGTTGTTGTTGAGAGATAACTCAAAATTCTTATGTGACAATGCAAAGACACAGAGAGCCTGCTTTCCCTCACCTTGATATGCTCAAGATTTAGAACTTAAGAGGAGTGACAGAGCAGCTTGGCAGGCACCTGGTGTCCAGCCAGTGACAAATCACCACAATTTAAATAGTAGGCTTCATTCTATTATCACACAATCACGTAACAATTTACCTTTTATAAATATATATGTATATTTATATATATATATATATATATATATATATATATATATATATATATATATATATATATATATATGCAAAACTCTTAGGCACTGTGAGTTTTAAGACAAAGTCCAGCACAACAAGGAGTAGAACAACACACTGAAAGTTGAGAAGTGGCCACAAGATGTGCTTTCAAAGCGTGAAACTGCTTGGTCAGAAGGAGGAATTTCAGTTCTTTGCAATTAACCCTACTCTAGTAATCTTTCTGCAAGAAGGCACAGACATCTGTTTGTCTTTCCATGCACCATGTGCTGTGGCAGAATGAAAATCAGAAGCAGAGCTAGTTGCCCTTCCACAAACTCCCAGATCCAATTTAAGATTATTGGGATATAGACTATTTGAAGTGGCACAAATAACAACAGAGAACAAAACACAACCCAAATATCCCTAAATTCAAGTACAGAAATTTTATTTAAACTTCCCTTGATACACTTTAAAACAAACTTGCAGTATTTTCTGTGCTTATTGCTTATGCTCAGTGCAGGTAATTGACTGCTTTTAGGCTTTAAACTAATTATCATCCTGGAAAGCACTTTCCAAACCACAACTGCTTTATGGGCCAGCTCTCAGCGAATCACAGGAGTTCTGCTGGTGACTTTGGTGGCAGCAGAGGCAGTGCTAATGAAGCAGTCATATAAAAGAAAAAAGCTGGGGGAAAAGCAAACTACCAGTGCTTTGAGGTTAAGGTTAGAAGGTTGCTATAGACATTACAGCAAAATGATTTGTTCTATAGCTTCTTCTTGAAAGTGTAAATGCATCATTGGCTTATTATGCACGTCCTGATCTTTGCCTGTGTCCGTGCTCTTGCCACACACTGGAGTCTATTTTGCTTCGCATTTGCTATAGACAACTTTTTGGGCTCCATGTGACAGATGAGCTATTTCTCCCCTGCTGTTCTCAAAGTTTTTTATAATATCAGCCTTAAAAATCACATTTCTTTGGGAAATTTCTCCATGATAAAGTCAACCATAAAATGGAAGACAAATGCCTTCGGGCTTATGAATTCCCTTTCTCTCGAGCAGCAAAACGCTGTTATTTTGCGAAGCGTCTGTGTTCATTGTTTCTGTGAAATCTGAACTTTTCCCGCTCGAAGACAGCGAGCTCGCTGAGAATCTGGCAGGAGGAGTATTAGATCTCTTTGTAGGAGAGCGGGGCGGGGGGAGCAGACGGCCGGGCCGCATCGATGCGGGCTGCGGGATGCGCTCAGCGAGAAACTGGGCTCGGGGTGTCAGCTGTCAGTCGGCAGGGCATCTGTCGGGGCAGGGCTCTCTGCAGCTCTGTGAGCTGTGCTCTCCGTGCTCTGCGGATTCCAGCCCTGATGGAGCACATCCCCAACAGCTGAGCCCGCTCTGCCGCGCTCACTCCGCAGCCGGCGCTGCCCCGCTGGAAGAGCCCGGGGGATTAGGTACTCCAAACAGCTGTCCGTAGCGCCGTGGATTTATTTGGGCTAAATGAGAACTTGCTTTCTTTAGCTAAATCAAAATTTATCAGACAGTTTTACTGTTGGCAGTTAAAATAAAATGTGTTTGCTGAACAGTAAACACCTTGTTACTGTTAGGAAGGATTATATAAACAAAAGGCATACACAATGAAGTCTTATGCCAACTGACTTACTGTCAAAATAATATACTGCTGTAAGCGGAATTGTGCTCACTTGAAGGAAATTATAGGCCTAAAAACACATCTTGAATGACAAAGAAGCCATTTTCCCACAAATAATCTTTAAAAGTTTTAATACACTGTGCTTCATAGAAGTGGTTTCAGAGACCTAGGATGCTGAATCCTCATACAGGAATGTTAGGAAAAACTGGGTGAACTGCCTGAGAGCTTCAAAGGTTTACTGAATTTGCATAATGCACTGGATCAAGCAGATTTAACATTTCCCCCCTACGAGAAATGTGAGAGTTTTTTTGTCCAACAAAAACTACAAACCCTCCCTTTCAAAATAGGATACACTGTTCTTCTTTCACTTATTACGCAGTGTAATTTGTTCAACTAAAGAACAATCATGAGCAACAAAGTAAATGTAGCAATCATATTAGACAATTTATGTAGCATATAATAGCTTCCTTTTACTCCTTGAGAAACTTAAAATAAGGCAGGTATTCTTTTATGTGATCACAAGGATAAAGGCAGGTCACTGAAAGGAGTTATGGTAACTACAATGAGTTTTGGACTATTCTTCAGAGAGATTGAAAATGAATTAATTTTCTTTGTTAAAAACTTATGTCCCAGTCCAGGAAAACATAGGGCTAATGTTACATGCACCTTCTCACTCCTTTCTGAATTTCACTGCAAAAACATTTGCATTTCTTCCTACAGATGGACAAAGCATTTATTTTAATTTAGGAGTTAAAACACCAGAATCCATCTGAAATTACAGGAAATGTCTTCCCCTTGCAGAACCCACTATGTGGCTGTAATGTAGACAGGAAAGATGACTACACTAGGAAAGATGGACAGTATCTCAAAACTCAAGAGCTATAACCTGCATTCCAGCTAACGGTTTCTCAAGGATAATTTGAGGAAAGATTTATTAAGTCTGCAAATTCTTGAGTAAAACTCTGTAATTTACACAGATGTGTGTTGTGGAACCCCAGTGAAGCATTTATTAGTGTATTTAGGTTTATTCCTTGCTATGTCCATGTTTGGAAGACTTACTTTTCTAGGAAGAGAAAATGCTGGAAAATTCCACTGTTGAAAAGTGGAATTTTAATGGTGCCTTATAAATTTTCCTTTAGCCAAAACTGGCTCCAGGTGAAGTTAAGATGAAGCTTTCCACACATTTCCCAACAGAATGTCTTGCTTCCTTAATGTTATGCCTGACCTTAGAGATGCTCCTTTTCCATATGCTTACTGAAAAGCTTATATAATATTACTTTGTGGACAAATATAGCAATTTCTTTCCAATTAGTTTTTCCAGTTCTTTAGGAAAACTTGGGGACCCAGTAATAATCCCTCTGTGCTATTTGTCATGACTGTAGTGTAATAAAATGTAGAGAGGCTCTTAAATCCACCTTCTTACATCTTAGAAAAAAGTCACAAATGGAAAGATTTCTTTTAGTTAATCTTCCAGTGACAGAAAAATATATCTGGTTATTAAATGCTGCTGCTGTAAATTTTAGGACAATGTCTAGAACTACCATTTTGTTGTGTTAAACAAAAATGGGCATTTAGCAATCTTTCCATGGGAAATCAAGGATAAAGTAACTTTGTGAGGATTTGGTCTTTTTAAACCATGCTTATAATTTATGCTGGTACACAAGTGATTTGCCTGGACTAATTAATTAGGGTCAAACCCATTATAGGTCCACACTGTTAACCTTTGACATAAACCTGAAGGATCAGGAAAGATGATCACCTATTTTAATTATTTTATGAATTCAGAGTTTTTTTAAATGCAATTACAGACAGGGTATTTTATGGAGAACATGATACCTAGAATTTAATCCTTCCTTCAAACCAGGCATTAAATGGCTTACTGTTCCAAGAAAAGGTCTGTCATTTATGAAACTGCATGCAAATTTTTAGCATGCATCAAATTACTTTCCCTGGCATGTGATATGGCACAGGCAGAACAGTGACAAAGGAAGAGGCAAAATTAAAGTAAATTCTCCCATGCACTAACGTGCTCCAGTGTGAAGCAATTAACATTTCCTGAACAATCTGCTCTGCAAAGAGCAGGTCAAGTGAGCCACAGTTGCCTTCAGATTTATTTCCTTCTCTCCACAGAACTTCTTGCATTATAAAAACTCCTGACACTCAGTGAGGAAGATACAACTGTTAGGAGCTACTCAGACCCAGCTATCCAGTTTGTGCACGCCCCTTGGCCAGATGCCTGCTGCTACACAGGGGGTTTGATTGCACAACTCTACCTGCCCTCCTGTCTCAGCTATGCACTGACCCAGCTACTGATTAGCCCTGCATTTCTAGGAACTTGGCTATCTCTCTGACCCATAATCCTCTGTCAAATGTGGTTGACATTTGGGAAAGATTTCCAAAGCTAGAAAGAGATAAAGTGTGTGATTGCACAGGCTCATTTCCTTAGGGAAGAGTAATACACAAATACATATATATGTATTTGCAGTGATTTATCTGGTAACATATGTATCAAAGCTGTAGGTAATTTGAGATTTTGTGGTAACTATAAATGCTGTGTTCAGAGACTAGCAAAGTAAGTTGAACTTAAAAAGTCGACACACAAAGGAGCTCGAAAAATTCCGACTTTGGATCTGCTGCCAGAAACATAAAGTGAGTTACCTCTAAAAATAAGAGCCCTGTCTTCCAGATGATGTGAGTTTCACCTTTAAACCAGGATCAAACTATTTTCTTTGTAAAGAAACCTATACTTTGGTTATTATCTCTCATTACTCTCCATGGGAATTAGGCACACAGCCTACAAATCTCTAGCAAAACTCACCATTGCCTCCAGGCTGCTGCTTTCCTGGGCTTCCCCAGCCTGTGTTCACCTTACATGTTAAGTTGACAGGGCTGTCATCAGTCCCAGCCACCTTTCACTGCCACACCAATGTCCTAGCTGTCCTTCCTCTTGGTCACCATTCAAGCAATGTCCATCAGTTTTATTTTTCATTGGAGGGAGTCAGTGGCTTGCAGCTGTTCTGGGTTTCCACCTCTGGCAAGCAGAGGAATGCACATCTTTAGCTCTGTTGGCTTTACTGCATGTTTGGCTGAGCTGTAGCTGGTCCTGTACCTGCTGCTATAGTGCTGCCCCCACTAACAGTGTGGGACTGCTCTTGCAAAGTGACCTTTTCTGTGTTTAAAGACGTAGAAGTAAGGCCACTCAATGCTTCACCAGGTGATCTTAGCCCTCCTATTGCTCCACCTGCAAAGAACACCACCTTGGCTTTGTTGAAGGCAGCATTTCCTTTTCTTTGTCAGGTGGTAAAGTACACGATTGCTGGTGATAGTCTGGCTCCCTGAAACCAGTGTCCCCTCTAGTTTCAGTAAGGGGACAATCAGGGACAGCAAAACATGCAGTTAGGTCTGGTTCTGTTAGTTGACCTGAGGTGTTTTCTTCCAAGAGAAAGCTTTAGGAAGAAGTTGCTGGCTTGCACACAAAGGAAGGTTGCCCAAGGAAAGAATGTTTCCATCAAAAGGGTTTTTCAGGAAGGCACACAGTATCACTTATATTTTCTTTCTGACATGCAAGCAAATTAAGTCATATCAAAGACACTTTATATGTTTTGAATTGCTAAAAGCTCCGTAGCTCTTTAAATAATTGCCAGCCAGAATATGGGTTTGCATGTTTTTGGAAATGCACATTAGTCTTGACTCTCCTCCAACTGGAATCAGTGGGAATTTGGCCAACTATATCAAAGGAAACAGCACTGGGACATGTAAGTTTGTTGCAGATGGCTGATTATTGAAAAATATGTATTTGTATGCATATGAAACAGGACAAAATAAACCCAGGAATACAATCCCCATTAGATTTAAAGAAATGTTTGGAGTAATTTTTTTTTCCAATTCTGCTCCAATGGGTCTTGTTCCAGAGCAGATTTAAAACTATTCAAATAGCTGCCCTTCTCCATTTCCGACTTTTCAAGATGGCAAAAGTTTCAGGCAAATCAGATTGATCTGAGAGATTATTGGCCCTGTGGAAACCTAGAGCATATCAGTATGATTAGGACTTTTCTCATGATTACTGAAACATCAGACTTTTCCCTTGATTTGGCCTCAGATGTAAACTTTGATCCTGAGCCTGAAATATTTTCTATTCTAATGTAGTTATCTCTAACCTGAACCACAAGCAGCACAGTGGAATGTGTGCTCTGGGATCTGCAGTGAGCCCTCTAAGCCACGCTATCAGCACAGAAAGGCTGTGGGACAGACTGGAGGCACTGGAAAAGCAGCAGTGCCCTTTGTCTCCCTGTATGGGAGGGAAACAGGGAAACAATCTGGCTAAAAGGGGCTGTGAGCACAGCCCTTGGGCGCTGGGCATCCATTTACACTGGAGAATAAGAGCTGAATTAATATCTGGAGGGACTCCTTCATGTATAGGGAAACCCCACCAGAAAATTCATGGCTACATGCAGGGGATGTATTCATTTTTCTTTTCTCTCCCTCTGCCTTCCTACAGAAGCCCTAATCACAAAACATGCAATTTTTGTCTGAAATGATTTTGCTGGAAATGCTGGGGATTTATGCAGATTACTTTACACCACTCTTGGCAGTGTCAGCAGGATTTGGGTATGTTTCTGTTTGCAATGTTCATAAAACCTGGACTGTCTGCAGTTGCAAAAATACACAAACAGATCTGGAGGTGTTTGAGTTACTTTCTGAGTCCTGATGTTCTACTAATATGCTGATTCTCACTACCTGTATCGTTTAAACTGTCACAGAAAACCCCCAAACCACCTCTTATTAAAAAAAAAAAAGAGTCTGCACTGCATTGAAACCCCTTAAAATAAATAGAAAATAACTTTTTTTCCTTCCAGAGCACTCACATTTGTTCTTTCAAAATTAGGATTCAGCAAATAGTTGGAATACATCTGTACTCAGAGGAATCCACATCAGATCATAAATTTGTTCATGTTAAACACAAACATATGAATGCACTCTTACATCCAGGGACCATGGAAGGGTTTAGAATTTGCACACTTTACTCTGTGTAATGCCAGGGCAATGTTTCACTCATCTATGTAAATAAAAACAGGCTTGTTGCATTAAAGGCATAAGTATCCTTATGCTCTGCATAAACATCACAGGATTCAATTTTGAGAAGAAATCACATAATTTGTCATATCTTTTATTGTGATTGACTTCAGTGACGGGCATACACAAACATGTGATTTTCCACTCAGTGTATCAGTGTATATCTTGGTGTGCCTTTGCTGCTAGAATAACAGGAAAAAAGATTAACCTCAGATATGCAAATAAGCTTAATTGAATAAAACAAGACAAATTGCCCCTTCATTGGAGCAGTTCCTGGTTTGGCCATGCTGCACACACCACAAGAGCACCGGGAAAGGGCTCATGTTGCTGCCTCTCATTCCTTCCCTGCTTTTCCTGAGGCTCGTGGCAGAGCTGTACTGGGGTGGCAGTATCTCAGCACTGTCAAACATTGTAGAATGGTATAAGGGACCCCAAATGTATTGCTGCAGTTACCCCACTGCAGTATAATTTAGAAACATGTGAATTTACTTGAGGCCTTACAGTCTTTCCCAAGAGCCCCAGTCTGGCAACTCAGAAGAAAAGAAGAAACTCCTCCCCACCCAAAAAACCCAAACTCAAAACATCAGCCTTTACCCTCAAAGTTTACAACCCTTGTCATTGCAAAGCAGAGGGTAAATGTGAGAACAGCTGACAGGCAAGGGCCTGGGATGGGATCTCTGCTAAGATCATTAACCATGTGTTTGTGCATTTCCAGCTGCTCGCGTGGGCTGGCAGCGCTGGTGGCGCGGGAGGCGCCCTCGGAACACCCCTCTCATCCTGGCTGGGGCTGCTGGCTGGAGGAAGTCAAGAAATCATTTGTAGAGCCTGTCCTCAGCTCTCTGCATTGAGGCTGTTTATGTTATACCATAAAAACACCCCAACAGGGAATGGTTTGGAACGGTCATATTGTTAAAGAAATGTGTCTCGAAACCAGCATCCCATTTATGAGGGCAAGAAATCTGGAGGGGAAAATGTCTTCTTTAAGAAGTGTCTTTCATTTATAACTTCTCCACCTCTGAAGCTTCATTCTTCCTCCCTTCCCTGGAAAAATCAGGGAAAAATAGTGGAGTCCAAAAAAATCTATCTGTATGCCAGATGCAGGTTTTGTTAAGCCATCTACTTCTTCTGTGTGTTGTCCCCCCTTGAGTCTATTATTTATCTTCTTTCTCTAAACAGATAAAGAGGATTTCCTTCTTCAAAAAATGTGTACCTGAGGGCCTAATAATAAATAACCTTACTTATAAGAGAACTCCCATTGAAGCCAAAGGAATTCCTTGTTAGAAAAGCACTTGCAAGATCAGCCACTAGGAAAAGAAAGCAGTGAACAAGAGATGGCTGCAATACTGGGGGGAAAAAAAATCAAAATTAAAAGATGAGGGATGGGAATATGTGGTCCTGTAAAATTATAATGGATAATGGTAACATCTAGGGCCACCACCTTTAAAAACAATTGTCTCTTTTAATTCAGCACTGTATCTACTTATGGTAAAGAAGCAGCTATTGATTTTATCAGACTTGCTAAAATAGTGTTGGAGAAATTACTACAGGAGAAAATAAATTCCAATTGAATCAAGCTAGGGTATTGTGATCTTCTGCTATGGAATCTCCATTCCAGGTTTGACTTGGTTTCAAAGAAAATTTGCCCTCGCAGCCAGGAAGGCCAATCCTGTCCTGGGAGCCATGAGGCCCAGCATTGCCAGCCAGGCGAGGGAGGGGATTGTCCCCACTCTGCTCTGCCCTGGGGTGGCACCTTGAGCGCTGGGGGCAGTTTTGGCTGCCACAATATAAGAAAGATATGAAACTATTAGAGAATGTCCAAAGGAGGGAAATTAAGATAGTGAAGGGCCTTGAGGGGAAGCCATATGAGGAGCAGCTGAGGTCACTTTGCCTGTTCAGCCTGGAGAGAGGAGACTGAGGGGAGATCTCATTGCAGTTATACCTTCCTCATGCAGGGAAGGGAAGGGGCAGACACTGATCTTTTCTCTGGTGCCCAGTGACAGAACTCGAGGGAATGGCCTGAAGTTGTCAGAGAAGGTTTAGGCTGAATATCCAGAAGAGATTCTTCACCCAGAGAGTGCTTGAGCCCTGGCACAGGTCCCCCAGGAAAGTGGTCACAGCACCAAACCTGGCAGAGTTCAAGAAGAATTTGGAAACACTCCCAGGCACATGGTGTGGTTCTTGGGATTGTCCTGTGCAGAGCCAGGAATTGGACTCAATGATCCTTGTGGGTCATTGAGTCCAGCTCAGGATATTGGATGACTCTATGATTCCACATAGTTGTCAGTAGGGCCAATTCCATTACTTTACACCAACAGTGATATTAATCTCATCTCATGCTTTATTTTTCAGTTTTACTCAGTAATTGTATGGTGTATGATCAAGATTGCTTCAAGAGTTTCTTAGGTGACATGGATTTACTTGGCCAGGCTGGATAGAGCTTTGGCTCTCAGGGCTGAAGTCAATTCATCATAGAATCATAGCATGGTTTGGTTTGGAAGGGACTTTAAAGATCCAGTTCCAGCCTCCCTGCCATGGGCTGGGACAACTTCCACTAGACCAGGTTCTCAGAGGTCCATTCAACCTGGCCTTGGACACTTCCAGGGAGCAAAATTACTCAAACTGAAAACTTGAAGGACTGTTGCTCATGGAAAATCTTTCTAGATTTTTAAAATGCTGAGCTGGTCTCTTGCCATCTCTGCCCTTAAAGCAGTGGTAGCCTGTTGTTGTAGCTCTGTGATGGGCTGAGCACACACACAGGGCTGGTCAGACTCAGTAGGGAGAAATAGTCTGTGGGTAGCTGGGAAAAAGAAAAGTTTCTGAATGCACAGCCCTTGTTCAAGTGAGCAATGTGAGTAGGTGAAACTTGGAGCAATTATTCCCAAGCTGTATTCAACTTGTCATTTTTTTCTTTCTTTTTTAAACTCCAAGAAAGGATTTTGTGCTCAAAAGTGTGCCCATTTGTTCAGTTCCAGGCAATCTAACAAAATCTAGCAACGTTACTCACTCTTGAAAGGACAATCACCACCATACAGCATATCTTAGGCTAAATCTGGTCATAATAATCAGCGCAAACTGTTTATTCAATAAGCCCCTTTTCTTGGCTCTTGAACAGTTTCTTTATAATCCTACTTTTGACATTCATAATTCTTGAGTCTGTGAAGTTTGCAAACATATTTGATCTGAGAACAGCACATACAGAGTTTGTACTTGCTACTCTGAATTTGCTTATCCAAGGTTTGTGATTGATCATAACTCCATTTTACTTGTTAACTGGATGATTTATGTGTTTATAAAGTGTATCTGCTTCTCTGCTTCCTATGCATTCAGTTCAATTTATTTATTAAGCCAGCTTCTGCTACTGGTCCAAGATATATATCCTACAGATATTTACAGAGAAAAATTTTCTTTGAGAGCATGCAGAAAATGAAATGCAGCTAGAATTCCCCCAAAGTTAAAAGAATAATTTTTCTCCCCTACCCTTCTGCCAGTGTTTAGACCCGGGAAAGTTCAAACGCCTGAATTAAGACAGTATTAAATATATGCAGTTTTCTTTCTTCTGTCTCTGTCCTCTCTGTCAAATTATCGCAGTACTATAATATTCTTAGAATAATTCTAGGTGCTAGGAATAATAGTTTGCAAAATGCATGTGAAATGTCACATTCTAACTGCTGAAGCAAAGGACACTGAAGAGTTTTGGTCAAGACACTACTCTGAGAGTCAGATACCTATATTAATCTCTGCATAGAAATAACTTTTTTTTTTGTTTTTAACTTATTTGGTGCAAATTTCATATAACTTTCTTGTGCAAGGAGCCCAATATTTTTATCAGCCTTCCTCAATCTAACCCCAAATTATGAGGACTTATGACATTCTTATATAGAATATGGTGAAAAGGAAACTAACTCTGAAATAGGTATGGCAGATTAAGAAAAACCTTTGCATTACTGAATATATTCAACTTTTTTCATTCCAGATCTGTAGAGTCTTCCTAAGGAATTGAATTCATGTGTCTTACTTACAAAGTGCCAGATAAAAAAAGTCTGCATTCAATTCTGCTGAGTCCTCTGTGAACTGCAGCTGAAAGTGAGTACTGTGTTACTGTCATTCACAGATTTGTTTTGGAATGGTCTCCTCCAAAGGCATGTACATGAATATATATTTACTGTTATATGTGTATGTACGTAAATATACATATCGGCTCACATGCACTCTCATGCTGTGGGAAAAAAGCCCAGACAATTAAATAATCACAAGACATAGACTTTTTCCTATGCACTACTAGAAATTAGAGTAAATGTTATGCCTGTGGTCTCCTTCAGTTTCATCCTGGATGGTTCTGTTAGCTAAAATACATCTGTTGTCAGCACTATGAAGAAATAAAATCTATGGTTTAAACTTAAAATGTGATGGGATATTGCCTGGAATGTTTTCTCATATAGACAGTGTTATCTGAGTCCTGCCTTGGCAACAAGTTCAATCTGAAGACAGTTCTCAGATGGTTTCAGCAGCTTAGCTTGCAATGCCTCTGGAAGCAGCGCTCTGTTGTCCTCTTAAGGAATTCTCCCTCCCTAATCCTTCCAACTTTTTCATCTTTCGGGAAATTCACATTTGACCAAGAAATCTCCTTCAGCTCCTATTAGCATTTCTGGAAATCAGTAGACCTACCTTTTTACTGCTGCCATTAGTGACACGGTGTGTGCCCAGAGGAGCCAGGTGCATGCTGCATTTGTCACCCGCGGGCCTTGGCTGGTGGCTGCAGCGCCCCAAGGTGCAGCCTGCCTAAACCCACAGGGATCACAGAGATCCCCAGCCCTCACATTTGTTTGTTGTGCTGGGGGAAGCCACTGACACCAGCTGTGGCACTTCAGTATGCAGAGAGATGAAGCCTTTCACAACCTGTAAAGTGCACCTAAAAATAGATCACATGGAATAACTAATCCACAAATTTCAGAGGCTTTAAATTTATTTTTTCTATTTTTTTTTTTTTTTTCACTCATCAAGCAGCATAGAGAGGACATTACAGAAAGGAAGCAAGTAGTAAATTTGTTGGTTTGCCTCTAACAGCTGGTTTGGGAGGGAGCAGCCATTTAAGACAGAAAAGAAGGAATGCAGGATGGGGGAGTGAAAGGGAGATTGTAATAATACTCATAATTAAAATACTGCATTCTAGCTGCAGATTTCTGGAAGAAATTTGATTCCATGAAGTGTTAGAGGCCATGAGTGAAAATTCTTTCATAAGCAGGAAGTGAGACAGGGAACTATAAGGAAATATTTAGTTTATTTTGGCCATCATTCTAAAAAACCTGGGCTAAAAGCAAAGAGAAATGAAAGAAAGAATACTGATAAATGATGTGTGAAAAGTACCCAGAATTTTTGGAAACTGCAGAGCCTAATTTACCAAGCACGAGTAATTTATTCATGTGTTGTCCCGGAACTAATCAATATTTTGCACTTTACTAGGAATGGAAGGTTGCGTTGTCTCTTTCAAACATACGGTAGTTGGCTGATTAATTGAGTGGTTTGTTCAGTAGTATGACCAGCTGTTATAAATGGTTTAGTAATTTTTTGGCACTAGAAGTAAACAGGACTTTTTTTGTCTTTTTGGCTGGGCTAAATAGGAGAGCACATAGCCAATAAACCTAGATCATATTTCAAATCCTGAATTTTGTTTTAAATGCATAATAACCCTAAATGTGTTGCTACATTTCTAAGCAACCTCTCAAGATGCAAAAATAGATAGTTATTTTGCTATGATTAAAAAAAGTTCTTTTGATGTCGTTATTTTTCTTTACCAGTTCCCCTCTGACTGGCTCTAGCCACAGCTACAGAGAAATTGAGGCCTCCTTGAGGCCTGGTTTTTGAAGATTCTGACACGTATTTTTGGAATAGGCCCCTTTTCCTTCTGGAATAATATCAAGGAGGTGACTGGAAAGTGCTAGAGATGCTGAGTACGAGCCCAGAGCCTCCAAGGAATATCCCTGCTAACATTAGAACTGTGCAGCATGTGAAAGCTATGGGCATTATAAAATGCACAGGGCAGGCTGAGGAGGTGAATGGAGGAGGTATATTCAAAAGTAGGGAATGCTGGGTGGTGAGGGGCATGGGACTGCAGTTTCTTTGGAATACTGGACCATTTAAAAAGCTTAAGAATGGCTTGTGGCCGTTAGAAACATGTTTATCAAAATGCATCCCCATGCCTGGGGGCTGGCGTGATTCAAGTGTCAGACTTTCGTTTGGATTTGTAAAGCTGAATCCCATCCATGTTTGTGCCTGATTCCTTGCTGAGCCTGAAGATGTTTTTGGGCTGAAGAATGGCATTGTGTAGTTTCCATTGTCGGCTGTCACACTGCATATGTTTTGGGACTGATCTGAAGTTTTGTTTGACATCATGACTTTTATAAGAATCAAAACCCCCAAATCCCTCAGATGAAATCCATATGGCTTTGTTCACAGGCTGAAATAAAATCATGCTCACAGCCTTTACTGCAACTGAGGGATATTTGGTGGGAGTCGTTTTTTGCTTAATAAAAGCATAACGTTCAAATGCTTGAAATGTGGATATTATTAAGTACCTGCTCTGTGAGAATAACTCAAATGCTATTTTATTCCCTGCCCTTTTGTTAGTTCACATGCACAAGAGTCAGATCTGAGGCGGACATGAAGAACGATCTCCGCAGCCTGGCATGGACCCAGCTTCACTTAAACTCTGTTTTAGATATTATTGGGGGTTTGCCTGCATTTTGGCTCCTTGCAGCTCAGTGCTGAACATTTGGCATAATGTGTGGTAAGGGTTGTTACGATACACAGAGGTGAGGTAATTCACATAATTTCTGCAGTGTAGGCAAGTTTGCTTGGCTGCTCGAGTGGTTAGAGCAGGAAGCTTCCCGGTGTGCCGAGATGCTGATTACTGAGGGTCAGGCCTGGGCTCACCATGACATCATAAAACACAACCAGGGGCTGATTTATTTAAGAACTGTCATGTCACTGGTTTTGTCAGCAGAAAACCAGAGCGCAGAGAAGGTGAGGGGGAGCAGCAGGCTCACACAGCGCTAGATTTCTGCTGAGGAAGAAAACACTGATGGCTCCTTTGCCAGTGATGTAAGAAATGTTTTAGTCACCAGTGGGGCTGAGGTATGGAGTGGCACTCTTCTTTCACTGTGTCATTTCCAAAATAAAGAAAACATTAATAGCAAGTCTGGCAGGAGAGGAAAGACAGAGACAAAGCTCTGGGCAAATATTTAGACCTCCTTAGCCATTGCATTTGGCAAACCCAACCCCACTTGTCATTGGAAACGCCTGCAGTGTTTGCACATCCATTGTAGTGCTTTCAAAGGCAGTGCTGCATGAGAAAACTTTACCAGCTTGTCTTCCAGAAACAGCCATGATCAAATGACGCTTCCAGTGTCCCACTGCTGGGCTTCTGTGGCACCTGCTCCTATTCCTTGTACAGGACATATTACCTGGTGCTGGATTAAGCATGCTGAGATTGCTGGATACTGTTCCAATACTCCAAATGCTGTTTGAGTGATACAAAAGTGACACATGGGTAGTCTTAACCTGACCACTTCTGTAATTACTTATCAGAAAAATAAGTAATTCTTTCTTTCCCCTCACAAAAATTGAGTTTGCTTCTTGAAGATCAACACATAAGATACACACCCCCAAACTCAAAATAAACTAATAAGACTCAAGCACTACAAAAGCAATGGAAATTCACATTTGAATGAGACTGTAGCATGAGAAAGGGAATATGCTTTTATAAATGCACAATGCAAAGCTCCATACTGATAGGGTACATCTTGTCTTTTCCATACATGCGGTTGCAAAAACATGTGCTTATTACAGCTAACATCTCACTTTAAGACCATTTTCCTGCCTTGATTCACTAGATTTTTGCTTCAGCTCTTTAGTATATTTTCTGGAAAATGTATGACTGCTTCTTATGCCAAAGAGTGCTCAGTGTTTGGTTTGAAATCCTACTGATTAGGTTATTTTTTGTAGTTCAAGTATTTACTTCATCTGGCTGCCTCAAACCCTTTTCAAATGAGAATTAGGACTTGCAACAGGCAGGAGGTATTATTAATAAGGGCAAATGAGACAGGCAGCTTCACTCATTTCCCTGAAGACCCTGAAATATGGGACTATAAATGCAAAAAATGCCTGGTACCTTAAATAATTCTGCTGAAATCAATGTTTATGTGCAACTTGGTAGAAGAACTCTCCAGAAGACTGAGTCTGAGTTGGGGTGATATACACATATATCCCTTAAAATGGGATTTATCAACCACTCTTGAATTCACTGTTACACATTTTTCATCTTTAAGTTAAAATCCTGCTTCAAGGTGATAAGGGCTTGCATGAAACACATCTTTTATCCACAGGTTGCTCCTATACCCAGTTAAAAGTAGAGGTCATAACAACTGATTTTTTTTTTTTTTGTTCATTGTGTACTTGAGAAAAGCACAGAAGAATTTTGATGAGAGTGCATTGGTATCTTTCAGCACTGTGACCAGAGGATGCTGGAGAATGTTTTCCTGTCCACAGTTTATGCAGCAAAGACAAGTGGAGAACATGAGGCAGGTGTTGGGTGTCCCTTTCTTTTGTTACTTGTGGTGATGCCCTGAGCCAGGGAAAGGAACAAATGCCTGGGCTGCATGTTTCCCTCTGGATGTGCTGAAAGCAGGCACCTTTTAGGCAAAGTGGGGAGGCACCTCTGTCCAGATCCCATTCTGTCAGTGTAACACTGCCATTCACATTCAGGTCCCAGCGCCTTTGCTCTGTTTAAAAATGGTTTAACTGAAAACACAGCTCGTGTATTTGTTGCAGAAGGGTTTTTTAATACGTTCTGAAAATTCTCTGGGTTGCTCAGAGCAGTTCCCAGCTCTCCATCAGAGGAAGATTTGACTTGAGAGAGGAGTCGATAATTGAAGCTCTAATTGAAGTTAGTGAGAATTCAAGATGTTTATCTTGTAAATCAGAATATACCTGTCCCTAGTATTAACTCCCTTGATTTGAGAAATACTTAGGTTTTTGGGATAGTTCCATTAAAAAAGTAAAAACTCACAAACTGTGTAATTTAAGCTTCCCTCCTTGTTGCAATCCTGTGTTTTTATGGGCAGTACATGGGAAATCCCATGTTGCCACATGCAGCAAGTGGAAGTGGTTGGATTTGCTGGGGTTTTTTTCTCAGCAATGAGTCTTATTCTGCAGGGTGCGTTGATTTTGGCCTTATTCGGGGCTGAAGGAGGGGGCCGAGCTGTGAGCTGGCATCAGCCAGAGGGCTGTGGCTGCTCAGCAGAGTCACAGCTTGGCTGTGCCCCCCAGTGCTCCTTCCTTGGCTGCCCAGCGCCCAGAGTGGCCTGGGGGCTCTCCAGCGACAGAGCCCAGGCAGGTACAGCCCTGGTGGGAGAGTGGGAGAGGCTAAAATTTGTCCCCTGTCCTTTCCTCAGAGGACTAGAGATGTTCAGGTGCTGGTCCCTGCTTGAGCAAATGATTTCTATGCTGAGAGATGTGGCAAGATTACTGCCCAACAGACTGTTAAAGAATTCTATTTCTTCAAATAGAATACACCCCTACACTCTGTATTTGGGTCAGACACAGGGGCCAGACAGAGAGGGGCTGTCTTAAAAATCTCATTCCTCTGTATTTCTGTGTGGTTTTAGTTGGCAAGCATGTATTTAATACACAGATTATAACAGGCCTCCCTAAGTCAATGCAAGGAAATTTTATCTTAATTAACATTAGTCATTACAAAATCACCACCAAGGACAAATTTTGGTCAATTTTAGCAGTTCCAATGACAGCCTGTGTATAAATCACAGTATTTTCCTTAAATTCACAGTCTTTGTTTCAGTGCTTAGTTCCATGCAACTGGAGAATTACTTCTGGGATATTAATGAGATGAAGATTTTTTGTTAATGTGAAAAAATTTTAAAAGACTTGTGTCAATTATCCCTGTCTCCCTTTTAATTTAAATCTTAGGCTACTGAACTTAATACTGGGAGTATCATTAATTTGCAACATCTCCTTAATTTTTTTTTACTTTAAATGAATTGCAGAAGGCCAAGAAGTGGCAAACTCACTCACTAAATGGTGACTTGGATTGGTGGAGGTCCTTGGTTGTCTGAAATCAGAAGCCCGGAAATACAAGGGGATTTTTCCAATCTTGATCAATGCTGTGTGCAAACCCTGTTTATTTAAATAACAGCAGATATTTGAATGTTCATCATTCAAAGGGAACTTTTAATAACACTTCCTTTAGGTTTGGGCTTGCTTTCTGACCCTACTGCTCAAATAAACAGCGGGGTTTGCTGCTCTTTACATACCAGCAGTTTAAGTTCTAAAGCCACTTTTACTGACCTGAGATCAGATAAATACTCTCCTGGGAAGTTTTAGGGTTTTTTGCCGACAGTCAGTTGTATTAGGAAGGGTACAATTCTGTGAAAAGGCAGAAAAAAGTAGAGATGTTTCTTTCCCTGGAAGATAATTGACCCTTGCTCTTTGCCCTGGAAAAAGGGTTGAGGGAGCATTTCTGCAGGGTGTGGGAAAATGGTCAAGCAGCTTTTCTTTTGTGAAGAAGCCTGAACCAATCTACTTCAGTTCTGTGGTCATAGAAGACCTCAGTCTCAGCTTCACTGGAATTACCAAAGAAACTGAGGGAGCTTCAGCAAGTATCAGATAGGTCCAGAAAGCAAAAATGTGGGATATGGCTTAGGCATTTAAAAAACCCTCCAACAACCAAGCACAACATCTACAAACATAAAACTACCAAACAAATGGGCCCAAAACCCTGCAGATCAGCTGCATTTTCTTCCCAACTCAGCTTGGAAAATATTGATAATCATGAAGGATCTCTTGCTTCTGGTTTTCACAGCCCAGTAAAACACAGTCAGTGACTGTGGAACTAAGGAAAAGACATCCTCAGCATTTCAGAAAGGATCTGAGTATGTCTGGAAATGAGGGATACTACACCAAAACAAAGCTTACTGTGCTGTAAAGAAAGATATCTTGAGTGGACTGGACAGAAAGCATCTATGTAATTTAACTTAATGTGCTTCTATATAATTCTTCTCTCTACCTCCTCCTACTCTTTTACTTCAGTGTTTTCTTGGAGAAGTTTTGCCTGATCTGAATTAAAGGAATAATATTTTATACCACTGGAATGCTTGCCTGTTTTACATCTCTGGATGAACATTAAAAATGTGCATTACTGCTTTTTTCTTCTTTCTTGCTGTATGTATTTGAGTGCCAGATTTATCAGTTCTGTTTTTCCCAATGCTGGAAAATGAATTTGCTTCAAATTATAGCTGTTTGAATGGGACCAGTGCACAAATGAATGCCATTAGTGTGTGTCTACAATAGGGCCAAACCTCTGATCTCAAATTCAATTTTGAAAATGAAGAGTTGACTTCTAATAACTTCAGTCAAATCACCTTGGATTTACACCAGGGAAGAAGAAATCAGAATCTGGACTTTCATGTTTGGTCTGGGAAGCATTTTGAAATTCTTGTGGATGAAAGATACTAAAAATGTATGTTATTATTATGTTATTCTTTTTCCATATCCCACTTCACATCACAGGGCTGACCATATATCTTAGGATTGTTCAACCCACACTTTCCCTAAATTTTACCCCTTTAATCTGATGATTATAGCTCATTCATATCATAAATCTACAGTTAAGGTTAAGCAATCACGAAACCATTCTCTTCAGTAGTGTCCTGGGAAATGTGAATGAAATCTATTCCACCATTTTTTGAACAAGAATATGGGAAGTCAGTGTTTCTTCCCATTTTTAATTTATCCAGCCTTGTGCTGCCAGTAGTTTACTCGAAAGCTTCTTAATGCACGGTCTGCAAACTTGGCTTGGACAACTGAGAAAACTTTGTATATGTTAAACCTTTGCTAATAATAGTCCAAAGCAAACTGCAAGAGGAGAAACCGCTGGCTTAATGTATAGTAAATACAATAAACATCTAGTGGAATAAAAGTTCTTTGGGAAGATAAGAAACAATGCTGAAGTCAGTGCTTACAAGTGTGTAATACCATGGGGTTATCTCTTCAGAAATGTTTGGATGATGAATTTAGAACTGTCCTTGGGCTTGCAGCTTCTTTGTCTAGATTTGGCAGTCCATGAATGCATAACTGCAAAGTAAAGCTTAACAATTTAATGAAAAACTGAAGCTTAAAGTTTAAATGTATGAAAAGGGGGTTTAATGGTAGATGCATGAGGCTGTGGTCCTGGAACAAACACACCTGGCCAATCCTGACTTGGAGGACCCCACAGCTGGGGCCATGGGGAACTGGAACCTTGGTTACATAGGGCCTCTGATCCCACCCCTACTGAAATTGGGGGGGAACAGACTTTAATTAAATTTCTCTGTCTCTGGCCAGGCTCAGGAAAGGACATTGAAAGTACATTTTCAAGCATGGGTTTTGGTCTTTTTGATCAGAATTTGCATGGTTCTCCTGCTTGATATATGCACCTCAAATTTTGTCCCAGCAGTGTGTTTTTCAAGTTTTAAAAATAAGTTGACTAGCCCAAAATATTTTTTTTTTCTGCGGGGCTCACTTGATCTTTAAGCAAGGATCAGAATGAAACTTTGTCACTTTTTCAAACTTTGGGTGGTTTTATGGCTTTTTGGTTCTTGAGTTAATAGTTCAGGAAAAAAACTTAGAAAACACAAACCAACATTTTAGATCTTCTGATATGTAGTTAAATTTTCTGGAATAATGACAAACTTGTTCATTACTACAAGTATCTGAACTCAAACTCAGACAAGCCAGGAATAACAGAGCTAAATACATTTCCAGGAGTAGGGTCTTTTAATATCCCCTGCTAATAGAATTGTAACAAAAAGATCGTGCCTGAATCTTCTACAGGGCTTTTGCTCTTGGAGTGTTTTACACAAAAGCCTGGTGATGCTAAGCTCCTGTTAAATGAGAAATCACTGTGCAGCGTGATGGGAAGGTTATCCAGCAAGCTAATGATGGGAGTGGGGCTCAAGCTGACTCTTGCAGGGTGGGTTAGCTGTTTTAGCTGTTCCACCGTGCCTGCTGGTGCTGGTTATTGTCAGAGCCAGGCTCAGGCTGCCTGTGCTCACTCTGCTCCTCCTGCTCCACCCAAAGAGGCAGGAGCTGCCTCACATCCTCTTGTGGCTCCTGAAACAAAAACCACTTTCTCAACTCCAGCTCTGCTCAGAGAGAAGAGTAAAACTAAAACTGTCAAACATGACTGGGACAAAGTGGAAAGCACCCAGTACTAAGAGAGTCTCAATAGGGTAGCAGTTTGTCTAAGACTCGATAAAAAATAGGGAGGGGGAACCCCAAACTCTGAGAGCTGTAATTGATAATGGGTATCATTGGAGGCTTTAGAACATAGTGTTCTGTGCAAGAACAGGCACAGTTTCGTTTGTTTGATGAGGTGCTTGAGCATAGAAGAGGCAAAATGTGTGGTAGTGTTCACTGAAGATCAAGCACAACTTCGCATCTTGAAAATGTAGCAAGACAGGCACAGGAAAGTACTACCTCAAGGTTCTTTAAAAATGAGCAGCAGCCAATCAACAGTTTCCTTCACTACTCTCATGTTCAAAAATGGCAATTTCTAATGCATAATGAAGTGCACATAGTCTTTCTCAAACAAAGTAGTTGTCATGGAAAATATCTCTATTTTCTCCTAGCAGTGCAAAACAGCTTTGCCACAGGAGACAGCTATAGAAAGCCCTCCCTAAAGCCATCTCTAGCCAGTCCTGGCCATTTAATTTCACACTTAAATCCTTCCTTTTATATTCTAAATGGAGGAAACAACAAGTCTAGTTGCATTGGTGGGTATTTCAAATAACCTTTATTATAAATCTTTTCCAGGCCTATCAGTTTCTTCCAGGCTTTTTCCCTGCAAAAGAGTTGTATTATATAAACAGGAAACATATAGGAACTTGCTAATTGCTGGTTTATTTTTCTGGTTTATTTTTCTTCTGCAGCAAGGGAGGCTGCTTTTCTTACTGTCACTGCAGGGATCAAGTTACACACGGAGCTGGGATGCTGGAGAAGAATGTTAAAGCAGAAACCTCGCTCAGGCTCAAGGAGCAGGGTAGGTTAGGACTCTGCTCTGTTGATAAAGCCCATCAGTTGTTTCTTCTAAAGCTCCCTTACGAACCCTGTTGAAAAGATAGTCCTAAAAATCAAGGGATGGTTGATTTTTTGGAAAACTGCTTTATATCACAAGGTGATGCTTAATGCTGTGGGTTTTAAAGGTGTTGTTGCCTGGGCTGGCCAGTATATCTGAGTGCTGCACAGCATTAAAGATTTCTTTTTTCCTGGCTGTGCTGAAATTCATACATAGCTGTCACCTCAGCCTTACTTTCAGCTGAGGTAGATTCTCTCTGAGACCTTGTGACAATAAGGCTAGCACACCGACACAGAAATATCCAAAAGTATTAGAGCTGGCTCTTATTTGAAGAAAATATAGAGGAAAAGCTGCTCACTGATAAAGAAAGCTTGGAGGCAGGCCTGTAAACTATTTGAGGATCTCCTGTTCCCAGATCAGAAAATGTCCCATTCAACCAGGACAAGTCCTTATAAGAGATCCTTTAACCACAGATCTGGATCAGCTTTTAAACCCATTGTAACCTTTATTTTGGGACTAGTTCCTTGGGACAGTTACCCCAGCTTCTGACTTTGACGGTTTTAAGGTTCTCTACCACAAGGACAGGGCTCTCAGCATTTTCTTTTGTTTTTACTGCTTTTTTTTGAGGGATTGTGGCTGCCTCTTAAGTTATCCCTTTTTTGCTTTGCTTTTGTTGTAGCAAGCATTGTGAACCAGCTGGAAGAAATCCTTAATAAATATAATACTCATGTTTTGATACAGAGTTTGCTCTCCTGATGCATCACACAAGATACTTGCAGAGTTTGTGCTACAGTGGGCTGCTACAGTGGACTGACTGAACTTAATGTATGCCCCTAGATTCGTATCTGAGAAAATATATAATGCTATTGCCCTGCTAATTATAGTTTCCTTGTTTGCCAAGAAGAAAAATGATAATTTCTGGGATCTTTAGGAGTCATCATAAATTAAGTGGAAAATAACCCCATATGTGAAGTGCTGGAGTGTTTCTTGGAGCATGCTCAGTCAGTGTCCCCAAGGAAGCAAACGCCTCCTTGTAGCTGTTCTAGGAAAGCAGAGGTGTGAATATTTTCCTGAGAGAAAGGGGGTTTGCTGTTGATAGCCTACTGTCAGTGCCAGAATCTCATATGTTTTTGCAATATATTTACTGGCATTTAGAAGCCTGAGGAGATAAGTGATTCAAAGGAGCAGCGTGCTACAGAAAACAGCCAGTGAATCAAAGTGAAAAAGGGGAGCTAATGAGACAGTGATGATACAGTGAGGAGTTTACCAGCAATCCTTAGGCAGTGCTTTTTGCTCTCTCCTGAAATTCTGTCAAATCCTCTCACTGTTATAGTAAAACATTTCTGAAATGAAGACCAAGACTCCACATAAAACAGAAATAAATCATGGGTTATAATGAGGGACTCGTCAAACATTTCAAAAAGTAACAACCAAGTAGCAGGGAATGTTATACTAGCCCGGTACTTCTGGTTGGTTACAGTTATTGATATAAAATCTTCCTTGGAGGTCTATGGCTCTCTTAGGATGGCCACCTCATACACTGAATTGTGTGTTTCCCAGGCAACAAATGCATTTTGCTTCTGTGCTTCAAGTTTATTTAGGGAGAAATGAGGCCGTCAGGATGTAGGGGACCCAAAAAGGGGAAGGAAGGGAATAGTTGCAATATGAGAATATCAAACAACAAGAAAAAATAAGCCTTTTTCTTGCCCAGAGCTGGGTTCTGCATACCTCAGCCCAGGGTAGCCCCAGTGAAGCTGGTAGAGAAACCTGTGCAAGCTGAGTGAAGCTGGCTCCAAATTGGAGGTATTTATCTGAAAATGCCTTAGAAGTAGAAAATCTATCAGATTTCAGTTAAAATAACAATTCTTTGCAGCTCTGCCAAATGTCTGCAGGCTTCTGGTGATTTATTGTTCAACCAATGCATGGAGAAAGCTGAGGTCTGCCTTCCCCTCCTTCCACCCCAAACAGAGGAACCTTCACAAGACCTTGGCACTTGTCAGATTTAAATCCTTAGGGCAGTATTTCTCACCTCAAGTGCAAAATTCACCACTTCCCTGTGAAAATCGGTCTGGGTGAGAACTGCACACGGAGCAGAGCTCACTACTGGAGTTTATACAAGATTGATTATGTGGGTTTTGGGTTTGCTCTTGGTAGTGTCAGAAACGGGGGGGGGGGGGGGGGGGGGGGGGAACTGCTAATTATCCTCCACCCCCTTGCCCAATAAACTTAAAATATCTGTGTTAGAGTGCAGTCTGGGCCTGCCTAATCTCAGTATTGGTTTTGAGAAATAATCTCATTCCCACTCTCTCAGTTTCTTTGAAAGGCAATGAATTGGAATTACATGTAAATGCCAGCAGTATTTCAAAGGGAGGCTGAAGCACAATGTCTGGCCACTAATTAGTATTGCAGTGTGTGGCCTGTAATCTTGATGACAAATGAAGCAATTGGCCATCAGTGGCTTCAATTAGATGGCAGTAAAAATGGTAACAAAATAAAGCCACCAGTAAGGAAATTTGCTCTGAAAAGTGCTGCTGTGGGTGGACTTCAAGCTTTGCAATGAATTGGGGCTAATTGGCTTGTTTGCTCATTGTTCCTCAGGGCCAGAGCAAGTGCCTAATTAGAGAGAGCTTTCCAGGGCCCAAAGAAAACAGGAAGAGAAGATGTGCCATGGTTCCTCTCTCAGAGTACCCTATCTCCCCACACCACTGCGGGGAGAGCACACACTGCTCTTGCTTCTCCTTTTGGAAGATTTCTCGGATATTTATTGGCAAACCAGACTTCAGCAGAGCCTTCTCAGACCCTTTTCTTAAAGCAACAATCAGGAGCTGGCTTGGAGCTGGCATTGTGCTGGGGGGAGAAGTAAAAGGCAGAGAGCCCTGTGGTTGCTGAGCCTGGCAGTGATTCCCTCACTGTGTAGTGCATGGCTCTGTTGGTTTTGACACTTAAGTGAGGGAAAATAAGGATGGTGTGGTACTTTTCCTGGTGAGAGATTCATCAATGTTTTCCCACTTGCCCAGACAGTCTTTTACTCCAGGACACTCCCCTCTGTATAAACAGGACAACTTGATTGCTACCAAAAATACACAATAGGGAAAAGAGCCAGGCTGCTGGTACAAACTGTTTTCTGTCTGCTCTTCTGAATACATTTGTCTGTCACCACCTGTAAAGTCACGCCTCTCAGTGGTGATTATCATTATTTTAGTGGGAGACTTTGAGGCTGTCTCTCTTCCCATAAATGCTTTTCAAAGATGATGAAGATGCACAAATAAGATCGAAGCAGAGCGTGAAAAAACAAGGGATTTTCAAATTGGGGCTTACGTTTTCAATTAGGAGACTTTGTTATTGAAAACAAGAAGCTAGTTTGTCAGAGGCAAAGGCTAATTTGTCTTCACCTCTAAAAACCAGAGGGAAACAATACATCCTGCTCACTCCACACCCTCTGGGGAAAACCGAAAGGGCTGCCCAATGGCAATTCTGCCAATTCAGCCTCTCTAGGAACTGCTGTACATGTTTTAGAGGACAATGATTATTCCTTTCCAATTTTTATGGTATCCTAAAATGCATCTTAATTGAAATACAGCAACTAGATGGGGGCAGGGGTGAGGAATAAAGGTGTTGCAATGTCAAGCTTATGTGATTTAGGAGTAAGCTAGGGAGAGCTGGGGTCTGGCCCTGCTGAAAAATTCATTTTTGAAGGTGTTAAGCCCATCAGCTTCCAGGAAAGATATTGTATTTCAGTACAAATTTTACCAAATGATACCAAGATTATTTGGACAGTGCCTGTGAAAATTGAAAATTCATTTTGAAAGTATAAAAATGCTGCTGTGGCACTCTTTAGCACTAAATTTTCTTGATTTTTTTGCATCTCAGGGCTAACATCTCCAGTAGCACTTCACTCATGGTACATTCATTGCACAGCATGCTCAACATTTTACTCAAAGCAAAACAGACATTTACCTGCCTGTCTGTGGTGCTGGATGTGTCTGCCCATGTCTCAAGGAGCCCTGTGTATTGGCTCTGCCTGGAGCAGGCTGGGAGGGACTCCTGCTGGCAGCAGGCAGCTGTGGGTCAGACCCACGCTGGGCTCTGCAGGGACAAGTGGACTCTTAGGAGATAAAAACAAATGTCCTAGAAAGGCTGGAAGGCACCACAGTAGGTTATCTGGTCCAGCCTCCCTGCTCAAGCAGGGTCATCCTAGAGCACATTACACTGGATTGTGCCTGGACTGTTCTTGAGTAACTCCACAACCTCTCTGGACAACCTGTTCCAGTGCTTGGTCACTTCACTGTAAATGATTTCTTCTTTATGTTCAGGTGGAACATCCTGTGCATCAGTTTGTGCCCATTGCCCTAGTCCTGTTGCCTGGCACCCCTGAGTAGAGTCCATCCCTTTGACACCCCCACCTCAGACACTGACGGACACTGATGTGGTCCCCTCTCAGTCATCTCTTCAAGTTCAGGAGGTCCCCAATATTGCTGCCATTCTCTGGATAAAGACCAACTATCCATAATGTTCAGAATTGTGTCTTTTTCAAAATGACACCTTTCCCACAGTACCCTGCTTCTTGATGAATTTCTTTTCTTCAGACAGTTGTTTTTAAACTTTCAGTGCTGCTGCCTCTGTTCCCTGAACAGTTGAGCTGTGGTGTTCAGAAAGGCTTTGTGGTATTTCAAAGAACAATCTACCATTTTGCTTCTCTTCAGGGAAGTGTGAACCAATGCAGTTAGCAATCCTGGCTGACATCTAAATTCGTAATGAGAGGAGTATGTTCTTGCAGAGCAGAGAGAAATAACTGAGGCTGCATTGCATCCCCTGCTAGTTGTGGTTATTATCAGTATACATTTATTACTAGCAAACTGCTGGGCTGGACATTTAGCCCATAAACTAAAAATACTTTTATGTTTTGCCCCTCTGTTTGAGGATTTGCAATTGGAAAAAAAAAGGGTTGTTATTTAAAAACAGGCTGCTAAAATGAGACACATAAAATACTGCTGTATTTTTATTATATATAAAATTAAGTCTCTGCATTTGTTTTTTATTAGTGCGTTACACACAACAAATGAATATGCTCTGAGCCAACAATTTCTACTGTTACACATGTGCACTGTGTTCCTCTGACTGCAGAGAGTTTTGACTAAGCCCTTCTAACCAGTTGAAAGAGTGGGCTGAATGATATTAGCTTAAGCAATGAGAGTCAACAGGAAATGGGAGATTTGGGGTCTGAATACTGAAATGAGTCTTGGAGCATGTCATTTGCACAATGGCAGTTCTTGGCATCCAGTGGCTTTGTGCTAAAAATGAGAGTTTATTCCTTAAAAGTCTCCAATTTGGGGAATGTGTGGTGGGCTTGAAAGGGCTCAGAACCTCTTGCCTGAACGACACCACTGGGGCTGGAGGCAGATTAAGACTTTAATCACTTCCAGTCATCTGCTCTGCATGGCTCAACAGGAGTGAGCTAGAGAGCATTACTGTGAGCAGGGCCAGCATGTAAGGCCTTTTGGATCACTGGTGCTGTAAGACCGGTAAAATCTTAGAGCCAACAATATAAAAAATATTACTATGTTCTTTTTTATCTGCAGTGGTGACACAATACCTTGCCTACTCACTCCACAGCTCCCTGTAGAGTAGTAACCGAATGCCAGCTGAAATTGCCTCGGAAAACAATTTTTTGTTTTAGATTCATTGCAGAAGGACAATCAAAACTGAAGAAAAAACAAAGTTTCCTCATCTTGAAGTAGATTCAAGAAAACATGCTAGGTCTGGGACTCCTTTTGCTTAGTTCAGTATTAGAATGTTGTATCTTTGGAAATATTCCTGATGCACATCAGAGGAAGTCAGGAAAGAATGAGGTCTGATAGCTTCATTCAGAGATGAGTAATGGGGTAGACCAGCAATCAAAAATCTTCCAATATTGGAGAAGAACAAAGCTTTCCTTTGCAAAGCTATAGCTGAATGCAACCACAGAATAGAGGTTTGTCACATCAGAGAGCCTTCAAAAACATATAAAGCAAACAAATTAAGATCAAAGAGAAGTCTGGAAGGATGGTTTTTAAAGGATCTGAGCATTGCCAGGAAAACTCCTTTTTTTTTCTTTTTACTCCTTTTGGGTGTCCTAATCCATTGACTATGGCAACATCCTAAAGACAGGAAGCAAGTCCATGACCCTTTCCGTGTCAATCCACAGTGAGGGATTAAGCTGTGTAAAGCATAAACCCTGTTGTCAAGCAGAAGCTTGGCTCATCCTGCGTGTCAATATTAAAGTGTACTGATCCCATTTCTCTATGATCTTTACCTATAGCTGTGCTTGAATACCTGCATTAGTTTCAATTTGAATCTGAACTGTTCAGTCCCAGTTCATGATGATCTTAATTCTCATGTACCTTCAGTGGGTCCTATCTTCTCTGTAATGATTGCTGTTACTACCTGGTAAAAGCAACAGGAACAAAGATTGGCAATCTACCTGCCCCTGGTTTACCATTCTCCCTGTTAATGCAAGATGGGATGTTCAAGGTAAGTCCCTAGTTCTTTTCCACCGTGGTATTTTTCAGAGTGAACCATAAATCTATTATCACTCCAGAGGGAATAGTTATCATTGGGTATGATTGCAAAATTAAAGTATGATTAAGGAGGTAGAAAATGGCAGAGTAAATGGCAGGTGTAAAGTCCATAACATGAAGAGAAACCTCATTCCTTATTATTAAAGTATAATAATTAGAGTAATATTATTAGAGTACAACATCACAGGCTGTTCCTCCATGGATCCACTGCCAAATGGCTCAGTCAAATGCTTATTCCTTGACTCCCTTTATTCTCTGGATGGGTGAAAATTGAACTTGGTTATAGAAAATTAATTTAGCAGCCAAGGAATTAGTGCATAGAAAGTAAAAATGTCTTTCCTGACAGAGTACAGGCGAAGAAATATTTGGATGAGATGGTGTGAAAGAAGGATATTAATATCCTTTCACACCAGGACGAGTATCATGAAGAATGCATGTCTGTCCTAATAGTCATTCATGAATATGGGGTTGTTTGAGACAGATTACTTTCCTAGGTTGCTCAAAACTAGCTCCCTAGACTGACAAATGTAAGATGTCTGCTAATAACAGCTTACAAAGACAGAACATATATACATATATATACACACACGTACACATGCCCACACACACAAACTCAAATACTTCTTAGTCATCCATAGTATTCTTCTCATGTCTGCTCATCTGCCTCTACAAATGTTGAAGCAAAAATACATGTATTTGCAGCTTATGAATATGTTATTTACTCTGCATTTATTGGTAACCCACAAATTATGTTAAAATGAATGAAAAAGAGCTTCCATTCTTTCAGGGTAGCTCCCCTAAAATTTGGGATACAGGACCACGGACAATCCCTTCATGTTCCAAGGGGAAAACAAAAGGATATACTTCAAATAGCTATACATAGTGGCAAGGTAGGTGTTTGGTGGACCAACTGTCTTCTGGTGTCTGTCATGGGCTAATAACTCCTCTGCCTGCATCAGGATTGTGAGGAAGAGAATAAACCCTGGCACCTGAAAGAGACCCTTATTTGCGTGTCTATGGAACATGTGCTGTTTTAAGCAAGTTTCAGTAATTTCTCTGGCAATACCCAAGTTTCTGGTGTGAGTAGTTTCTCAGAACTTGAAGATTTCTTGCTGCTGTCCTGACCCTTTCCTCTATGTGACTTGATCTCACCATTGAATTTCAGGTGAATTAGGAAATTAATAAATGACTGTAGTTGAGTATTTATTGCTTCTGCTTATGTTAAAAAGTTGCCTCATTGAGCAGAGGCAGGGTTGTACGGATAAGATTAGGCAGAAATTTGAAGTCCAGTGTTGTAGCAATTGTATAATTTTGCTGTTCATGGCATGAAAAGGTGTTTTCCAGGCTGCTTGGCAAAGACCAAAGTATTGACTTTGTCAAGAAGAGAATTGGATCTACTGGACCAAGTTCTCCTTGCTGTCATCACCTACCTACCAGAAAAGTTGTCTTTTTCTGGTCTTTTCTGAGCTCTCTCAGCTTCAAGAATAAGGTCTTACTAAAAGACCTCAACCTCTGTGAGCAAGAGGCAGCTGGAGGTTTGTTGGGCAAGCTCTGCAGCTCTGTCCCTGATCACTCTGTCACTGGTGATGCTGGGCAAAGCCTGAGGGAAGAACCAGAGACAGCTGCCAAATTGTTTAATTGTTTGAGCAAGAAACTGTGATGTCCTGCTAGAGCTGGCAGTGAGATACAGAGCTGGTGGCAGCTCAGGAGCAAAAGGCAAGTGCCCCACTGTGGGCACCTCTACCCAGGTGCCATGCAAATGAAGGACAAATACTATTAAACAGCTATTCAGGACAGCAGTGCTGTAACAAAAAATTATTATTTTCTTCTCTACTCCCATTATTTTTACTTCTATGTGCTAAGAAATGAATTTCAATCCTTTGAATTTTATCTTTAAAGGGTGAAAACATTGCCTAGCTGAGTAACAGCTGAACACTTTGAGGACCATTCACTGTGTACCACTCTATAAAAGAAAAAGAAATAGGAAACAAAACCTCTCAGTTATCAGGGAGACTGTGGCAAGGAGTAAATAAATGCCAGGCATGATTATTTGCCTGAAAGTTAATAAATAGGTAGTAGCAAGGCTAGGCTACTCAAAGTACTTTTCATGGATGGCAGATGCTGTGTGTGATCGAGACCTGGGGCTGGTGTGTGCTCTGGGATGAAGGATGGTTATCTCATTTAAGCTGCAGTGAGCAAAACTCTGAGAAGGGCTGCCAGGCTTGCTTCTACATCTGTGTTTTCTACAGCCAGATGAAAGTCATTTTCTGAGAGCTGGCAATTGCTAACAGGGTGTGCACCAATGGGTTCTGTCCAGAGGTGAAGGTCTTTTCCACAGCGGCCGAATGCATTTTTGGCAGCTTACATTGCTCTGAAAAAATCAATGGATTTTTTGTAGCTGTTTGTTATCTAAAGGCTGCGTTATGCTGTGCAGTGGTCTTCAGAGGAAGATGGATTAGAAGTAGATTAGAGTTGCAGTAAATGTGGCTTTGCATCAGGCCCTTGCTGTTTGAACTTTCTGCAGTTTGTGGTGCAGGCCTCCTTATCGCTGAGCTGCTCCCAGCCAGGATCTGAGGAAAAGGAGTGCTTGTAGTTGAGGACCCTGTTTTGGGTATAATTTCTTTTTCTTGTTGGGTTTTTTGTTGTTGTTGGGAGTCTGTGTGTGTGTGTGTGGCGCTTGTTTTTTGTTTGCTTTGCTGGTTTTTATTTATATTATTAAATTCTGAATACTTGTATTGCCATATGAAGCAGTGTCGACAAATCTGACCCCAAATGATTTCCTGGTGTGCTGACATAGTGAAGGCAGATAGTGAGGTAGCCCATACCCTAAGGAGGTTTGCAATACAAGCAAATAAATAAAAAAATGAAAGGGCATAATGAGTCATGCAGGGATTATATGATTTTGTTCTGGCTTTGCAACAGAAGGGAAAGAAAAACTCTGATTTCTCCTGCTGACATGCCAGTATTCTGTCCGTTAGTCCACATAAAAAATAAATGATGCTTACGTTCTCTTTTCACACAATTCTATGCTGGTTACTGCCAGCTCACAATTTTATTAGGGTATCCATATGTTCTCCTGTTTTTTAAAATCTTAGTCCCTGGATATGTATAGTTATATGAGAACCTCTCTTAGGATTTGTTTTGTTCATTCTTGTTTTTATTTTTAAGTACATCTAGACCTTAAGGAGTAAAGCTTAAATGTGGTTCGTGAATACAAATTGCCCAAAAAAACAGAAAGCAAATAAAGAATTATAAGGGGTTGTTCCTTTGCTTTGTTTCTTAGAGACATTGGAGTAGTTAGGCCAATGTCCTGGATTTTTTAAGACTGATTCAACATTTTTTGAATCTTTTGGCTTTTCTCTACTCTGGTTCTGAGAAGGCTCTGGAAGAGGAATCCCAGGAACCCACAGAAAAGGGCCTGTTGTGTTTTCTCTCTGATTTGATTTTGCTCCATTTCATAGGAATCCTTATTCCCACCTGGGGAGAGTTTGGAAGCTGGAGATGAGCTTTCCTCAGGCACCTAATGTTAGAGGCTTAGAAATGCTTCCTTTCTGTCATGAAAAGGCAGCATGACAGCAACAGAAATGAGAGAGGAAGAGAGATTTAGGAAAAAAGGAATGAAAGAGTGGTTGTGATATATTCTGAATACCACTATGCTGTTCCTTGGCTGCTGTGCTCTAATTATTAAAACATGCTGTTGGCTAATACATGTGCTTTATTCCTGGGGGGTTTGCACAGAATTATTCACGTTTATGCGTTTCGTGTCTCGTAAGCCTGGGTATAAATAACAAAGGCAGACACCTGATTGTCCTGAGCAGCCTAATGTCAGTCAAATGAATTCCCCAATTCAAACCAACAGGTAGCATTTCCAGAAATGAGATTTTGTTGTGGAAGTAGTATTATTCAGGTTATATGGTTTAAACTAGTGATGGTGTTGTGCTCAGCACTTTTTCTTGTGAACAGGTATAGTTGTGTGGCATTTCTAATAACCTAGGATTCTCACCAGTGTTAGCACAGGCAAATAGGGAATATTAGTCCCTGACTCTGGGCAAGGCAGGAGACAATTCTGATTATGGATAAACTGATGGCCTCAAATGGATCTGAACACCTGCCTACCTTCCACCCTTTACATTGAGGATATGGATTGGATTAAAAGTACAGCTTCTGGAACCATTCTGCCTGTGAACTTCACAATCATTAGGTATGAAGTACATTATTTTCCACAGTGGCTGGCCCTGATCCATCCTTCCTTGCTGTCTTGATATTCCCTCTGGGACTCACCTAACAACAATGCCACTCTTTGTTCATATTTTTTAAAAAATTACACCTCACTAGATTCCCTATGGATATTCATTCCAATAAAAAACTCCCAACACAAAGCTTTTGTCTTAAGGCCACAGTTAAGCCTTCAGTTAACAAGTACCCAGGGCCACACTAGATCTATCTTTGTTTGGAGCAAGGCAAGGTATCTCCCATGCATCCCTGAGACTGAAATGCTCCGCAATTGTGGGGGTTGCGCTGCATTTCTCCAAAGGTGCAGGAGAGGCAGTCCTTCCTGTTGCAGACAGCAGGAGTGCTCCTTCATCTCCTTGCAGAGTAATTTAGCCTGGCTCCTAATCCCCCAGTGGTACCTGGGTCCCTGGACAGGGTGTGAGCTGCTGGTGCACTTTGCTGGCTGCAGCACATGTTCCTGGGGAAAGGCCAGGAAACTGCTCCTTCCATTTCACTGTGTTATAGAATAATGTAGGTTGGAAAAGACCCTTGAGATCCTTGAATGCCAATTCCATCACTGAGCCATGTCTCCAAGTGCCCCATCTGCACGGTTTTTAAAAAACTCCAAGCATGGTGAGGCATCTCATGTGTTCCTCTGCAAGCTGAGGACTGACATCACTTCTGCCTTTACTGGCCCGCTCAAATGGTGAGAGCTTGAGAGCATCACAGCTAGTGAAAGAATTTGTGCACTTTAGAGCCCAGCATCAAGCTGGGGAGGTATTAGAAAAGGTGTTAAATATGACACCTGATGCTATGACAATGCAGAGCTAAGGACTGGAGACAGCCAAAAAAGGTCAATCAAACATCACTTAGGGGTGATCAAGGGATGTAACACAGTTGTAAGGAGCTGAGGGTGGTACTGGCCAGGTGGCTCCAGGGCTCCTGGATGGGCATGAGCAGTGCAGCGTGGCAGCCTCATGCTGGGGGTAGCTCTGGGACCCCAGAGAGATGATGGTGATACACCCTTCAGAAGCCTTTGCCCCAGATCTACTCACATTCCTCTGATTGCCAGGATTGGGATGTGCCCCAGACAATGCTATCTTATGCTATCTTATACCCCTCCCATGAGATTTTATGGAAAAAGACTCTCCATTGATTTAACCTTAGCCAGACTTTGCTGTGTGGAGAGCTGGGTGCCATTTCCTGCTGGATGATTTGTCCTGCAACAGCTCCAAGAGAGGCTAATGAAAAATGAGAAGAATGTGCTGGCCATCTTAGCAGCCATATTTCACAGTGTGGTTTTGAAACCGTTTGTTTTCTTAACTTCCCGAGGTCAATGGTTACGGGAGATGGATGTCACCACATGTGCTCATTTGGAAAAATAGAGATGGTCAGGCTTCAGCTTAGTGAGCAGCAGTGTGGGAAGGCAAAGAAATTAAAACAAAACTAAACAAACCCTAAAAAAATAAAAGTAACTGACTTTTTTGGGATATGGCCAGGATTTCAAAAATCTCAGTTGAGGATGTTGATTAGGCAAATTAAACAGGCCTTTCAGTTAATTTATGATTTGTTCTAGACCTGAAGAAACAATATGTAAATGTCCAGAGTTACTCTAGGCTTTTAAAATTAACATTAGGGCTTTCTTCAAACAAATGGACTCCCATCTCTTCCAGAAGCTTTTTGATCTCAGCTTAACATGAAAACTTGATTTTTATCAGGTACTGGAAATGCATTGATTTAGGATACCAACTGAGTACTTGAAGGTGTGAATTATTAAGGAAAGTAGTCGCCACTATTGTTTACGGAAGTCTAAGTGCTTGGAGGTTTTAAATAAAACACATTTGAATTTGAGTTGTGAGACAAATTTGAGCACTGCAAGTGCAATAGTAATGGTTTTAGCACTTACATAAAAGCCTCACTGCCAGCTCCAAACTATTTCCCAAATAAGGATATGCATTTTGCAGACAAGGAAGGCTGATGTAATTTATTGGTGGTTGAGGGCAGGGCTAAAGACCCTGAGCCAGCTGTTAATGGGGCCAAGAGGGAGCGTGGGTCTGTCCTCCCCAGCCAGGGCCCAGCCAGGCAGCACTGGGGTGCCCGTGGCTGGCTCAATGCCCCTGGGACTCTCACAGGTTACAGCCCAACATGGCATTAGCCTTGTGACTGCCGGATGGAAGTGCCACACAGCTGGACGTGGTCCCCCCTGCATGGGACACAGCCAGGCTGGGACGGTCCCTGCTGAGCTGGCAGCAGCAGTGCCTTTATTTGAGCCGGTTGTTAGCTGTGGGATTTGTCACCCAGCGCCCACTGGCTCTCCTGGAAGTGATGCTGGCTGGCTGTCCAACGTGGGGAGCTGGGAATATTCCGCTCCTGGCAGTAATAAAGGGCAAGGCAACGCTCCCTCCGCTGCTTCAGCTTCCTGGCTGCGTCATGCAGCGCATTTGGTGATACTCAGTGCTGGCCAGGGATGAAAAAGAAATGAATTGGAAGGAAAGAGTATGACAAAAACGAATGGTATGGTATAACAGAAACTGGCTACAAGGCGTGAGACGCCAGTGTGGAGCAGTTATGCTGAAAAATGTTGAACAGATGGCATAGGACAATGCAAAGATTGTTTAACATTACCCTGAGGTACAGTGAAATATTGTCAGGTGTGGGAATGGAGTGAGATTTTCCAAAGAGGTCTTCTGGGACTGCTCACACGCCCCAGCGTGTTGGCAAGCGTTGGGAGACAAATTGAAACTAATAGCTGAGCAGGTGAGACCAACAAGATCTACACTCCTGTTGTTAAAATGAGTCTTTAATAACACAGGGTGGGACAGTGCTGTATATTTGATAGCTATTTTTGTTGCTATTGCAACTAATTTGTTTTATGTGGACACTGGAAAAGATAAATTACTAGTAGCATAGGTGATTAATATGCTAAGCAGAAACACTGCAGCTCTTCTTTCAGATGCCAGTGTCCATACACAGGAAAATTTACAAGAAGCTGTGAGCTCTGGCAGCCACTTTAGAGTGCCAGAAATAAAGGCACTTAACTAGATTTAAACCAAATTTTAACATAATACATTTTAATCAGGAAAAAACCCTAAGCAGTCTTCAAATATCTTTTTAAAAACTTAACTATTACAACTGGTTAGTTGCACAAGCATTTTTTAAAAAGTAATTACATTGGATTTTTTAAACATTGATTCCTATAGCACATTAAAATAATTAAGAAAAAGTACTACTTCTTTCTTGACTTCTGTCTGAAAGTATGAGACAAAAGTTGTCAAACACTTGAATGTGGCTTCTGTGGAATCAGCCCCAAGAGTGTTTTTAGTTACAAGAAAAAATGCTCTAATTTTTCGAGAATTATATTGGCTTGGGATGTGATGAGGTTGGAGAAGTGCTTTCTGTTTTATTCATAAAAAGAAAAATTTTTGGAGGTCATATGTCAAAGTTGAGTTTTTCCTGTTTTCTACAAAACCAGCAGGTGGTACTTGCAAGAAAACTCCATTCTTCTAATTTGCAAAAATTCCCAAGAAGAAAATATATGAGAGAGCTGCAGTTGGTTCCAGTGTGAAACTTGGCAAGAAAGATTTTGCCTGCAAAAATCAGGGCTTAGTTATTACATTTGGCACTTATTCTTTTTCATTATGCAATAAGGACATGAAACATCTACTGGATGCTCCCTAGAGATGGACAAAGTTCTCCCTTGAATTCTTTCTTATAAGAAGTGTATGCACATAATTTTTTTAAAGATTTCCATGAAAGAAAAAGGTGAAAGCTGGAAATGTTGTGAGGTTGTTGGGGATTTTTTGTCATGCCCAAACAAAAACCCAAATAAATAATTTTTTGACAAAATCCCAGAAAAATCAAAGACTATTGTTTGCTTTTTTAATTTCTGCTGAAAGATTTTGGGAGCCGTTTTCTCTCTGCTTGTCAACTCTCCTAACCTCCTCCTCTCTCCTGGAAGCATCTTTTATTCCATGCTTCATAGGTCTTTGTTATTGTTTACAAATATTACAATTTTCAGTGGGAATATACAATTTCTAGGAGTTCCTGCTTGTATTGTGTTTTGAAAGTCAAGGTTTATAAACCTAGGCACTTTGGTTGTTAAGAGTTTGGTTCTACAGTTTTGGACAGGGAAACACCCTTCCCTGTGAATGTCAGAGTTAAGATACCAGGACTAAGCCCAGTTGCTGTTGGCCTGGAATTCCTTGGGGGTTTGATCCCCAGGAGAAGATGGTTTGGTGATGGACTCTGGTGTAATCCCTGCCCTGTAGGGGGATTTCATGCCCACATTGGGCTGGCAGGAGGTGACACACAGGACACCATAACCCTGTTATGTGCCCTTCTGGGAACCTTCTTTTAGCTTTCTGGTGCTGTCTGGGGCTTGAGGATGCTCGTCTAATCCAGCCTCTAGTAGGCACAGGCCATTAAATACTTCTTCTTACTATTCCCAAGGAGATCTGTAACCTGCTTTGCTTTATAGATTGCCCAGGGGAGTTGTGGATGCCCTGATCCTGGAAGTGTTCAAGGCCAGGTTGGACAAGGTCTTGAGCAATGTGGTCTAATGGGAGCTGTCCCTGCCCATGCCAGGGGAAAGAGGGGGTTGGGACTAGATGATTTTTAAGGACGATTCCAACCCCTTAACATTCTACGATTTTATGATACTACAGTTCTACAAATCCATGATTCTATGAATCTTGCCTTTGAAACCTGCGTTCCCCAATGGTCCTTCTCTTGCAGGCACAAGAGCCCTAAAAGCTCTAAGGGTGATCACAACCCCTTTTTTAACTTGTGTCACCCTCCAAGAGCTTCGCTGGCATTGCCTTTCCTCTGACATGATTCACTGCTTTTCCTCCTCCCATTTTTAGTGCAGGTTAACAGCACTTACTGAGGCAGTGACCGTGCCCTGTCACAGGTGTCACTGTGCAACATGCCTTTCCTCTGGGAGGCTGGTGGCCTGGCTATGCCAGTGCCAGGACTGACACCTGACAGACAGACAAGGAAGTCAGTTGGATGCACTTTGCATCTTTCTTTGCCTTTGTCAGGCTTCCCACTTCTTTTTGAGCGAGCAAAAGCCGCTGACGTTACCATCCTTGTTTTGGAGGGTAAAATAGTCTAGTGAAGTGGATGGTGAAAATAAACAGCCAAATTATGTCAAAATGAAACATGAATATCTAGGCATAGCTTCATCACTAAAAAAAATTCACAGCAAATGAAAGAATATGTTTGGCACAGTGCATCCAGCTGAAAAGATCTCTCCCTAAAGTTTCATCTTTAGTGCTTTACTTCTCCATGGCTGCAGGCAGTTACATGGGCTCCCTAAAACTAAATTAGGCTTTCAGGCTCTATATCTGATTCCTCCCTGTCTTATACCAGGAAATGTAAGTAACATGGCTGATGTTAGCAGGGCTAAAATCCAAAACTGAAGAATAAATTCTTATGATGCATTTTTGCATTTACTGAAAAGCACATCTGTCAATATTTTTAAAAATTAAATCATCAAATTAAGATAGCAATCATTTCTCATAAAATAAACTATACTTTGTGTCCCAGACAATACATATGTGGGAATTAATCTCAACCAGGCAAAGCCTTATTTAATTGATTAAGTTTTAGATATGGTAAGTAACCACATTGGAGTCTATGCAATAAAGCTAAACATATGCTTTGCCTCTGCAGAGCTGGAGCCTTAAAGCTGAAAAGGTATAAAAGAACTGCTTGGCTGGAAACCATCAAATTTGTAACCTTTCACTCTTTTACTACATACAAAAGAAAATACCTTGTATTATCAACAACTTAATTTATGGCGAATTTAAATGCAGTTTCCATAAAATAGCTCCCATTAGGATCTCATTAGAAGACACTGCCACTTTTTCCAGCATGTGTTACTGAATTCCTCATGAAGTTTGTGGGAGTTAAGGGTAGGGACCATATTTTATCATGAGCAGGATTCAACCTCGTACCAAACAGTAAAAATTGCCCCCTGACATTTTGGCCTCAAGTCCTTGTAAATGCTCATTTCAGCATAGCATTCCTACTTAAAACACTTGGCATGGATAGATAGATGTAAAAGTAAAAGAGTTATTTTGCATTCAAGAATTCTCCCATCCCACTTCCACAAGTGGCTTGGATGTGGCTGGTGCCTGTGAGGCATCAGGGACCGCTGATGGCAGTGGAGGAGGAGTGTGAAGGTCGGTGTGGCCGTGGAACCCTCGTCGGTCTGATGGGTGCAGGCTGACAATGAGCAAGGACCTGCCCTGTAATCCAGCTTTGAACTCTTGTGTGACCTATCTATCATGCAATGTCAGGATCTAGATGTGGTGTTTCAAGGGCTTCAACTTTTCCCTGGTTTTCACTCGCATGTTGAAAATAGCTGGCTTCCCAGAGCGATGCCTGTGAAGGATGGCAAGAGACACTTGCTCTTTCCCCTCACTCCCACTGACCTGCTTAAATCAGGTAAAACCATGCTGATAAAGGTAATTTCAGCCCAATTTTAGGCTAGGTCCAGGGGGAAAAGGAAAAGTAAGTGAAAGCCCTAATTTTTCTATTTGTGGATTTACAGTGTGCTGCTTATTTTGGATCATCTCTGATGACAGCTCGGAGTTACTCTGTCATTATGTACTGTGCCACAGTCATGATGACATCTTGTAGTGGAGTGCAAATAACATTTATTTGTCAGGCAAAATATAGACCTAGTGGCTTTCAGATTTTTTGGGGTTTTTTGTTTTTTTTTGGTTTTTTTGGTTTTTTTTTTGGTGTTGTTTCTTTTTTTAAGGATTTTTTTCTCTATTATATTGAACCTAATATATCAATATTGTTCCAGTATCTATTTTATTCATGCATAAGAATGCATGTACATGTGTTTATATATATATATATATATATATATATATATATATATATATATATATATTTATATATATATATGTTTGGACAGGTTGTATATAATTGATTTGGAGCATATTCTGTATTGATGCAATATTGGTATTGTTTCAATGAAAGCTCTGCAATATATATAAAGAATCTGGCTTTTTCAATATTAAACTACAAAAATATATTCTTGTCTTCACACATTCACCAGACCTTCTGCTACATGACATAAAGTATATAAAGCACCAGACCTTCATTCATATCAAAAGCTTATTTCACTTAATCCAGAGTGTTCCATTGTGAAGCTTTCCCATTTTTCATAAAAGATAATGTTCTAAGTGCAACACTTTCAAAAACAAAGGGAAAAAAAGGAAAAGGAAGCCAGAGTAAAAATAAAACAACATATTCCTCAAAATTAAAACCAGGATGATATTCTTATGCAGGCTGAGCATGTTTTGGACTGATGTGTGTGTGTGTATATATACACATATAGAGCATGCAGACAACTAGATGTTAGTCCAAAACGTACACATTGCTATGTCTGCCAGAAAGTAGTTTTGTTCATGTGTGAATTTATGAACTCTTATCCAATTAGACAGTTTTAGATAATTTTTAAAAATACATAGATAATCTACAGTGAGTAGTGAAGAGTGTAGGAAAAATTTACCTGTATCATCTCTGCATTAGACTGATTCAGTGATTAAGATTTTGACATGGTCAAATATGGAAAATGGTTAGAAAATGTTAAATAAAACTAATAGTAGCTGGCTGTATGGAGATTCTGGGATTTGATTCTCTTCCTGAAATGCTTTAATGCTGTAGTAGTAAACACAAGTTTATTCCCTGAAAAGCTGCAGCATAAACTGCCTTGTGCTTATATGTGCAAAAGCAGGTCTTGTTCCCAAACTTTTCCATGTTTACAACTGAATTTTTCTAAGAATAAGATCTGTACATGAAGAGAAAAGTGTTTAACAGGGAGCAGGGAGAGCTTGTGACAAAGCAGCACTATCAGCTTGAGGGCAGGCACTGCAGCTTTTGAGTGCATGGCTGAAACAGAGTGGAACAGAGAGCTGAATGCATTTTCTTTCATTGGGAATCACACAGCCTTGCCAGTAATCCTTCCATCACTTGTAGCTGTGCTTCCCATGACTCTAGACTTTCCCTGTGATCAGGACAGGCAGAAAACGTGAAATCAGTTAATTAGTCTTTCAGCTGGAAGCATTTTAATCTGCTGATAACAATTAATAATTGGGAAGGGTGGAATGAAGCAGCTGTAATGCTTAATGATTTTTTGAGGGAAGGGGGTATAAAATTAAATCTCAGTTGTTTTTGTTGGTTTTTTTAACTGGTAAAATATTATTCAGGGAATTCAATCAATCTGTTACACATCTTTCAAGGATTTTGATGCTCTTTGTAAACTGCTTCCCTTACAATGACAAATTGCTGATCTGTCACTCCACTTAGTTGGCCCTACACTCTTGCACAGTGTGGACAGACAAGGCATGTAATTTCATTCCTACTTGCTCTGCACACTTTTCCTTGGCCTGCTGGCAAAAGCCCTCTGGTGCCAGGTCTCCCATTCCAGCTGTTGTGCATTTATCTTACCAGCGGACAAATACTTCATCATGCTGTAATTCTTTTTTGAATGGGGCTTCAGGGCAGACAATATTTGTGGGAAAATCTGCCAAGTCTGGCTGTGCCTTCTGACACAGGATGAAGTGGTTTGCCTCCCTGCCATTTAGGAAGGTCACAGACAGACACGTTTGGCTAAAGAGCACAGAGCCCTCTTTGCTGAGCCTGGTTGCTGCAGACAGAGCAGCCGTGTGTGCTCAGTGCTGGGATGGGATGTTCCTCACCTGGCAGTGTGTGCTCAGTGCTGGGATGGGATGTTCCTCACCTGGCAGTGTGTGCTCAGTGCTGGGGATGGGATGTTCCTCACCTGGCAGGGTGTGCTCATTGCTGGGGATGGGATGTTCCTCACCTGGCAGTGTGTGCTCAGTGCTGGGATGGGATGTTCCTCACCTGGCAGTGTGTGCTCATTGCTGGGGATGGGATGTTCCTCACCTGGCAAGGTGTGCTCAGTGCTGGGGATGGGATGCTCCTCACCTGGCAGTGTGTGCTCAGTGCTGGGGATGGGATGTTCCTCACTGGCAGTGTGTGCCCAGAGCTGGGATGGGATGTTCCTCACCTGGCAGTGTGTGCTCAGTGCTGGGGATGGGATGCTCCTCACCTGGCAGGGTGTGCTCAGTGCTGGGATGGGATGCTCCTCACCTGGCAGGGTGTGCTCATTGCTGGGGATGGGATGTTCCTCACCTGGCAGTGTGTGCTCAGTGCTGGGATGGGATGTTCCTCACCTGGCAGTGTGTGCTCAGTGCTGGGGATGGGATGTTCCTCACCTGGCAGTGTGTGCTCAGTGCTGGGATGGGATGTTCCTCACCTGGCAGTGTGTGCTCAGTGCTGGGATGGGATGTTCCTCACCTGGCAGTGTGTGCCCAGAGCTGGGATGGGATGTTCCTCACCTGGCAGGGTGTGCTCATTGCTGGGGATGGGATGTTCCTCACTGGCAGTGTGTGCTCATTGCTGGGGATGGGATGTTCCTCACCTGGCAGGGTGTGCTCATTGCTGGGGATGGGATGTTCCTCACCTGGCAGTGTGTGCTCAGTGCTGGGATGGGATGTTCCTCACCTGGCAGTGCCGGGCTGTTTGCAATGGGAAGCTGCTCACAGCCTCGCCCTTCTGGCTGTAATTGTCTCCTGACAGCTACCTGGGTTTCCTCAGCCGCGTCCCTCTTTTCCAGTGAAACCCGAAACCAGGTGAAACTTGCTCAGTGTCAGATTTCACTTCCAAATTGAAATTCAAAGCTAAAAGAAGCCCCGGGTCTTGCAAGGTTCACCAGCCTCTTGTCAGCCTAAGATGTAGAGTAATACAACCTAAGCCAGTTCAGGGCAGTGGAAATAATGTGTCTGAGACTTCTCTCATTGCTTTTGTCCACACTTGCCTTTAAAAAAAATTTATTTACTTAGAATCTTTTTCCTTCCTATTTGCACATCCTCTATGCAATAGAATATGTTGATTTTGTTATTACATCCAGGACTTACGTCACAGGGCAAATGCCTGTTTTTTAATGAGTGACATAGTGTTATAAGTTGAAATGTATGACAGAAAAGTACATAATTCACAACTGTGTCCAAGACAAACCTCTCACTCAGTAGAGTTTTATTTGGGTGAAAATAAACAGACAAGTCCAATTAGGAACAAAGTCTGTACACAGGGATTATTTTTGGTTATTTTTAAAAATAATTCTTTTTTTTTTAAGAAGAAGGAGTTTACTTTGGATAATTCTGCTAAGCAGCTGGACTTTGAGGAGATTATGTAAGATGAACTAATTGCCAAATTTCTGATTCTTGTTTCTTGCTAGCCATAATTTAATTCTATATTAAAGTTTCTGGCTTTCACCTGCAGTTCCTCATGATTTGTGCTTTGTGCAGGGCCTGGGATGGTGAGTAAACAGTAACTATGGTAATCCTGAAATTCTTCTGTTCCTATGCCAGCCATGCGGCCCATCAACGTCCTAGGTGCATGTTAGAGTTGCCTTAAGGCTATTCTAACTCATGCCTGCTCAGCTTCCCACAGGAATATCCACACAGCTGGGAGGAACAAAATTGTCATTGCTGCACAGATTTTATTTATTGTTTCAGTGTAGTATGTATGCCAGCCATATTTCACATTTATTTTGAAATCAAAGGTTTTAAAAGTGGTAATGTCATAAAGAACTCAGACAATAAAAGACATGGGAGCCACAAAACTTGTCAGAGCCGAGTATATTGCAGATATCCAATTCTATACTTAAGCTGTATTAAATATAGCAGTGGGAAAAGTGGGGAAAGCATCCCTGTGATAAGGCACCAGCTGTGAACAGTTTGGTCTACAAAAATGCTCCTACTGTTGCAACTGCTGGAGGAGTGACCCAGGGAGGGAGGGGTGAGGGGAAGTCATGGTAAGAAATCAGAACAAAAATGCAAACACAGGCCCAGCCACAGAGGCGAGTTTATCACTGACTGAGATTGTGACCTTTCTCCAGCCTATCAAAAGGACCATCCTACACTGTTCTGGTGAGATCCACCCTCAAAGTTCAGCATTGTTCAGCCCCAGAAGCTCTCTCCTGGTGCCTGTGGTGGAAATATGGTTACTGTGTCAAATCTGAGGAAAGTTCTTGATAGGAGAAAAGAACTCTGTTCTTGTTTCCCGTTGCTATTCTTAGAGAAACTAATGTTTCGGTCACAGCTGGGGCTTGATTTCTTTCTTTGCTTGACCCCTGGGAGGTCACAGATAGGTCCTGAGGCAGTGTGCTGACGTCCATGGGGCAATGTATCCCGAAAAGCCTCCTCTTCTGCCTAGTAAAAGCCCATATTTGACTTGGTGGCCTTATACTCTTACCTCTCCCATCTCCATCTCTTTGAAACCATGTAATATCAGGCTGTGATGTTCTTGAGCATGGAGGACACAAATCCTAGCATGTCTTTTCTGTAACGGGATGTAACAGGAATCTCAGCATGGGTATGTGACAGGACTTATGATATATAAATATATATATATATACCAGGGTATACCATGCAGATATTCAGGGATGTGAGATACAATTTTCATCATCCCAAAGAAATTCCATAATCTGCAAATATTCCTGTCCACTCCTTATCCTGCCTCTCCTCCAAACAGTGGGTTATTAGAATTTGAAAGTCTGTTTTAAGGAACACTTGTGAGATATCAAAAAGAGATTCTGTGAGTCTTGTCCAGGGCTTGGGTGTTTTTCCCTCACCTTGATTTGAAATTACTCATTCTGCATGAAAAAAAAAAGCATTTGGGAAAAATAACAGTAAAGGACAGGGTACTAAACTTCCCTCTCTGTCTGATAAGTCACATTCATTGCTCCTTTTATTTTCTACCGATTTTTTATTAACTATAAATTGTTTGTCATGAATTATTATATATATATTATATATATATAATATATATTATATGTACATATCTAATGTTATATATATATATATATCTGTATATTACATAATGGATCATTAAAAGGCCAAACTAGGACTAGGGAAGGAATCCTTGCATTGGATACTGGAGCAGATCTCCACCTGCTTTGATAGATCAGGTGTTTTGCCTCTGACTTTCATTGCAGGCTGCATCAGAGTCATCAGCACCTTTGTCTGACTGCATCAGCCTTGTCCCATCTCCCGTGTCTGCAGGGAGCAAACCTTTGTGAGGAATCATGCTCAGGAGAAGAGCAGTGTAACTGCTGACTAACTTACCCAGGGGAAGGCCCTTGCTCTCACCTCCAGGGAAGGTGTTCCTTCTGGCACTCTCAAACTGATGTGCATTCCGACACACAGGGACTGCAGTGAGCAGCTGAGTGGTGCACATTCACACCAGTAAATAGGAATTAATCTAAACAGTTAATGATAGTAGGTAATAAATATGATTTCAAAAACAACCTCCTTGAATTCAAACTATTTCTTTATCAACAGGTTGGTTGATTTGTTTACAAATTATCTAAAGGACTTCCTCTCACATTTTGACCCAAATATGTCAGTAAAGTGCCCTTGCTTTTCCTTTATTCATGTGGTGAATTTGCTTTTCATGCACCTGCCATTACTGTTGTGTTTCACTGACAAGCAGAGGCAAAGCTTTTCTCTTTTGGAGAATTATTGAATTACATTTATTTTCTCGTGCTCTTTACTTGCCTCTCTGGAAAAGATCTCAGGTTCACAGGCTTGATGCCTGAGTGATCCACAGAGCCCCATTAACCGCACGTTTCAGTGCTCCAGGTAACAAAAGTCATCTCTCTCTGGTCTCTGAAGTGGAAAAGCTAACTGTTCCCTTCAGAATGAAAGGGGACTTTTGTTCCTACTTTATTACTTATGACTAACAGCATTATGAGGGGCTTGCTGTTGTGCCTCTGCTCTTGCTGCTGCTGCTGCTGCTGCTGCTGGAGTGTCTTACAGAGTGCATTCATGGGCTCTTTCCTACACTCCCAGTAAATGTGCTCCTCTTGGCATCTTGTTGGATGAAACATGGCACATGCCATGTTTCAGGCAGAACTCTCACTTTGGTGACAGGATGTGTCCCTGGTACTCCAGATGGCTCTTCCCTGCTCAGGGAGGATGACCCCCACAACCTCAAGGGTGGATCTTGAAAAGCAAAACGTGAAGCTATGGTCTCTGCCTCTGTCTAGGGCGAGAGTTATCACCAGCTCGCCAGTGTCTGGAATTGCTTGTTATTGATTCCTGTTAGTTGTCTTATTTGTCTGAGGGCTGCCCAGATGAGCAGCAGACGCTTGAGAACTCTAAATATGAGTCAGCCACAGAGTTCAGAGATTAATCTGTCCCTTTGGGGTGCTGAGCAGCCAGCAATCCAAACAGCTTGTTGTAAGAGGCTTAACAATGCAGAACAGCTGATTTCAGATTCATCCATTGAAAACATACATTCATGTTGCTGGATGTTGGAATAATGCTAAATCACTTTAATCTAAAACACATTTGAATACGACTCCCACAGTTTAAAGGGCACTGAATTAATCTTGGAGTAACAGAGTTGCCTTGTAAAATGAATTTGTGTGATGTTATAAGAAACTTATAAGAAACTTGACTGTGAAGGGGCCAGCTCTTTGAACTTGTAAACCCTCACTGTTTAGAAATATTTAGCTGCTTGAACACAAGACTAAATGCAGCAGAATTCAAACAAACTATTCCTCTGCTTTCCCACATTTTAATGTGCTCATCAGTGAATATTTATGTAGGAACCCTGTAGTAGAGCACAGTCGTCATTTCTCAGCTGTCTCCAATTGGCAGATCGATGAAAAATTTGGTGTGCTCCCAGTCAATTGAAAAAAGTAACTAACAGGCTGCTAGGTCGTTTTCTCTCAACATTAATCCATCATTATCACCTGAAGGGCAGCACTTTGAAGACTGAGGAAGGTCTATATTTCAATTTAAATAATGCCTAACAGGTATAAGCTTGACATTTTCAGTTCCCACTAAAACTTAAAGAGCTGACAGCATTTTATTTTGTTGAGAATATATCTTTTCCTCCTCAAGAATTTCTATACAAAGACCTAGACATAGGTAAAGGTATGTCTTTATGCTAACCAGAGAGGAATCTAGTTTGTTATTTAGAAATGCCTTTATTTTGTACGGCTTTCAGTTATCATTGTGTCAGAATTTTAACAATTATTTTGCTATTAATTTATAGGATTTGGGTTTTTTGTTTGGGTTGTTTCATTGTTTTTGTGGTTTGGGTTTTTTGGGGGGGAGGTTGGGGTTTTTTTGGTTGGTGGAGTTTTTTTTTATTTTAATAAAAATCTTCATGACCTTGGAAAAGGAGAATTCTGGTAGATAAGCTACCTGCTTTGTTCTGAAAGAAATGCAGGAATCTGGTTTTGCAGCAGCCAGATGGGTTTCATCCTGAATTTTTCACCTAGGAGAGGCAAAGGAGGTGGTAGCCTCTTTTGGGTGAAAGGGCAGGATTTCTGTGGAAATCCTTTTGGAGGTATAACATGGGTTCTACAGACTTGTAGAGTGAGTCCTGCTCTGCGTGACCATCAGGACTTTCACAAACAAAGGGACTGGAACGTTGCTGGTGCTCTGCACCCAGCAGGAGTTTGGGGAGGGATCCCACTGTACCAGGATGCACTCAGCCCTCCCTTGCCTCTCCTCCAAGGCACACGTATGCACAAATGCATGCCAGGCGTAACACAGTTGCCAAAGGTTCAGAATGTCAGGTTCAGTCAGGTCTCAAGAACCTGCAGATGTTTCAAATCAAAGTGTTACCTTAATAAGAATGATTGGGTGTTTGAGAGAATATTTTGGTCTGTGCCTTTTGAATGGGAAAAACTATCCTTTCTCTAGCCTAGGGATTCTGTTCATCTGAGCATCTTTGGCTCAAGTTTCTTCCCATAAGTTGTCTGGAGAAGAAGGCCAGTGTTTTTCCTCTGCAACCATGATGGGTAGAATTTAACACCTTAAAAATGCCCAGATACAGAGTAAGGTGCTCCAAACAAATGTTGAGCAGCCTGTTTCCAGTGCTGCTGGGCTGGGGGGCAGGCACTGCCCATGGGATTCACTCCCCAGTGCCAGGCAGCAGGTGCTCCCTGCTCCCATGGCAGGAGGAAATCTGGGGAAATGGAATTCCAGATGCACTTCCTTGCACCTTGGACACAGCAGGAATGTGTCTTGCAGCAGACAGATGGACTCCCGTCTAAATCTGCCATGTAGGGAACATGGTAGCTCCTTTTGGAAGGAAGTGGTGGAAGGAAGGAAGTGGCAGAAGGAAGTGGCGGAAGGAAGGGAGTGGCGGAAGGAAGGAAGTGGCGGAAGGAAGTGGCGGAAGGAAGTGGCGGAAGGAAGTGGCGGAAGGAAGTGGCGGAAGGAAGTGGCGGAAGGAAGGAAGGAAGGAAGGAAGGAAGGAAGGAAGGAAGGAAGGAAGGAAGGAAGGAAGGAAGGAAGGAAGGAAGGAAGGAAGGAAGGAAGGAAGTGGCGGAAGGAAGTGGCGGAAGGAAGGAAGGAAGTGGCGGAAGGAAGTGGCGGAAGGAAGTGGCGGAAGGAAGTGGCGGAAGGAAGGAAGTGGCGGAAGGAAGGAAGTGGCGAAAGGAAGGAAGTGGCGGAAGGAAGTGGCGGAAGGAAGTGGCGGAAGGAAGTGGCGGAAGGAAGGAAGTGGCGGAAGGAAGGAAGTGGCGGAAGGAAGGAAGTGGCGGAAGGAAGGAAGTGGCGGAAGGAAGGAAGGAAGGAAGTGGCGGAGGGAAGTGGCGGAAGGAAGTGGCGGAAGGAAGTGGCGGAAGGAAGTGGCGGAAGGAAGGAAGGAAGGAAGGAAGGAAGGAAGGAAGGAAGGAAGGAAGGAAGGAAGGAAGGAAGGAAGGAAGGAAGGAAGGAAGGAAGGAAGGAAGGAAGGAAGGAAGGAAGGAAGGAAGGAAGGAAGTGGCGGAAGGAAGGAAGGAAGGAAGGAAGGAAGGAAGGAAGGAAGGAAGGAAGGAAGGAAGGAAGGAAGGAAGGAAGGAAGGAAGGAAGGAAGGAAGGAAGGAAGGAAGGAAGGAAGGAAGGAAGTGGCGGAAGGAAGTGGCGGAAGGAAGGAAGGAAGGAAGGAAGGAAGTGGCGGAAGGAAGTGGCGGAAGGAAGGAAGTGGCGGAAGGAAGGAAGGAAGTGGCGGAAGGAAGTGGCGGAAGGAAGTGGCGGAAGGAAGTGGCGGAAGGAAGTGGCGGAAGGAAGTGGCGGAAGGAAGGAAGTGGCGGAAGGAAGGAAGGAAGTGGCGGAAGGAAGGAAGGAAGGAAGGAAGGAAGGAAGGAAGGAAGGAAGGAAGGAAGGAAGGAAGGAAGGAAGGAAGGAAGGAAGTGGCGGAAGGAAGGAAGGAAGGAAGTGGCGGAAGGAAGGAAGGAAGGAAGGAAGGAAGTGGCGGAAGGAAGTGGCGGAAGGAAGGAAGTGGCGGAAGGAAGGAAGGAAGGAAGGAAGGAAGGAAGGAAGGAAGGAAGGAAGGAAGGAAGGAAGTGGCGGAAGGAAGGAAGGAAGTGGCGGAAGGAAGTGGCGGAAGGAAGTGGCGGAAGGAAGTGGCGGAAGGAAGGAAGGAAGTGGCGGAAGGAAGGAAGTGGCGGAAGGAAGTGGCGGAAGGAAGTGGCGGAAGGAAGGAAGGAAGTGGCGGAAGGAAGGAAGTGGCGGAAGGAAGGAAGTGGCGGAAGGAAGGAAGTGGCGGAAGGAAGGAAGGAAGGAAGGAAGGAAGGAAGGAAGGAAGGAAGGAAGGAAGGAAGGAAGGAAGGAAGGAAGGAAGGAAGGAAGGAAGGAAGGAAGGAAGGAAGGAAGGAAGGAAGGAAGGAAGGAAGGAAGTGGCGGAAGGAAGTGGCGGAAGGAAGGAAGTGGCGGAAGGAAGTGGCGGAAGGAAGTGGCGGAAGGAAGTGGCGGAAGGAAGTGGCGGAAGGAAGTGGCGGAAGGAAGGAAGGAAGGAAGGAAGGAAGGAAGGAAGGAAGGAAGGAAGGAAGGAAGGAAGGAAGGAAGGAAGGAAGGAAGGAAGGAAGGAAGGAAGGAAGGAAGGAAGGAAGGAGCTGCAGCTGTCAGAGACCTGCTGCCTAAAAGGTCATGGGAGAAAGAGGAAAAGAAAACATTTCTCTACAGCTTCCCACTCTTCCTGGGAGAGTCCTTGGAGCCCCGGCCATAACTTTTGCTGCACGTACTCCCTTGTTCAGCTTTAAGGATTTTTTCCTCCTCACTCTTCCATTCCTTAGAAAATCTACCTCATGCTGAGCAGTTTTTCATAGTCAATTATTAACTATGCATTATTTCAGAAAAGTGCTTTGAAATAATTTCTTTTTATTTATTTTAGGGGAAAAAGGGGGGAAAAATTTTCCCACCAATTACAGTTTCCTTTTCTAACATATTTTGCATGAGATTGTTGTTTTATGGGACATTACACAACTCATTAACTTTCGGAATAATTGGTATCCAACAGTGAAATCAAATCACAGGCTATAAATAAAGGAATTTTAAGGTAGAAAATCTTCACTGAACCTCTCTCCTAAAACATCCAAATTTTTGAGGCATCTTGCCAGCTCTGCAAATTCTAACTTACCTGCTTTGGTCAAAATGATTACCCATTAGAGCAACATATTCCCATGGATAGCAGAATATAAAAAGTTGTTAAACACACTGTGTTAATATCTTATGAACACACTTGATAAAGGATATTCCCAAAAGTATGAAGAAAAGCACAACAAATAACATTTATAAATAGAAAGGCTGAAACAAGACAGGCAATTGAGCAAGAGTGCCAGTTTTTGAACCTGGAACTTTGTACAGCTTTTTTAGAAGATACTGTTGTATATTTTTCTGTCTTCCACAAGATGTAAAAACATCACTAATCTGATTCTGTTTTTTCTACCCATCTAGATTTATACTGCATTCCTCAGTGTGGTAGCTTAACCTTACTATCTCAAAGCTTTACATCTATTCAGATATATCATCATTAGGTGATAGGTGGCCTGTAAAATAATATTCAGTAAGATGAATTCATAGCTACATATATAATGATCTGATCCTTATGAGATACTGTCTCTCTTGGTGGTGCACATCAGCTGAAGAGCTGACAGTAAGCACTTCAGACCATTTAAATATATTTATATGGAGAGAGACACAGGGAGACAGATATATATATATTGAGAGACATAAATATATAAATATGTGCATGTTCAGATGCTGCCCTCTGAAGAAAAATGTTTCAGAGGAGTTGTTGGGCTCTCAGAGGATGAAGGAGAGGGCCAAGTAAAAAGGGTCAAGCCTAGGCTTGAAAACCAATATTTTATCCAGAAGGAAACCCATGCATTTATCATATGTATATGTATGGTACCTTTAGATCAAAATATATCTTTATTTCCATGCACTGAAGGCAGGAGACACATCAGGGCAGGTAACATTGCCCAGACTTGTTCTGATGCCCTGAGTGTCTGCAAGGGAAAACCTGCCGAGACTCCAGGAGTGTAAGCCCCGTGCTCTATCTCTGCTTCCCTCAGCTTCCTTGCCAGAAAGGACACACAGCTTGGAGGGTCTCCTTGTGGTATTAGAGCTGAGACCTCTGAGGGAGTATCCACAGATATATCATTTCAATTCTTCCCACGTGTTTTAAAATCCGCACTTCCAACCCTTGTGCATTGTCCGCTGCTGTCCATCATTCACGACAGAGAGAAATGAAGGACTGTGAATAATGATAATGTAAAAAGCAGCAGGCAAATGTAATCTGCAGCAATGCTGGGTGGGGAGCAACATCTCTGACTGGACTTGGCTTGTGTTTATATGGGCTGCTATTAATAATAAACAAGTCTCTGCTCCTTTGCCATATGATAAGCATCATGTTCAGTACAGAGTTTCAAGATTTGGATCTGTCTTTGAAACCTCCAAAACAATACACACATGACCAGATCTGAACCCTTTGGATTGTTAAAAATCCGACTGCTCTGGCAAAGTCCACTGGAGAGCCAGGTGCTGCTGCTGTGAGAGTGGCTTTTACAGGTACTCCAGGGGAAAAAAGGTCACACTGGGCCAGGGTGGTTTTCAGTGTTCAGCTTCCCTTTGGTAATATTGTTAGACATGGAGAATATTTAAACAGGGTTTATGGCAACTGGCAAATCAATTGCCTTGAAATGATATGCATAACAAGGGAACTAAGGAAAGACTAAAAGTATAATCTGTAATCTAAAGCATTTGACATTTTCTGGACAGTAGTTTGGTATTACCCAGACTTCTGCTCGCAGAGCTGTCTGTGCAAATCAAAAACATCCATCATACTGAAATGAGCTTAATTATGAAAGTTTTGCTTTTCTAGTCAAGCTTTAATTTCAGTTTTTCCTAATTTCACATTACTTAGCTTCTCCTTTTACATTACATTCTGCTGTACATCCTGTACATCCATCACACTAAAGCTGTTGGAATGACAAACGCAAAAAACCACAAAGCTGATTCTAAAAGATGGAGATGAAAATCTTCAAACCCCTGTGTTTCTAGTGGAATCATTCCTTAATCATTGCAACATTTTTAAATGTATTGAAACCAGGAGTATCACTAAGGTGGTGGATGTGTCAGATCCCAAGGACACCTGATAACTACCAGCACCCCAGCCTGCAGTGAGCTTGGACAGACTGCCCTTAGTGTCTCTGTTCAGTCATACCAAAACACTGATCCTCCTGAGGGGAGCACTGGGATTCAGTAACCCTTGTACAAACCCAAGAAACCAGTGGCAAGATTATCTTTACCCCCAGTAATTTATTGTTTGTGCTAAATTTTTGCCCTGAGTGGGGGCCACACCTGTGCCGCAAAGAGGTTTGAGGTGAAACCCCTGCTCCTGCATCTTGGGGCTCTGCATCTCAGAGCCCCTGGGCTGTGTGGGAAGACATCTCTGTGTTAGGAAGCTTCACTACTGGTTGAAATAGTCCCCAAAGGCTACCCCGGTGTAAAACTTGGAAACAGTGTCATGCTGACTTTCTATAAAACATGAGGAGTAAAAGTAGATAATTCCAGGCTGATTACTCAAAGTTTTTCAGTTGCACAATTTAGCTTGATACAACATATATTTATCTGCAGCCCTGAAACTCTGAAAAGGACTTAATTCACCCCCACAAAACCTTTAATACTGTTGCACATGGCTGAAATTTGTCTTCCTATAACACAGAAGTTCCTTAATGGTACTTTCATCCTTTAAACAAATCACAGTTAGAACACCAGTACTCTCTTTTAAAATAGCTGTATCACTTCTGTATCCATTTATTTCAAATTCAAGATGCTGCTGCAAACTCCCTTTGGAAACTCTGGTTTTAGAAAATCCCATGCCACAAAGTGAAGAATATGATAAAATCAGTTTTAAGCATCTCTGTCATGCTTGTAAGTAATTATTTGCAGTGCCAATTTGGGGTGTTAGTGCCCAGGATGCCAGCCTGGCTGCACTGGAGTGCCCATCCCTACAGAAGCTGCAGAAAGTGGCTTATTCCTGTGAGGGGGGACAGCCACAGCATAGTGATGGTGATGGCCATGGTGACCTGTAAAAAGAGAATAGTGAGATACCATCACTTGGTTGCTCCCCTCCCAAGTTTGGGAGGTCTGGCAAAGTCCTAAACAAATGCCATGTTTCTAATGTGAACAAATTGTGCATGGAGAAAGAACAGTCCAAGTGTATACATTATATACATGTATGCATACACACATATGCCCCAGATAATGTTATTATTGGAAAATTGCGCTGATACTCAGATTCTCTTCAGAGCAAAGTCCTTGATGAGCTTTTCTAAATTATTTTTGCAAGTGTGACCTACTAGAAGCACACCTCTCCTGAGGTGAACCTCAGCATCACTGTTGGGCAGTAGCTTGCTGTCTTTACTGCTGTAGAGGAAATAGGAAACAGCTGTAATTAACAGATATGAATTTACACACCCCCTGCAGAGTCTTCAAGGAGCTGGGATTTACTACTGATTATGGATAGGTGGTTATGCCCGGGTTAGTTGGTGCAAGATTTCAATTTAGTTTATTATTTCTAAGTCTTGTTTGGACAGTAATCATTCTGCCCATGATACCTGCAAAGGCATTGTTTTTCCTCCTGTTAATATTCAAGTAAGTTTATTTTTAAAGTACTTTTTTTTTTCCCATTTTGTGAAAATGTAAACAAAGTAGGATCAACATAGTTTCCCATTCCCAAAAACCACATAGAGCATTTATTTCACACATCTCAGCAATTTGAGGCAAAATCTTGTTTTTGTAATGAAAATACAGTTATTACACCAAGCACACCAAGCAGGATTGAATGGTGCAGCTACCCTGATGGGCTTCAGGGTAAGTGGGTTCTTAATGTTTACTCTGATTAATTCCCACGAATAGTTAAACAGAGCTCAAGGTTGCTTTTAAGTAGTTTGGTGTCATATTTGCTGTGAAACCTTCTAAATGAGAACCTGTGTCCTTCAGGACAGTGAGGGGAAGACATCAGCCTGCTTGCCACTCTGTCACCTTATTTGTAACATAACTCTTTTAATTAATTTCTAATTTTATTTCCTGCTTTTGTTAAGAGCTAGCCACTGTAACTTAATATGAATGGTTTTATTACTAGTGCTAAACTTTCCTGCCCAATAAAAGCCGGACAGGTGGCTAGCCACCCTTTTATGAGCAGTTAAACCATTTAGCACATCGCCACTAGTTTTGCATTAGCACCAACCCTGGGATTCATTACATGGTTCAGCAGTACAGAAACCAAATACATTATGGCCCAGCAGGGCTCACCTCAGGCTGAGTTCTGCTTGATTTTTCACTCTTGGTAAGGATGCAAAAAGTCAACCATCCTGCAAGTGACATGGTTGTAGTAGACAGCTTATCTTTGGACCAACTCTGTACATTTACCATGAATCAATTTGGTGAGAACTGCTAAATGGCATCAAACCAGAATCACACCACCATCCACTCCATGAAGGTGCAGACGCAGCCTGGGTGTCTGATGAGCAGCCCTTGCTGGGAGGGTGTTTCCCATTCTGGACTAGTTTATGGTAGGAGTTTAAAAAAAAACCCATTCAAAAACACAGAAAGGAAAAAATAAAGACAAGAAAGTGTTGATGTTCTCTTAATCATTTGCTCCCCTCACACACAGCTATGAAGCTTCCAGCGCTTACTGCTAACCTCCAAGATGGTGTTTGTCATGTAGATATGCAGCCATTAGAAATATGAGAACCATCTGGTTCCTTTCTCCTTGGAGAGCAAACAGCTCTCTGCCAAGGTGGGCCGAAGTCAGATGGATTATTTCAAGATAAAAGGCCTGTTTGCTTTCTGTAGTTTCTCTCAGCCACACAAAATAACTGCACCTATTTATTTTTTCCCTGCTGTTGCTAAGTATATCTCTATGAGGGTCCACCTTTCTGCTTTATCTCTTTGCCCTTTTCACCCCCTCCCTTCTCTTGCACCATGTCTATTTAATTTTAGCTCAGTCCAATATTTCCCTCTCAAAAAAGCAGCACAATATTCATGTGGTCAAATCTACATTAAAGGTTAAACTTAATCTCTGAACTGAATTTTAAAGAGTATTTCATACATTTCTGTAAGAATGGTTGGAATTTTCAAAGAAATCTGCCTCTCAAATGAGGTAAAAAAGAGAAGGAGGAGCATAATTCTGGAATGGATGCTGCTTTCTGATAAACTTCTACCCTGAAGAAAGAGGAGTTTTGTAAGAAACAAGACAACTTTTCAGGGCAGTGTTATTCTTCAAGATGACTATATGGATACTCATATTTGCTTTGATCTAGCAAATAATTTTGTCTTATTTTTTTCTAATGGGAAGTTTTGAAACTTGCAAAATTTCTGGTGGGATTTTGGTGTTGAATCTGCTTCCTCGGAGGCTCCTTTGGTGCTGCTGTGTTCCTTCATTCCCTGGCAGTCCCATTTTGGGAGAAGCTCAGCCACGGGCACAGAACTGTGGGATGGCAGCAACATCCCCCTCTCAACCCTGTTTTATGGAGAAACAAACAACACAATGCCAGACTTCCAAGAAATTTTCAAAAAAGATCATTCTCTCTGGCAAGCAGAAAGCAACAGCTTGCAAGTTAGGAATATATGTATTGACATTTGATTTCTTGCTGCTCAAACATACTTTGGGGTTTCATTTAGCCTGAGCTCAACTGCTGGTTGTTTATACAGGCTACTGGCTGTTTACATTAGGTCAATACACAGGACAGGCTGTTTATACCCAACCAGCAACAAATTCCACAGCACACTCTGTGTCTAGCACTGCTGCTTTTTCTATGTGCAGAGCTGGAAAGAAATAAAAAATTTGGCTCTGGAAATCAGCAAGCAACAAACCCTCCTGTGTGTGGACTGTCCCTTGCCTCAGAAGTGACCAGCACCATCACTATTTAGTGTTTTCTTCAAAAATGTGCAGCGCTGAGAACAAGATCAGCACAACAAGAATGGCCAAGAAGAAAGTGAAGAGTCCCAGCTGATGTTTGTGTACAGGGTGACAGAACTCACATTTGTGGGCACTTGGTGCAGTTGCATACACAGGTTTGCACTTAGCTCACAGTGCAGCTGGCTCCAGCTCCACACAAGCAAAGCCTCCTGTGTTTAATTGGAATGTTTCTCTTCTGGATGACTTCATGGGCTGCCCTGACAGAGCTATGTGCAGAGCTGGGTTCTCCTGCCCTGGGTGAGTAATGCTGTTTGTACCCTTCATGTGATTGATAAACATTTGCAGTGCTGCTAAGAAGCTTCTTGGCTACGGATCAGTGGGACCCTGTCAGGCTGTGGGACAAGGGAGGTTTCTGTCCTGCTGCTTTCAGCAGTGCTCCACTGATTTGAGCTGCCAGAGTCCATCCCTATGGGATTCACACTAAGTGAAGGATGTTGAGCTTGAGGATCTTAAAGGTCTTTTCCAAACTAAATTATTCAGTGTTTCTCTTTCTGGAGCCCCATCTCCCCACAGACCACCATGGCATTCCTCCTCTGTTTCTGCACTTTCCCAGTAAAAAGTCTTCCCTTGTCTTCCCTGCTGGAGACAAGACAAGGGGGAAAGCCCATCCTTAACTTGCTTATCTTGCTGGTCCCAGTAAACGTTTAAAGAGAGGTGCTGACTGTCCAGATGCTGCTGGGGACCTTAATTCTGTGTTGAATATGTGTGGATCCTGGAAGATGAGAAATATCTCCTTATTTCTGGGAAATGCAAGCTTGATTTTTTTTTTTTTTTGCATACTTCAGCAGTTTTGTTCTCATTTGACATCTAACTCCAAATGCAATTTGACTTTCTTTTGATTTGGGGCCTGTGGCTGCCTGTGTGCATTCCCAGTTGTGGCCCTCAGGAAGAACACAATGAGAAAGGGCACAAGGTTGAGTGATACCCACCCAGAGGGGAATGGTTTCACCTCCTGCTATTCAGCTCTGGGCCCTGAACAGCTGGTGAAGAGAATTTCCTGTGGGTGATTCTTCCAACCAGATCCAGAAATGATCAGAAAGCACCTGACAAGGGTCTCATCCCACCTCATCTGGGGGCTATTGATTACAGAGGAAGCCTGGATGTGTAGATGGATTAGGTATCTGGCTTCTCAGCGCCTAAGAAGGAAGAGGACTTTCATTCCACCTCTCCCAGTCCTTTCCAAGTGCACCAGCCTCACCAGGGCTGCCAAGGAGGGTAGCAGCAACTGGGTTGTGTGAGGATGCATGCATAATCTCCAGGAGTTATAGTGTTAATGGCAGATTTTATTAATAAATAAATGAATAACTCCAGGAGGGTGAAACTGTTTTGGCATCACCCCCTATTTCCATCAGGAACTGGGAGTCTGTTGGGGCTCCCCATGCCTCCCCTGGAGCTGGGAGATGATTTAATGGACTGTCTCCTCTCAGGGCTGGCTTGCACCTAATTCTGAACAAGAAATTATTGCCATGATGGTTTTTCTGCTTTTCCTGCAGTAATATCATCAGGATGAATTTAATACAATATCAAGGTTGTGATGAGGTTTTATCTTTCAAGTGCGCCCTTCTTCAATGCCCTGTCACTACAGTGCTGGATTTAAAGGCACCTTATTTGGCAGATTTCTCCAAGTAAAATAGTTTTTCTTTATCAATTATTCATGTGGCTATTGCTAATAGTCTGAAAATTCACCATCTTGTGTCTTTGAAATCTTCCAGTTAAATGATAAAAAGAGGTTGCTCATGAAATAGGCATTGTTGGACATATTCCTGACAGTTGCACAAGAGGGAACTGAAGCTTGCAAAGAAACAGAAGCTCTTAAATTTTGGCAGCATTCAGTAAACTGCCTCCCATTAATAAATAACTGACATAATTTCCAGCTTTTTATTCCTTTACAGATGCTTTTTGCTTGGCAGCTGGCCTCATCCCAACCAAGTCAGGAGTAAAAATTCATGATGATTTCAGCTGGCCAAAGGGTCAGGAGGCTGAGAATGGATATCTGGCTGCTGCAGCACTCTGGGGAGAACAGGGAGCAGCAGCCTCTCCAAGAAGCCTCGGTGAGTAAAGGGTTCAGTCTGGTCTTTAAAAGTTTTTCTCTGCATTTTAATCTTGGGCATAGATACACTCCATGAGAATCTGCTTCCTGCACTGCTTCACTGACTCCCTTTGCTCCTATTTCATACTAGGGAAAACGAGCTCCATGGTATGTGGCAGCTGTGGGGTCAGGTTTGGAGGGCTGAAGACTGTGCATCCAGGCTAATCTTGCCAGAGGAGTTAAAGCAGCTGTACCATTCCTTACCATGCCCCTAACTGAACCCCATCAGCCCAGGGATAGGCAGGGAGGTGATGCTGTTGTTTAGCTGCCAATGCTGCATCTGCACTAGGGCTGCCTCCATCTCTCAGCCCCTGTGCCATCAGTGGGGAAGAGATGTGCCCCTTGTAGCGTACAGACCCTATAGCCACGGGGAGCACAGAATAAAAATCCCACCCTGTCTTTAAGCTTCAAATTGTAGCCCAGGTAACATTTGTTCCACTGGTGGAAGGTAGGCAGGAGCAGCACACAGGCTTGTAGGGGTTCCTGCTTTTCCTTGAAATTCAGAGCTCATCTCAACAGTGTGGCACTTAGTGATAATGACCCCGGGGGATCTTCTCTGTGCTGTGCAGGAATGGGCCTGAGCTCCCTTGCTGCCCTGCTGTTCAGGGAAGTTTGGGGTAGCTCAGGGTTTGCAGCAGAACTTTGCCTTTAGCAGAGGCGCTGCTGCTCGATGGGGCTCTGTGCTTGCCTGTGAAATCCAACTGCTGCACTGCTTTTCCAGCAACAACTTTAAATGCCATTCATCAATAAATCCATTGGGCTGCTCGGCTTGTATTACATGCCACTGATTAACTACCATTAAATTAGCAGTTAGTGTAATCAGATATAAACATTCCTTTGTGGCTAAGCTGTTAAAGTTTTTTTCTTTTTTACAATTGCGTGTAACACATGTCGGCACGAGACAGGCTCAGTAATTTCACATTACTGCAGCTAAATTATGTTTGTGGGCTCCAGAAACGCTTCTGGTGCTACCAGGCTCGTAAACACCTACCTGGCAGGGAAAGGCTACAACTCCTGCCCCAGAGCATTTGGGCTTTAACAGCATTCGACGTAGTACAGTGAGTGGATTTATTACATAAATATGTTCCTGGCCTATGGACAAGCAATTGGTAGGAGTTCAGAATTTGATTTCCTGACATTGACTGCTGACTTTCACCCTGAGTCACATTATTAATTAAGTCAGCATCTAACTCATTGCAGGGAGACATAAAAGAAAGGTAGGTGGTAGCAGTTGGAAAGGAGAGGGGTGTGACTCCATGCGGCTTTCAGCTCTGGAAACTCCAGGTTGTCCTAGTCAAAAGTGGATTTTCATTTTTTTCAACAGGAGACATTTCACAGGTATTGTTTTGTACTTTATGTGTAGTTCTGTTCCCTCTCCATTGCTAAGTTTCTTTGTAACTCTTGAAAACAGAAATTAAATACACAGCTGCAGTTATTCTTATGCACCCGTGCAATACGGAACATAATGAAATTATTACTGGAATCTACTATTTCAATGCCAGTGTTACATCATAAAAAAATACCCACCAGCATCCATGTTCCCATCATAGCTTTCTGTGTCCTCACAATGCAAGAAAATAGCTACAACGTGCAGCCCACACAGAGCACATATAATCTGCAGAAAAAAACATCTGTGGAACATAATTTTTTAAAATGTTTGGGTGGTAGTGTTGCTGTTTTGTTTTTTTCCTGTATTAATCTGATTATGTTTCTATTGCTTAGGTATCACTGTATCAGCTTTTAGAAAAATACTTATACACTTTAAATTGTGTGTATGATCATAGGTGAAAATTTACACCAACAGTCTAATAACTTGGGAGCTAGAAATCAAACTACTAGATTAGCTGGTTTAAAAATTCAGCCTTGTCTCTTTAAAAACCATGACATTCACAGCATTTAACTCAAGTTGTTGAGAATGATTTTTTTAATTGTAGTTGTACTGTTTGGAAGTACTGTATGGATTGTGAAACTTGGATAATATCTTGTGTTTCGCTCTCATGGAAACCTGTAGTTTCTCCAGCTATGTTCAGACAGCTTTCCTGAGTCTTGGAATGGGAAAGCAAGAGGATTCAGCTTACACAACTGCCTGTGTTGTCTTACATTATGTTTGATTACTTGACAAAACTTATGATACAAAAGATTTGGGTTTCTAAAACCAAATAGTGGGTTACCCTCTAAATATATTCTCCTTCACTGTATGAGGAATTGAAATTTATATGGCTGCTCTTAATATTTTCTTCAGGGGTGCAAACCTGTAGAAACTGGATTAGTGTGTTGACTCCCTCAATTAACTTTAATCTAATATCCTGCCTATTTAAATTAGTGTAAACATTGGTGTATAGGGCTAAGGGAAAGAGTTGAACTGAAAAAGATTTATTTAAGGATTAGTGTAGTAGCTAAATTAGAATTAAATCCAGGAAGTAAACATCCCAGCAATGCAAGTTGTGGGAAACAAGAGACCACAGCAAAGATCAGTGGTTTGAAACAATAATGTGCCACCATGGGAAGAGAAAGGAAGAAGAGGAGAAACAAGTAAATCAAGCATTACTGTACAAATAAGACTCTAAGCCTATTACTGCCACACAGGTTGTGGGGAAACTCCCAATTAAATGCAATGGAAAGAAACTTTTATCCTCTTCAGCCTTCTCCTTGATTTGCTCGGTTGAATTACACTGTGGACTGAAATACCCACAGCAATTAGAGTAAAAGGATAAATTTATAGAAGAATCCCTGAAGGTACAGAAATTATCACATTTGCTGGCATCAGATTTGCTACAACACCTACTGAGGGTTTGTTAGACCCTTTGGATAAGAAAATCAGCAAAAAAAAGCAGATCACTCTCTGTTAGGCTGCACTGGGAACCAGATTTGCCTGGGACATAAAATCATTAATGCTTTCCCAGACCTAGCAGAGATTTTATCTCTGTTCTATCCAGCACTGCCATGGCAATGCTCCCAGGGCCACCAGCACACTGCCAGCCAGATCTGGCTCAGCAATCCCACACCTTACTGAGGTGAGCTGGGGTCAGACTTCTCTCCTGAGTAACAAGTGATAGAACAAGAGGAAAAGGCCTCAAGTTGTGCCACAGAGGTTTAAGCTGGATGTTAGGGAAATTTTCTTTACCAAATGGAAATTTTATTTACCAAAATTCAGTGATTGGAACAGCCTGCCCAGGGAAGTGGTGGAGTCACCATCTCTGGAGGGATGTAAAAGATGTGTAGATGCTGCACTTAGGGCCATGGTTTAGTGGTGAACTTAGCAGGGCTGGGACTCCAGGGGTCCTTTGTGTGCCAAAGGCTAAAAGGAGAAGACTGTGTTCTCAGACTGTTGAAAGCTGTCTTCCAGATTTCAAATAAAAGCACTAAGCCTGCTCTTGATATTTATTTAGTTGTATTTACTTGGATAGAAACATGCTATCTACTGAACTATGACTTTGGACCTGAATTATTTTTGCAGTTTGACTTGCATGTCAAACTTGCATGTTTCCGTTTGAGCAAATGCTACTGATTTGGTGACAAAAATCTGACAAAAATTCAGCCTGGGTAATACGGCTGGAGGATGCTCTGGCTGCCTGATTTATAAATTAGGTAAGGGCTTGGGGCTTATACACTTAAATAAGTTCAAACAGATTTTCTTCCTATATACCCAACATCTAAATACAGTTCAAACTGATTTTTGCTAAATACAGTTCAAACTGATTTTCTTCCTATATACCCAACATCCTTAGCAAATGTGAGCTATTCCCTTTTACCACTGGCCCTTATTGGCAGAAAACCCAGCCCACTGCTCCAGTGCTGCCAAGGAGCCCAGGAGCCCTGTGTTAAATGGGGCTCTGCCCATCAGCAGCCAAGGGCACAGCACTCCAGCACAAGGAGGAGGAGGATGGCTTGGATCTGCAGGCACCCGGCATGTGTGGGGCAGCCTCTTCCAGCAGAACATGCAGATTGCTTCCCAGCCACGTATAGAACTCATTTTTTAAAATTGTTTTGGCAGTTTCTTTGCGCTTTATACCCCCAAAAGACTGAAATGATCCAGCCAGCTTATTCTAAAGGAAAATGTCTGAATTTCAGCTCCTATGAGCAATTGTCTGGTAAAGGCAGGCAGCTTAGTATTCCATCTTTTTGACTAAAGCAGCTTTTAACAAGCTTGTTCTTGGCAGAAGGTTTTGGACTTAAGCATGACTGAAATACATCATGTGCCTTAAGAGCATGCTTTGTGTGAGCTGCTACCCTGCTTGGCAGGGGATGTAAAGAAACGCTGGTTCTGGGGTGACCTGAGCCCTCATAGTGTGCCTTCTGAGAGGTCAGCAGGGAGGAGTGAGAGTGCTGCATCACTCTTCATGGGACATCTGCTTGCTGGGCAGGGGAGAGAGTTTACAGGGCTGTTACTCACAGGACACAAAAACATCACTCCACAAATTAATAATCCTTGGTCTAATCCTCTTCTCTGCCCGAGAAGAGGAACAGCCTGAGCACCCTGCCAAGAAAACCTTCCACAGCCCCTTCTGGGTGGTTGGGGATGGCAAACATGAATGCAACCACTCCATCTTCCTCACTCACCCTAAAAGGCACAGCCATATGCTCAGTGTTAAACATGAAGCAACAAGATCTCTGGGTAAATTCTCAGTCTAAGAGTGTGCTGATAAACCTCTCCAGTCATGTAATTCAAGCTTTCTTCTGCCTGACACCTATTTCAGCTGAGCTGTTGGGTTTAAGGCTCCATGGTATTTTCAATAACGTTGCTTGACTGGCCCTTAGTTAATGGGTGTCACTGTGACCCTGGGATGTCTCAGCACAAATTGTGTGATGGAAATGGTGTGTTGGCCAGAGGGGCCATTACCCACCCTCAGGGCTGGGAAGGCCTCCTGTCTCCCCTGTCCTGCAGAGGCTGTGCTGGCCCAGTGCTGTGAGGCACTGACTGCTCTCGCATCCCAGCATGTGTATGTGAGAGAAAGCAGCACAGACAGAGAGGGTGGAGGATGGAGTATAAGGCTGACCCTAATCACCACCCACTTTAGGGGTTTGCTGCTCTTTTTCCCAGTGTATGGTACCTCACTATGGTAGTCGTGCCCCTGGGTCAGCAATTGATGTCTTCCTCAAGCTAAAGCGGGTCCATACTTTTCTGACAGTGCAGGAGGTCTTGGGTCCTTTATGAGAATTCTTTTATCAGATGCTGGTGAAAAGAGGTCATTACATAAGCACAAAGTGGACCCAGTCTGTGCAGAAAGGTCAAAAATCTGTCCATAGATCAACTTTCAATAAGCAATAGATGTAATTTAAGCCTGCTTAATTGCATTAGCTTGAAGTTCTAAAAAGTTGCAAGAGGCCTCTGGTTTCAGATGGGGTATAAAGAGAGAGTACAGGGTGCTGTTTCAAGGCTAAATCCTCTCTGCCTGTCTCTGAAAAATCAGATCTGAAGAGCTCTCAGATGGAGTATTAACCCTGAGATGTTCACAGGGCACACTGGGCCAGTCTGGACCCATTTGCTGGTGTCCTGACAGATCCCCCGGGAGCACACACATTGGGAGTTTGTATTATCCAGACTAACAAGAGTTTTCTGCTTCTACTAGTCTGTCATTTCACCAGCTTTACAGTAACCTAGCAAAAAGGAGCTTTTGACTTGCAGAAACTTTAGGCTAAGCTGGGCCCAGCAGCCCTGGTTGGTATTTGCCAGTGTTGGTTCTCTGTATGGCCCCAGCAATGCTCATGCTGGTGGGGAGAGCAGCAGTGAGGTGGGGTGGCTGAGGCAGGGGAAGGAATCTCTGCCTCTGTGAGCTCACCTGTGCTCATTCACAGAGCTTACAAATATGCTGCCTTGGTGCAACTTGGTGGAGTTTTTCCATTAACAGAAGATTTTTGGAGCAGGTCTTTGTCCAGGATCAGCAGGGAAAATGCCAATTTACTTGTGCTGTCTTACTGCTCATTTCATGAATCCTACATATAAAAAGAGATTATATCTGAGTAGTGCTTTCCTCCTCTCGTTTAAATGGATTCAACTGCTCAGCTTCCATTTCCCCATCAGAGCTCCACATCAGCCAGGCCTGTTTGTGCAAAAGCCAGCAAGAATGTTTCAGCCGGTGTGGGGTATTAGTGCAGGAAGCCAGCACTGGGTTGGTTCTCCTTGTTCCTCTTGCTATAGAGTTTCACAGCCTGGGATATTAGTAAATATTTATGTTTAATTACTTTCACTTAAGCAAAACAACCACAGCCAAGAAAACTACAGAGCAATTTAATGGGTTTTAACTTGCCACACTAAACTGCCTTCTTAAACGTAATGAATTATATGAAGTCATCCGGTTTCAGACTCTCTTAAAGAGGTAATTTAATTCAAATAAGGTTGCATATTACTAGCTTCAGTGTCTGAAAACATTTACAGTGCCAGTAACTGTTCCATTGCCCTGAGTTATTCTGCAGCCTGAGAGACAATAGCAAGCTAAGCTTAGAAAAACGTGCTGTGGTTTGGTGCAACTGGTAGATGAAATTTCTACATTCACTGCCTCAGGCAAGAAGTGCCAGGTGAGTGTGTTGGAGTCTCCTTTTACATAAGATAGTCTGTGTTAAAACAAAACCGGGAAAGTAAATGTGACATTAGCTGCTCAACAGCATTGTTAAAAATCTTTTCCATGAGAAAACATCTTACAAAAGGGCTCCTTCCTTCTAGTTCCTAGACACCAGGCTGCCTTTCTCACATATGGTGATTAGATTCAGGTATATGTCCTTTGGTCCATTGTTGCAATATAACATAAAGATATTTCTGGCAGCCCTACAGAGCTCATATTCAGGGAGAAAAGGGGAATGCTGGGTTACCTACACAACTCTTTTTTTCCCTGACAGGTACCTAATAGAAAGAACTAAAGAAATACCTGTACTATCCCACCCATAGATCCCCAGCTGCTGAACTGTGTGCAGGATTAGAAATCAGGGCATTTTTCCCCTCAGAAGACAAATGGTTATCATTGGATTGACTTTGGCAGTTAAGAGTCAGAAGGTCTTGCCACAAAATCTATAAAACTTTGTGAGGCTTTCAGTGTCCTTTAAATGGTCTTCCTTTAAAGTAATTGCATACTCTAAAGCTCCTTATGGGGCTTAAGGGCTTTATTTGCCAGGACAATTGCACACCTTGTGAAAAAAAACTGTAATCCAAATCCCAAGCGTGGTTCTGCCAACTTTCCAGATGTTGATAGTTAAACTTGCAAAAGCTGCTGGATGTTGATTACTAAGTATGTAGCCTGCATGTAAGCCTGTCAACAAGGTAGGCAGAAGATACTCACAGAGAGCCCCTGTATTCTCATTTGTCTCCAAAGCTGGATATACAACTCACACTTTGCAACTTTGCTCCTCTGTTAAAAGCACATGTAATGACTGCAACACTGAGCAAAGATTACTGTAGTAGAAAGTGCTGCAAGTGCAACAGGCTCCACAAAAAAACATTGCCATCAGCCTTCAGCTGCCCACCATGACCAGCTGTGGAGATAATACTTTGCCAGATTTTGAATAGGACTTGTGAGAGCACACAAGCTTCAGTGGAACCAGCCTTGGCTTCAGAGCTTTTGAAGTCCCAGTGAAATCACAGTCCAACCATGTTTTCCAGTCATCTCCTAGTTCAGACACCATTTCCCATCTATTGTCTGAGAACACAGTAATTCCTCTTGATTCATACTCCAGCCTTGGAGTTATTCAATGCCTTTCAAGCCAACTGAATTGAAGAGTGAACCATTGATCAGTCTTTGTACAGGTAAAAATGTCAGCTTTTGGGTTGCTTAAAGTCCTGGAAGATCACAGATTGTGAAGGGTTTCCTTCCAATACTTGTGGGATAGGGACTGTATCCTTCCTGGAGTCACACAGCATCTGCCTGAATGGAACTGTGAGTGTCAGGCACTGCAAACACTGCACTGCCTGTTAATTTGTTCTGATTGCAAGCTCTTTGTGTCCATTCACATTCAGCTACCTCTGACTGCTGATTAATTATGTGCTTAAAGTTTTCCTCTCATAATACAAAGGTCACTCCTGGGAGAACATTGCTAAGCATGCCTGATGAATGTACAATATCTTCTTTAAAAGAAGCCACGTATGAAGTTGCTCAGGTGTTCTTACAGAAGACTTCTGATAGGATTATAAGTGAGCATACAGCAATGGAAAAAAAATTATTCATTAGAAGGGATTACATTTAAACCTTTCAAGATGACTGATGTATTTTCCCTTTTAACTCTGACTTGAGTGAGCTGTTGAATGGAGCTCAGAGATTATTTCTTGTCAGAACCTATCAAAAAACCCTGAGATCACTAAGGCATTAGAGCATGTTAAACATGAAATTTTCATTGCCCTCTATGGTACATTTTAACAATGTCTAAAAACCAGTATTCACTGCTAAGGGTACTTAGTCATCTTTTAGGAGAACTAATTTCATTTAAGCTCATGGTCAGTAATCAGTCTGGAAATGAAACCATTAATTTTAATGCAGCAAGTGCATGTACACATTAAATTTTATTGCTTTGTCTGAATTTAAAAGGGCAAAAGTAGGGCAATTTCAGGTCAGTGTAAAGTTGCAGGTGCCTTTAATTTACTGCTCACTTCTTAAGAAAGGAGAGCTCAATGTTTCAAAGTTTTAGTCCTGCATATCAGTGAAATAAACTTCCATGCTGTGCATTTCAGGAAGATTTGGATCAAGCTTTTGGACTATACCATTTATGTGTGGGGACGCTCTCACCCAAAGACACAAGGTGTGTAAAGTGCGCAACAGGCACGACTGTGTGCTGCCATTACAACCAGGAACAACACAGATTTCAAGAGTCCTGAAACTTGCTACCCGAGCTTGATATACCTAAAGATCTATTGAGTCAACTATAAAGACATTAAAGAAAGCACAATAATAAGAGTGCAACCAAAGCCAAGAATATTTCCGTTTTTTCAAAGGCTTCCAAACGTTTTATATGTAGCAAGGTCATGTTCAGACTCAAGGCATCACATTTCAAGTTAAAGTCAGGCATTCATCTGTAACTTTGAATATATGGGTTGGAATCAAACACAATATTTTCACGTTACTTGAGTTTAGGCTTTCTTTGTGTTTTTATGTTCCTGTTCAAAAGAAAGGAAATCCCTGATACCAAGACAAGTAATCTATGTTCTGAGCCAATAAATCCTCAGGGAATTTGAAACAGGTAGATTGTAAGAGGCCCTTTTTGGAGTCTGAAAAGCAATGGGTGACATTGGACCAATCTTAATGAGAGTTGCAGGTGCTCAGCTTTTAGGAAGAGGTCATTTCCTGTGTGTTGGCACAATGACAAAGATGGAAGATTGAATGGTTCTTCTGATTCTCAACTCAGTAATACAGACTTCTTAACTGGAAACGGCTGGAAAGATACCCTTGGAATGCTCTTGGTGCCCTAACACATCCTAAACACTTAAGGCACATCTCAACATCATTAAAATAATAGATGCAAATAAGAACCTGCTAGCTGGTAATCAACAACAGCTCCTCTCCCAGGCCTTATTGTTCGGTTTCATGTTCAATATAGATATCCTGTGGCTTTGTAGTCATCCTGGCTGCAGTAAAAAAAAGAAATAAACCCAAAACCCCCCCAGTCACCAGTGCCAATGTGTGTCTTTGTTTTTAAGAAGAACAATTGATCAGGGGGAGACTGGAGACCCTGAGATATTTCTCTTAGCCTGCTGGGAAAGCGGGACTTTGACAGCATGTCCAGCCATGGGCTGGGCCTAAAACAGCACCTAAAATCACCTAAACTTTCTTGTTTGTCTCTTGACCTCTGTTTTCAGTCACAGCCAAGTGATTCAATACAAATTCCCTCGAATAAACATGCAAGTAAAACCAGGTATTTACATTTGAAGTGGATCGTCATTAAGGTTTCAAGCTGTCAATAGGAGCAGCACAGGAAAATGTTATTATTAGACCCAAAAGTCTTTAAGGGAATGTGTGAGAAGAAAGGCTAATATCAGGGGACCAGTAATCTGTTCCTAGCTGGCTTTTAATTCCACTTAGCAAACATGAATGATTTTCAGTGTTGAATGAAGAAGCAAGCTACAGAATCTGCACCAGGCATTTAAACTACAGCTGGCTGGAACACGATTTGCCTGAAGGCAACATTTTTAAGTTCAAAGGTAAACATTTGGCTTTTTATAGAGAAAATTAGTTGTACAACATACTTGATTGAGTATACTGCTACCCAGTCCAACTTTTAATTTAAATATATTACAAAAAATAACCCTTCTTTCACTGACAGTGTGCAGTTTCCTAGAGAGCTGCATAGTTGCTAGTAAACATCAGTCCTCTGGGCCAGGTCTAGAAGACCGAGGTCAGAACTTCTATAACTTAATATTTTCCAAGGCATCCTAAAGGCTTCCTATTACCTTCCCATGTAAGTTGTTTACAGCCAGCTCCAAAGAGGAGCTCTCCTGCAGGACTTTGACCATGCCTGTAAACTGATAAAAAACCTCCCCCTGGAAAACTCCCCCGGTGAACCTCATCATAATGTTTTATTGTCTTCGATCTTAAGCATATGCACAGGGATCCTTTCTGGCAAAAGCACAGGCAATAAATAATGCTGAGCAAGGAGAGGTCCATACATTGAACTTATAAAGCAGTGATGGTGGCATTTTGTAGCTCTTCTTGCTGTTGGACTAAATGGAGCTTTCTAAGGCTGCTCCAATGTCAGCACACACTTTTCCTGCAAAGCTGTCACATAGCATTTGCATGCAATTTTGGACCTTTTAGCATGACCTGCTTAGGTTTTATTTCTCATAATTGTGGGGCTTTTTTTGTTTAAGTAAACTTTTTTAAAGTGAGGAAAGCCTATGCTTTACAATGGGGTATTGAGAACCATGTGTTCCATGGTACAGAAAGATATGTTATGATTCTTATCTTTGTGAGACTGTGAAAAAATAGTTCTTTGTCCTCAAACTCATTAAAAAGTTATTTAATAAAGAACTTGAAACCATTATCAATATTTACAAAAGAAATGCTTGAGAGCTGAGTTATGTGTTTTGAAATTCACAGAAGGCTCAGTGCATTGAAGCAACAATATATGTGATAGGAAGTATAGCTGACATTTTCCAAATATAAAAACCAGATGATGGAAGGTTTAATTTCTGTGAATTGGAGCAGTAGCTGAGAGCCTAATAATCTCTCAGGAATATTTTCAACCCTTTGGGGTGCTCAAAGAACATAAAATTCTCAGCATTTATGTCAAAGTAGTTGAGATCAGTGTGGGTTTTGCCAGATTCAGAGGTGGCTCCAGAATTAACCTAGATTTGATGATGAAGACAATTTTAAAATTTTTTGGGGGGGTTGGTGTGAGGGTGTGTTGTTTTATTTTTCCCCTGAATAACAGCCTATAGTGTGAAGAATCCTCAGAAATCTCTGTAACCATTGACCCAGGGTTGCCCAATCCCTACTGGCAGGTCAGTCCCCACCAGCCAAGGCAGCAGGGTGCTCCTGTTCCCATGGCCATGTGCTGAGCCATGCAGGTGTGAGCATCCTCACTCTGCAGCCAATTCAGGGCAAGGCTGGCCAGGCAGGAACCCACTGGGCATCTCCCCCCATCTGTGAGTCCATGCATTAACTGTCCTAAGGTGGATACCAGCAAAATGGGCTTTAAAGCCACCTTCTGTGTGGTTAAACCTGCCCCAACTGCTGGAAATGGAAGTGCTGAGTGTCTGTTTCTTTCATACATATTGAATCAGGGACTGACTAAATGCTTTTATGCAGCAACTGATAAAAAGTACTGCAGTACAGAATAATTTGTGTAATAATTTTTAATATTCAGCCCATTATGAGTATTCATGGTGGAGGGAAACGCATCATGTAGTTTCCTGCCAGAGTACTCCAGCAAGAAATGAGGGACAAAGGATAACTCTGGTCCCTCTGGGATTCAGATATTTAGGTCTCCTGGATTGCAGGACAATCCTAACCACCAGGATTGCAATCAGGACCAAAAATACTAAGCACCAAGTTAGGCAGTAATAATTACGGCCTCAGGAATCAGGTCTGTACATGTGATCCCTTTTACCCATATACTCACTATTACTGAAGGCAGACTTATGTCTGAGAAATTCCCATCCAGGGTCCAACCACACACACAAATATTCAATTAGTAAAAGCAGTTTTGTGGGATATTCATCCACATGATGCATGAAAATCCCAAACTGTTTGTGAGGTTGTTTAACATGATGCAATTGGTTTTTATCACTGATGAAGTGTTCATGTGAATGTACTTCACTGCTCATGCTAACAGGGCTATATGTTCCCTAAACTATGCCAACAGTTGATTTAAAAATATTCAAGCAAAAGACAGAAAAACGCCACATAATTTATTTATCATTTTTAATTGCACACCAGGGACTTTAGCAGGCTTGAAAATGGTCTAATTGGAATGAAGAGATGGCAAAAGGGTCATGAAGTCAATGTAGTGACCAATATCACTTCCAAAGGCTGGAGCCTGACCACTGAGGGCTTTAGTTTCTGCAGAAGTTCCCAACTTGGTCAATATGTACTGTTAGGCTGAGCTTTCAGCAGTAGTTGGATGAAATCTAATCCATACATCTGGAAACAGCCTGTGTATCACAGCGAATACGTGCAGAGGGGGCTGCTCTTGTCTTTGTGTCCCATGTGTTTGCTTTTATTTGATTTTGTATTTGGGTGGGAAAGGGAAAGAGGAAATTCTCTGACATTTTCACATGCCTTTTTTTTTAAGTGACTCTGAGAAACAATTCAAACATCTTGTTTATTCAAAGGAAAGTCTGTAAAGGGACCTGACATCTTTCCTTTTCTCTCACAGAAAGCACTGTATTCCCATCTCTAGAAACCACTACTGCAATTATCCTGCCTGCCAGCATCCTTGGAGGCAGATACCAAAGGCACAGGAATAAACTACAGATTTAGGCTTTCCTCCTTGCCATGTCTTTGGGAACTGGTAGACAGCAAGAAATCCTCTTCTGAGTACAGAATAGCCTGCTTCTGCTCCTTTCCATTGTTCTGTGCTGCTGGAACAACTAAGACTCAGCCAACCTCCTTCTCCTCTCCAATCTGACCCTTCTATTTCTGTGCTGATTTCTATCCAAGATTGTTTAAGCCCCCTAGAAAAACTACTACTGCTGCAAAGGATTTCATGGCCTGGCAAAATATCTGTATCTCTATCTTCTACAATCATGCTTAAAAGCTCACAGCTCCTAAAACTTTTCAATGCTATGTAAACAGATGAATTAAAATAAAAACACTGCTGCTGATTAATTATGCCCGGATTAACAAAATGCCAGCCTTTGCTTATTGTTCTGGGAGTAAGGAGGAGAGGAACCAGCACTGCCCTGCTAGAAGTGGCTCAGTCACTGCAAGCAGTCACTGCAGTCTGCAAAAGAGCAGAGGAGGAAGAGGAGGCTGAGAAGCTGCCATTTTCTCTCTGACAGGAGGAATGATCAGAAGAAATGACTGGAGGAAGGAAAAAGGGGGTGTGCTGGGAGAAGCAGGCTGAGAGGTGAAGATGGAAAAGACAAGAAGACCGTAAGCAGAGCCTGAAGACTTGAGGGGTAAAGACAATGTGGAGGCAGCCATACCACATCAGGGCAGCAAGGCAGGCAGAGGGCAGACACTTCCAAGAAATGCCAGGGCTCTGCCTCAGTGGTTTGAAGTCACACACTTGAGTTGCAGTCCTTCTTGCTTCAATTCTGCAGCTGCCCAGGGCCACAGGTTGCCCTAGACTCCGGCCTATCCTGATTCCCAGAACAAGCTCCCAAAGCTTATCTTGGTATGGAGAAAAGTGATGGTGCTAATCATGAAACGTACAAATTTTAAGCCATAAATCCCAAGAGATTTAGTGACCTTCATGTTTGCACACTATGCTTGTGTAGTATCATAATTACTGCAAATGATGTTGCCTGAACATTTTGCCTCCCACAACACTGTGTGAGCCATGGCCACAAGAGAATTGTGGCTTAGGAGTCAGAGGCTTAGGAGCACACACAGCACCCATCCCTGGCCTGTAAAATTGCTCCTGTCCAGAGTGATCCTCAGCAGAACCCTGGTTCCACATACTGAGTGGTTAGACCAGCGCTTCTGAAGGTGCTTCTTCAGAAGAGAAGGAAGAAGGTGTTTCTTCAGAAGCGAAGAAGAGAATGCTCATTTCATTTGATGTCAATTCATGGAGCTCCACAAAGGAAGCCCATTCACACTGGGAGCCCACCCCCTGCATTAAAGTATTAGGTTATTGTTTATTAGGCTGACCAGATGCTATGTGCATGTGTGTGGTTTTCCATTTCAGACTATGAAAAAAAAGAAGTAAAGGTAAGAATCCCAAGAGTGCCTCCAAGCCATGGAGAGCTTGGATTGAGCTACAAACGTGGGGATAAGGCAAGGCAGTGTGGTTCACTGAGAGGGGAGAGCCTTGAAGTGTCTCCTGGGTGCTGCAGGACCAGAGGTAAGTCACTTCCCATGTGCATGTGGACTTCTCACCTGGGGTGTGACACCTTCCAGTTCCCCTTGGGTATTGAGCCCCACCTACTCCTCTGGAGTTCCAATGCTGGGGACACAGGGCAGTTCTAATGTAATGTAAATCGTGAAATGAAAGAGGGGATTTAAAAATAATTTCTTTTGTTGCTGGTACTTCAAAATACTTTACAAGCCATATCAAGAGGATTTAAAAAAATCTTTCTTTATGAGTTGCTTTCTTTTCCAGAATAGTATCCTTGGAAATGACCCACTGGGTAAAAACAAAACAATACTAAATCCCTGTGAAAACCAGCCGTTTGAACTCCCATGAACGTCATTACCTCTAAAAACCTGGGCTGTGTTTGGGTGGCACTGCAGGGACAGAGCAGCTGGGACTGAGCACTGGCAGCACTGAGGTGACAGAAGGTGCCATGGTCGATGCAGAGTGCTGAGGGTACATTTGTCTGCACAGCAGGCTCAAACAGACCTTGCAGGGTGAGACCAGGCCTGTGCCAGCTCAGGGTGCTGCATTTCACATCAGCACAGCTCAGTTAAGAGGCAGCCACACAGAAATCAGCGGGAAGAAGAAGTTGCAGAGTAAACAACTCTAAACAACTCTCCCAATTATCCAGGTAGCTGCTTGTGCCTTTATCACTTATTTTATGCACCAGATAAAGAGACCACTATGTTCACACAGATATTTGCACCCCAGCTGGGCTGGCAGGTTTTGTTTTTCCAGGTGCCAGGCACCACTTTGAGCTTACACCCTCAGACTAAGTGGACCTGAGGTTTGTTACCATGCCATGCTAGTCAGACTGAACATATAATTTTTAAAATGTCTGTGAGAGGCGACCTCCAGAGTTTTTGGCATGTCCTCAGGAAATGATCAGCCATGGAAACTCACAATTGTTGTTTTTTTTTAAGAATTACTGGAGGAGCTTGTGGAGATATTACTCAGAGACTGGTAGAGGGGCCATGTGGGAGCTCACTTTTTCCTCCTGGCATGACTAACTAGGGGAGCTGAAAAGAGCAATTGAAAAGAGTCAAAAAGTACTTGAGATGCTAGGAAATGTCTGCCTGTTCTCTGACTACCTACCCCTAGCTTTTTTTAGAGCACACTCATGTGCCAGATGGAGCAAAAGAGCTGCTGTAGGTTCTGAAGGCACTTCCCAAGCTGCCCTCATACTTCTGCATATGGTCCTGCCATTTTATTAAATTCTTCTGGAGTTGCTCCTGACCTAAGCTAAGTACTTTTCTATTGACATCAACTTTTGCCACTTCACTATTCACCCCCAGGTTATTAATAAAGCATTAAACAATATTGGTCTGAGTCTCACTCTCTAGGGCACCTCATTATTAATCTCTTTCCCTACTAGAATTGGCCATTTATTCCACACCCATTTATAACCAGATTTTAACCCATGACAGGACTTTACCTCTCACTTTGTGCTTACCAAATTTCCTTAACAGTTTCTTGTATGGGTGTTTATCAAAAGGCTTTTGAATGTCCAAATAAATTATTTTCTCTGGTTGTTCTTTACTCACTATTTTATTAACTCTTAAAAGTGTAAAAGGTCTGACTGGCAAGATTTATTCCTATAGCATCTATGTTTCTTTTTCTCCTTTGCCTGAGACTTGATATTTCCCTGCAGATTGTAAAATATTTAAAAGAGTGACCCTCTAAATCTAGTGGCTTGAAGCAGCACCATATGTGTTGTCAATGTTTAATTAAAAAAAAAAGAAGCTAATGTAATATACTGCTGACTTTCTCAACTACTTCCTTGTAATGAAGTTAAGCTAATAATGTAAAATTTCCATGAGCTCGTCTGTCTGTGTAAATATTTACAGGGTCTTTATCGCTGCAGTACCAGATTTCCACATACATTAACAGAGTTATCCTTATAACACCTCTCTGATACAAGGAAGCTTTAATCCCAAGTGCCTGAAGAATCAGGGCATACTGACATCTGGCACATAAAACCCGAACTGCTGTGCTTTGAGAATAACAGGTTAGGAGATAAAACACTTTCTCCCACTTACAGATGCTGCATTCACGAAAAATGCCAGAATCATCACAATTCACAAACGTAATGAAAAAGGCTCAGTACCCCAGTGTCTCTTCCCAAGCTCTCTAAACTCCAAAGTACATTTTTCCCTTTGGAAAATGTACCTGCAAAGCACTGCAGGTAAAATCCAAGCTTTTCTTTTTTTGCAGGCTATCTGAGCTCGTAGGTTTTTGCTGGCTCTGCTAGTGACCATTTATTTTGGACTCACACCACACATCCAGTGTTTCATTATGCATTTTTGCTCCAGCCAGCACTAATACAATTGGCTGCATCTCAGCTTGCTTCAAATATACAAGGGAATGGGTTTCCTCAGAGAAAAGAAAGAACATCAGAAAAAGAGATCCTGTTTAAAGTAAAAAACATGATAGAGATTGTAAGAAAACTTAAAGAAGGCTACAAAATGTATGTGTGCAAGGGTCCACTGCTGGCCCCACATCCCTGAGGAAATAGAGGCTTTCCACCCTGCCCTGGAAGCTGACAAGTCCTTGGCAAAGCAGGGAATGAAGGAGAGGCTGGCCATGGAAGACCCCTCAGTGAAAAGGCATGCAGTCTGTAGATTCTGTTTTCAACAGACTTCTGGCCTCATGTCTGAGGGTGGACTTTACAAGAAACTCTTCTTCCACGTAAGCAGCCAGAATAGACAGCCAGGAATTCAGAAGGTTATGATGTAATCTAAAATTTAAAATAAAATTAATTCCTTAAGTGTCAAAGAGGAATCATGTGAGCACAGGACAGTTCTGAAAGAACAAGCTTCCTCAGCAGAAACTGAATTATTCCAGCTGCAAGCTTCCATTTGTGGTTTTTTGAGATCTTGAAGCTACCTATGCTAGAAAATGTGGAACTTCTTTTTTGGGGCCTGGAGTCAAAATCTCGTGAGACCAACAGTGGGACTCACTTGAAGATGCCTGCAGGTGAGAGTAAAACAGGGGTAATGGAGCTCAGCATAGCGAATTTCCTTGACTCCATAGAGAAGTAGTGCCCAAGCAGTTAGGCTGGGAGCAGAAGGGCACAGGAGCTTGGGGTTTGAGGTGGATCCTGGCTGGGTTTGGAGGCAATTCCCAACTGTCTTTCCCATCACCCATTCCTTGAACACAAGCTTTGCCTGTAGGATGGCCATGGCTCCTGCAGCAACAAAATTATTTCCCCAGGGAGAAGCCAATGTATTGCCGCGATCTTAATCTTATTTAGTGTGGTAGCATGGTTTTAATTTTTCCGTGTTTGATCTCTCAGCTCCAGGAATATTGATAGAAATAGGGGCTGTGAGGATTAAATAAAGAGCAGCTTGTTGCATATGAAAAAAATACCCCTCAGTCCTCACTTTCTCCGCGGTGATTCAGCTTTTCCAACAGCGCTGCCGAGATAAAAGGCTCGCATGTGAGCAGAAGTGTTAGCAAGGGCTGTAATGCTTTCAGCGCAGCCTCTTGCAGAAGGGCCTTGGCTGCGGGAGCAGATCCCGCCTGCTCCCAAACCTCCTCCCGCGGCGGGGCGGCGCTGGGCGCTCAGCGCAGCCTGCTGCCCCTTCTCGCTCGCTGATGGCTCCAGCGGAGCTCGGCTGGTGCAGCCGTGTCGTTCTCTCTGGCCGGCGCACGGAGGAGGCGGATCGCCCCTTCCCTCGCAGCCGGGCCGGGCCGGGCCGATCCGGGCCGTGCCCCCGCCCCGGCACCGCCGCCCTAATCCGTGGCAGGCCCCGGGCGCGGGGTAATTAGAAACATCGAAGGGGCTTTCTATCTTTGGAAATCTGTCTCTCAACATCAAAGTGCTGCGCGCAAGTCGTCCTCCAGAGGTCGGCTCCCATATCTAAATGAGTGATGTATTTCGTGGTATCTGTCGGGAAGGATATAATGAAGAAAACCGGCTTTGAGACCGAGCATGATGTGAAAAACAGGTGACCCGCTGTTGCGGAGCATCTGTTTTGTAGTCCGGTTGTGTTCCTGTAAACTGCGCAAACACGGAGGGTGCACAAGCCCGGGGATGCTTACGGGGAGCCCCCGTGTCGCTGCGGACCCTCCTCCTCCCGGCCTGCAAGGGACGGGGGCACTGCCCCGCCTCGGGGGATGCGCATCTCCTCCAAACACTGCTGCGGGTGCCGTGCGGGGTGCAAGGCAAAGCAAGATCTCTCTTCTCTCCGCGCTGGCCCTGCAGCAGCCCCCACGGGGCTGCAGCATCCCCAGGGCCACACTCCTCTCTCATTGCGGGCACGGCCCCTCGGAGAAGCCGCTCCTCGCTCCGTGAGCCCGCTGGCCTCGGGTCACCCCCGGTCTGGCCTGTAAACAATATTCCAAATGATCCCAGGGCCGCCCCCTCTATGGGCTTGCACAAGCGCTCCGCCTGAGCGCGGCTATATTCTGACTCTTATCTGTGCAATAATAAAAAGTGTTGGCTCGTATCAACCAAGCCGTAAATCCAGCCGAGCGTGCACGTTTCAAAGGCACGGACAAATCGCCGTGATTTCCCCGCAGGACGGCGGGCAGCGGGAGGAGCGCAGCGCTGGCCCCTCGGCGCTGGCTTGGCTGCAGCGCTGGGTACGGGCTGGCCGGCTGGGTAAGAATGCCTCGAGTCCCTCCAGGAGCCCTCTGCCCTGCCAGGGCCGGCGGAGGAAGGGCTCGGCAGCGGGGGAGGGCCGGTGCGTTCAGATCTCCCGCACCTATCGCGGGAAGGCATCCCGAGCTTCCTGCCGCCGGCGGGGGCTGGGGGCATCCCGCTGAAAACAGGGAGGGCTGCAGGTGTCACAATGTCTTTGGAAGTGCATTTCCTGCCGTTAGGAACGCCTTTGCTTTGGAAAGAAACCCATAAAAACGGCCTGCCACCCGTGAAAATCCCACTTATAGCAGCGGGAATGGGCTGCCTCTGGAGAGTAAGACGCTGCTCCCGATAGGTAAGAGCAGAAACGATGAAGGAAAGGAAAAAACCTCCAACCCCCCAAAAGAAACAAAAGAAGACCCGAACCCCCAACCAACCAAAAATCCCACCCCATCCATGAAAGCTTCCCCCGAGCCGCGGTCCTCACCCGCGGGCAGGGCAGGTGGCACCGCCCCGGCGGGCGCAGCGAGCACCGCGGGGCAGCGCGCAGCGGGATGCGGCAGCGGCGCGCCCGCGGAGGCTGGGCTGGGCTGGGCGCCGGGGAGGGAGCCCGCTGTCCCTCCGGGGGCAGACAGCCCCCCCTTCCTACAGTTGTTATTTTTATTTTAATTGGTGATTACGCTCCCTCCCGTCACTGTTCGGCGGTGGTTGGTGCCAGGCTCGGGAGTCCCGCGGGGATGGGCGCCCGGTCCGGCAGCAGCCCGAGCCTCTGCCCGCGCCGTGTGCGGGGCCGCGGGTGGGCCGTGCTCCCGCTGCCTGCGGAGGGCTCTCGGAGAGCGGCGACAGAAAGGCTCCGAGGCTGCTGGAGAGACGGTCGGTCTCCGTATCCCCTGCCGAGGCTGCCTCCTCCCGGTCTCGCCGCTGCCTCCGGTCCCCGGGCGCTTCCCCGCGGCTCTGGGCGCCGGCAGCGGACGGGCGGAGTCTGAGGGCTGAGTTACCCCGAGCTCCGCTTTTTGTCAGAGCTGGAGGAAAGGTTGACGATCACTGATCGCTAGTTCCCGGGAACCGCGGCTGCTGTTTTGGTTTTCTTTTTTTCTTTTTTTTTTGTTTTGTTTTTTTTTGTTTGTTTGTTTGTTTGTTTGGTTTTTTTTTGTGTTTTTTTTTTTTCCCCCGTACGGTCTCTCCGATGTGTATTACCGAAATGTCTCGTCCCTTTCCCTTATTGGAAATGATTTCCCACTTCTATTGTGGTGAACTTTGCCTCGCCTGACTCTTTACGGCTTTTCTCTTGTTGATGGTCTCTCCTTTGTGGAAGTTTCGCGGGCTGATTGTATTTGTTAATTAGTTGCTAACAGCATCGTAATGTGGGCTTGATGGATAACCATGTCATTAGCGCTTACCCCTGCAATTCACATCTCCAACGGGGCAGGGGCTACCCCCTGCCGAGCCTGTGATTTGTGGCTGTTCTTTCCCGTGGGTGACACGCAGCCCCATCCCCTCTCCGCTCTCCTCCGCGCTGTGCCGCGGCTGGAGGAGGCGCGACCGCTGCAATTTTCACTGCGAATGACGAACCCGCAGCTCCGGGCTGCAGCCGCCTCCTTTCGCTTTATTTTGGTGTGGAAAATACATCGAACCCTTTGTGTGGTGATACGTGGATGCTCGTACAACACACCCCCCAAACCCCTCGGCTGCCGGGGAAGGGGATAAGGGCATCCCGCCCAAACCGCTGCCGGCGCGACTTTCCCCGCTGCCACGCGTGGGAAGAGCCACAGGCACAGAGCTGCCTGCTTCCCTCCCTCCGTCTCCGCCCGGCGGCAGCGCCCGGGGCCCGCCCTGCCCGGTAGCGCCCGCCGGGGGGGTCCGCCCGCCCGTCCCGCCCCTCTCCGCGCCTTCCCCGCCGGGGGGCTCGGCCGAGCCTGGGAGATGTAGTCCCGGCTCCCGGGTTCCCCGGCGGCCGGCGGGGCTGCTGCGGGGGACTACGTTTCCCAGGCCCCCCTGCTGCTCGGCCGGGCCGCGGGAAGGGCCGGGCTGTCAATCAGCGCGCGTCGGCGGGGGCAGCGGGACCGGGATCCCCCCGCCCGCCCGCCCCGCGTCCCGCTAATAATAAGTGCTTCAGAGCCTTAAAAGCAGGGAGGCAAGTGTCATGCGGGCGCGTCGTAAGGGGCTGAGCTCCGGCTGAGCGCCCGGGGCCGTTTTGCCGCCGGCATAGCCTGGAGAGGGGGGAAAAAAAAGGGGGAGAAAAAAAGGAGGAAAAAAAAAAAAAGCCTCGGAGCTGGTTCCCGGGGAAGGGGCGAGAGGAGAGAAGCCCGAAAGGCTGGACAAGCCGTCAGCGAAGTGGCGATGAGGCGCAGGAAGACGGCGGTGGCGGCCGGCTGCTGCCTCGCCTTCCTCCTGGGCACCCTGCTCAACCTCCTCTTCATCCCCGGCGGCCCCGAGCACCCGCCGCCGCCCCGCGAGGAGCTGCCGCCCCCCTCCCCGCCCGGCGCCCCCCTCTACCCGCCGGAGGAGGAGATCGGCGGCGGCCAGGCCGCCCTGGCGCGGCAGATCCGCGAGCGCTACGAGGAGGTGCTGCGCTACCGGCAGCACCGGGCGGCGGCGGGGCGGCGGCCGCTGCGGCCGCGGGAGCGGCGCCTGATGGACCTGGCGCCGCCGCGCACCTCGGCGGAGCAGCCGCGGCCGCCGGGGCCGCGGGGCCGAGCGGCGGCGGGGCCGTGGGCCGAGCTCTCGCTGGAGCCGCCGCTGCTGGGCTGCCGCGACATCCGCGATGTCAGCGGCGTGCAGTACCTGGGCTCGGGCTACACCAAGGCGGTCTACAAGGCGGTGCTCAACCGCACGCTGGCCGTGGCCCTGAAGGCGGTGGACTTCGGCGGGCACGACATCGCCCACTGCGTGCGGCAGTTCTCCGCCCTGGGCGACTGCTACCGCCTCGCCGCCTACAAGATCGTCAAGGAGATGATCCTGCTGCAGCGGCTGCGCCACACCAATGTCCTGCAGGTACGCGGCTCCGGCCGCAGAGCTTCGCCGGGGCGGGTGGGTCGCGCTGCTTTTCCCCGGCGCTCTCAGTCCCGCCGCGGGCAACCTGTCGGAGCTGTCGCCGGCACTCCCGCCATGCGCGGGGAGCCGGCCGGGACCGTGCCGGGGAGCTCCCGAGAGTTCGCACACACTCCCCCTTCCCCCGTTCCGTGGGCAGCAGTGGCGGGGGTCGCGGTCGCCGGGGCAGATGTCCCTGTCCCCGACACGGCGGTCCCGTACCTCCCGTCCCCATCGCGTGTCCGCGGGAAGGCGCGTCCGTGGGCGCTTTCCGCTGGCAGCGGCGGTGCTCACCCCCCGGCGACAAGTGAATCGCCCCGGGCCCTGGGCAGGGCCGGGAGCGGTGCGGGATGCGGCGCGTTCCCCCTCCTGCCCGGCATCCCCCCGCCGCGGCCGGCCCTGCGGCGTGCGCTCTGATCCCGCTTCCTCGTAAACAAAACTAATATTGAGGTGAGGAAAGGGGCCAGGGGGAGGCTGAGGAAGGACTCGGAAATCCACAAACACCCCCCGAATGCGGGCAGTAAAGGCCGGCTGGAATGCAAGCGCCGCTGGCTCCGGTATCCCGGAGGGAAGGCAGCGGTGGGATCACCCCTGGCAGCCTCTGCCGGGACTCCCGGCGGGCTCAGCTGGATCCGCGCAGCCCCGGCACACGGGCCAGCCCAGGGGCTCACCAGGACAGGCCGGGTGGGAGCCCTGCTGGCCGGTGCGCCGGCACCGCGGCACTTGCCAGAAGGGGCTGCATTGTAGGGCTGTTACACATCAGCATGAATCTCAGCGGGTCCATTTGGATGTAAATGCTGGTATGGAAATTCCTATTGCGTTTCGCATAGCATGAGCGTTGCAGTAGAATAAAAAATGAACGTTAGACCAGACGGTCTCACAGTAGGTGCTTTTTGAACTGAATCGGGTAAAGGAGTTTTGTGTTTCTTCTTCAGCAGCTGCAGCAGGAGTACCAGCTCCCCCACGAGAACTTCAGATCCCAGCGATCAAAGCTCTCGAGTTTCATAAACTGTTCAAAGAAAGGCTAGTCATGATTTATCCACTACAAGAAAATAGATATTAACCAACCTTCCTTCCTTCCTTCCTTCCTTCCTTCCTTCCTTCCTTCCTTCCTTCCTTCCTTCCTTCCTTCCTTCCTTCCTTCCTTCCTTCCTTCCTTCCTTCCTTCCTTCCTTCCTTCCTTCCTTCCTTCCTTCCTTCCTTCCTTCCTTCCTTCCTTCCTTCCTCTGAGGGGCCAAGTCTTAACTATAATGCATAGAGACAACAACGTCTTGCAAACCACAAAACCCTGCACTTCTTGGAAGGATATTAATTTTTCCTCTTAAACTATGATGAATTCTGTTTGGAAAAGCCATGCTTCAGTGCAGCCATCGTTACTGGTTGCTCTGAGAGGATTTTGTTTCCCCCCCAAGACTGGTTATGTTTTGAATGTTTTTTTTCTTAGTGAGAGTTGGCCAGCATGGGTTTTTTAAAGTTGAGTCATTTTGGTAGGCACTAGCATTTCTTTCCCGTTTTACTCATCTGTAGTTTTCTTCTCTGGAAGGATTAATTTGGCATTAATTTGGAGCCATCCTTCTCATGAAAAGGAAGTGGGGTGTGCTGTCTGTCCTCGCAGGTGTGGGCAGGGGGTCTCTGGAAGCACTGCCGAGGTTGCCCGGCGCCCTGCTTCCCCCCACAGCAGACCTTCTCGGGAGCCGCAGGAATTACCTTCTCCGGTTCGAGATGTTGTGGGGGAGCCACAGTAATTTACTTTTCCGGTCCGGGATGTCAGGTGGACTCCAAAGGGGGGAAGCGCAGGCGAGGCCGGGGCAGGAGGAGCTGCAGGATGAGCAGGCACTTCCACCAGCGCCAGGAGAAACACGCCCAGCCTCCGTGCTGGGAAAATGCTCTCATGGGCAAAAATCCCGTCTGTTAGCTAGGGCTTCATATTTACATGCCACCCCATTTAAAAATAGATTACGCTTAAAGCAGAAACATGTTTTCAGATTCGTTCCGATTTTGTCATTGTGTTTCCTTTCGCCTGCCCTCCTGCTGCAGCATCTTCCGCGGTGCTGCCAGGCCGGGAGGGGAACCCCGCAGCCCCGAACGTGTCCCCTTTGTTGTTTAACGCCCCGCGTTGTGGGGCGCACGGGGCCGGGGTGCTGCGGCCTGAGCCAGGGTGATAAGGCATTACCTTGGAAGGAGACGGTGGATATCGACCTGACAGGCACTATCTGGGCACTGTCGGGACAGCGCTGTGGGCCAGGAGCAAGTGTCCGGTGTCATGCAGGAGCCGTGGAACCGATGTGGAAAATGGGGCACCAGGGAATAACATGAAATATATTGGTTATGCCTCTGTTAAAATTTCACACAGGACAGGGTCGGCTGACTTCATGATTTTTAACCTGTTTTCAGCAAAAGCCGGCCCCGGGCTTAGAATTCACTGTCCAGGGTTTGCTGCCGAGGCAGAGGAATCCGTTCAAAAGCCAGCGTCTCCTCCTTCCTCTGGCTTTTGACAGGCGCTTCAGCTCCCATTGGAGCGGGAGGACCGCGCTGGCTACAGATGCCAAAGGCGCTGTGCCACATCTTCTGGGCCAGCGAGGCCCGGGGGCTTCCCTGCCTTTGCTTCTTACCTTTCGCTCCTTTTCCCCCCCTCCCCGGAGGTCCCCGGCATATCCAAACACGATCCGGCTGCTATAAATAGCGGGAAGGACGTGCCACCCTCCTGTCACCGGGCCGGGCAGGGCTGGCGGCAGCCCCGGCTGGGGCAGCGGGGCCGGCAGGGGTGGAGCAGGCGGCGGCGCTCACCGGGGCGCTCCTCGGCGGCCGCCCGGCGCTGGAGGCGAGCGGGAGCTCTTCTTCCTCCGCCTCCCCACGCCGCGGGCGTGGGCGGGAGCGACCCCGGGGAGGCGGCCACGCAGGCGTGCCTCAGCTGGAGCCCTCCCGGGTGTCCCCGGCCCCGGTCAGGGCCTGGTGCCTTCATGGGTTTCTTTTGCTGAAAATAAAGTTTCGTGTCGGTTCAGTCCTAGGAAAGGGGGTTTTCCTGTAAATCTCTGGCAGCTGACAGCCTGAAGTGTAGTTTGTAAGATAACAGGCTTGTTCTTTACTGTCTCAGCAGTTCTCATTCTGGCCTGTCTCTTGTCAAAATCAGCTTTTTTTTTTTTTTTTTTTTTTTTTTTTTTTTTTTTTTTCAGCCATCCTTTTAAAAAGACTTGATTGTTGTACGAATATATGATAGAGGGGAAAAAAGCTCTTTCCAGAAAGTACCAGTGCCTTTAGACAATATGCTGACATATCCACCGTGCCCTCCGCCCGGGGAAGGAGCCAGATGTGTCAGCTCTGGCAGATGTGGTGAATCAAGACTAGCAAAAGAAACACGGAAAACTAGCAAGAGTGGTTTCGCATTAGGCAATGCTGAAGCGACGGCAGCTTGCCTTCCTGTTTGCATTTCCACGCTCTGCTCCGTCACTTGCACGGAGGGGCAGCGCTGGGCCGTCGCTCCCCCTGTCCCCACCGTCTGGGGCTGCCCGGGGCTCCGTGGGGCGGCAGCCGCTGGGAAGGGCAGGTGCAGGCTGCAGTGGAAATGTATTTGCTTTGGAGCGGCGGAGAGAGGGGTAGTTCATTAAAGTTGATTTTATAATGAAGGGCACTGGGGAAGAGGGGGAACTGGGTCACTGATTTGTTGTAACAGAGGATTTAGCGGCCCGCTAATTGCTTTGCCCGCTAATTGCTCTGTCGAATGCAGTGCCCGATCTCTTCCTTTCACTCCGTGCTGCGATTTCTTTTCTTGCAGAGTTCAAATGCTGCTGTCTGAATCCTGGCTTTCTGAGCATTTTAGTGGGGGAGATGATTTAGAGTGCTTTAATTCCTCCCTGCCCATATTTGAGGAAGAAAAGAAAAAAAGAAAATCAAACCATTTGCAGTTAATTTCAAACAACGAGCACAATTGTAGTGACACAAAGGCAATGTTTGATTTACTGTAATAATGTAATTATAGCCTTGGAGTATCAGAATTAAGGGTGGTGCCATTCTTTCTTCGTCTTTGCATTGCTGAAGAGAAGGGAGGGAAGGTCTGAAACTGCAGACGTTTTGAAAAGTGCAAGTTTATTTCTGTGGCAGCTATTTATCAGCACTTTCAGTGTGAGTTCACAATGATTCAGTTAAGAAGAAGCTACCGCTCTTTCTAAGAACACACACAAAAGCTCAGGGATAAGCCTTAGCTTTGTCTGATGCTGGTGGAAGACACTTAGCTACTAACAGCACCAGTGGCTTGATGGCTGCTCATACGAGGCCAGTTCATTTGGCTTTTTTAGCTTTAGTGTGAAGCTAAAGTGTGTGGTTGAAATACTGAGGTGGCATCTCCACTAGAAAAGTCACCATCCAAATATCGAAGTGGTTTCTATATGAATTGGGTCAGTTAGCTCTATTGTATTTGTAGCTGATTTTTTAAAGATGGTCATGATTTACAGGGAGAATATTTGTCTCTTGCAAAATTAGTTGATTAAAATAGACTGCAAATAATACATCACTTACTGCTGACAAGTAGACTTAAGATGTGCTAGCCGATCACAATATTTTTAAATACCCATTTTTAAACAGGATTTTCTTTTCTTTACATGTGATAATTAAGAGATTTTTTTTACCCTGATGGTTTCCCTATACATATGCATTGCCAACGGGATAGGGCAGTTTTAATTTCAATGCGAGAATTAAAATAATAAAGCTTTGTATACGGTTTGCTTATTCCAGGTGGAAGTAGACAATCTTTCCAAGTGTGAAGAGAGTCAATATACAATTAATTTCCAGTGCAAACTTATTTGCATGGCGATTGTATGGAGTCTTGAAGGTCTGGTCCTTCACCATCCCTCTTGCAGGAATCAAGTGTTGTTTTCACAGAAGGCAGGGGGGAAGGGGAGATTGTGCTATTGTGGAAACAGCTACTCAGGGACCTCTTCCCTGTTGCCAGCAGGTGAGCATTGAATGCCTTTTGTGGTGGCAGTGGTGCAGGATTCCCAACAACCAGTCTTATCCCTGTCTGGCTGGAGTTTGGCCATCAGGACTCTGGGAGCTCCTGATCTGAGGAAAGTGCTGCACTTGCTGGTAGCAGCTGATGGGAGTCTATGTGGAGAATTTGTCATTCTTAATTTTTGGATGGGGCAGCAGAGGTTCCCAGGTTTTGGGGATCAAATCTTCAAAAACCAAATACCTAATGAGATTTAACCTTTGGAGCTGGATGGGCTCTGACTATGCACCCCAGACTAATGCATGCAGGAAGCTCATGTTAGACTGGGATGTTTTTCTAAATGCCCTCAGTTGAGCTGGGACAGGTTTGTTAAAGATTCGTGAAGCCACCACGGGGTGCAAGACCAGGCTGATAGGGGCTGTTTAACTGGTGTTGGGATCAGAGGAACCTCAGCTCCCAGACAGATGAGCCTGTCATATCTTGTCAGCAGCAGGGGAGGTTGGCACATCTTGCTGGCCACCTCCTTCCTCTGGAAACTGCTGCCACCACCACTGCCTAGGGAGCTGTGATGGAGTGGCTCCTTTGCCCCAGTCAATCCGTTGCTTGACGTTATTGTAGGTGCACCTTGAAGGAGATGAGGTATTTAGCTCTCTTGGGCACCTTTGGAGATGGTTAGTGGTGGTCGCAGAAGGTGTTGGGATGGGCATTCATGTGGTGAGAGAAAAAAGCAGGCAGTGCCACCTACTGCTGGCTCGGCAGAGACATCTGCTGCTGCTAACAGATGTCCCCACAGCCCCAAGGAGCTCGGGCTGGAGTGGAGAAGGGCAGGGAGAGCAGACAGATGCGGTTTGGCGAGGAAAGAAGAATTACAGAAAGTGCTTCTTTATTGTGAGACTGCTTCCCAAAAGGCCCAGATGTTATCCTGCACTTTTAAGAGTGAAGAAAGGATCTGTTAACAAGAACTCCAGAGCTGCTGGAAGCATAGGGCTGATACAATTGCAAACCCACTCTTAACTGTTCCTGTCCCTGGAAGGCAAGCTGCACATCTTGATGCTGAAGTCGCCAAATAGTATTTTTTTTTCCCATTGAATTCCTTGAGATGGCAGAGGGTGTTGAACTTGCAAAATTGCTGGCAGGAATGACTTTGCATAAGGCACATGTCATCACATAAGTTAGAAGGGCTACATTGTCCCTCCTTTTAAAAGTAGCATTCATAAAACTAATCCCAATCATTTGTTGAATGATTTCTATGGTTGTTTCTCAGTTTTATGTGCCACGTAAATCACTCCAGAAGACTGGTTTGAATTTCTGTCTCCTTTATGGGAGTTGATGACTTGCAACCTCATCCAGTTTCTTTGACGAGAGCCCAGCACTGCTTCTTCTGCTCAGTGGCTTGGAGAGATCAGTGGTCACCACAGGATGATGTGGGTATGATCAAGTTCTCCCTTGCTGCTTGCCATTTTTCATGGGAGCAACAATGAATGAACGAGGTCATTCTGGGCCGTCAATATCCTGGCCTGGAATTAGTTATGACCAGGACAGAATTGCAGAGGGAAGCAGATGGTTTTTGTAACTTATCCTTTCATTCCCCCTGCCCCCCAGAGCAGGATAGCTAGGTAAATCTCTTCTCCCTGGTATCCAGTGGTAAGGCACATGGGAATTATTCAGAGCTGCCCTGGGGAAGGTTGAGACCTAACACTAAGGAGGGTGGTCAAACACTAGGACAGGCTTCCTTGAGAGGTGGGCAATGCCCCAAGCCTATGAGTATTAAGGAAGCATTTGAACAATGCCCTCAATAACATCCTTTAACTTTTAGTTGGCCCTGAAATGCTCAGGAAGTTGGACTACATGATTTCCTGTCCCTTCCAACTGACCAGCTGAAATATCCTGTCCAATCCTATCTCTGAAATGGATCATTGTGGCCCCCTTGCACATGCTCTGTCCTCTAGTTGCAGCTGTGTTTGGGAAGGGCAGGCAGGGATGTGGTGGTTGGTCAGGGAGGAGGAGAGGACCCCTGGAAGGGAGCACCAGGGCTGGCATAGCTCTGCTCCTCTGTCCTGCTCTGGGCATGGACACAGTGTTGGTGGATTCAGGCATCAGCTCAGGCTGTGCTTGGAAGTGTCGCAGGCCTGGTTTATGAAGTGTCTGTGTCAAATATGCAAGCTGGGCTTTTAAAAAGCTGTTTTTTACGGATTTTTGTGCCAACACAGTCATCTGATGGCTCAGGTAGATGCCCCATGACATGTATCTTCTGTTGCCATTTTTCATTTGAGTGATGACTGTGAAAAACTTGACAAGAACTAGTTCTCACAGGCACTCTGCTAATATTAATATTGACTTTTGAATAATTTTAAAGGATTTGTTATTTTTCATCACACTCAGCTGAACTGCTCAGTTTAGGTAACAGACACCAGACATGGGTATTTTATATTGTTTTAGGCCAAATTTGGAACAAGTTAGTTTGGACAGACTTGCCTTTTTCTTGGACTGTGAAGCTGCAGATAGACTCCAAGCTTATTTTAAAGCTTGCCATGATAAAGTTCAAAATTATATGACTCATACCTAAGAATGAAAAATTATACAGATGGATTTATTATAATGAATCCAAGACAAGCATTTCTGAACATGTGATGCACAGAGATTATTTGACAGTTTTGTAATGCAAAATCATGTCATGACAAAGGGTTAAAGTTGTGGTGCAGTGGAACTGAGTGCTGTGGCAGTGAGGGGAGCTTCTGATCTGGCTATTTACAAGATAATGAACTATGCCGACAGTGATATCAGCCTGTTTCCATTGAAATCATGGTTGTATGAGTGATCCATTTGTCTTGCTGTAAGGCTTTACAAGAGTAGGCTGCTTCAGTGACTAAATATTTGCAGGGTTGGGCCTTGAGCTTGTGCAGTGCAATGCAAATTCAAAGTGCTGTAAATGTTTTTAGTAGAAGAATTTTCCACTTCAGAGTGTAAGGAAAGCAGGGAGAGTAAAAGGGAGATAAAGTTACTAAATCATAAGATTATAGCCAACATAATATGTGTCTGAGCAGCAGGTATGTGTGGATATGTATACACACATATACCTCTAAAATATATGGAGATATCTGTGGACCTTTATGGATATAGCAACAGATATGGGTAAATACACATAGTGCTCTGTTTCTGAGTACTATGTTCCAATTTTTCTATTAATGAAAATGTTTGGTAAGATGTTTAGTAATAGTGCCAGGAATGAGATTCTTGTTCCTTTTAGTTCTCCTGGAGTTTAGTGCTAATCATAATAATACATTTATAAACAAAGCCTAGGCAGAACTGTGAATTTAGAGTTTAATATTTGAATTATCCACTGCTTTCTCTCGGTTCCAAAATCCAGACAAAATCCCATCTCACAGCTGTCAGCACACAGTTTGTGTCTCACTCTAAAAAGGTTCTGCATGTGTGAGTCTTTTTCCAGTGAAACTCAGCACTTTGCAGGGCTTGATTGCTGGATCTCTATGGGAAAAATCAATTTACTTCTCAAACACCATCTTATATATTCTATAGCAGGAAAATGGGCATTGAATTATCTTGAGTGAATTTAGACATTGAGTTCCTTGCGTTTTCCAGGTTCCCTGCATGTTACAGGTTTGCATGTGCTTTTGGGCTGATTGGCAATATATACAAATATTTAGTATGTATTTTTAAAATATATAAAACATTTTAAAATATGCATGCAAATATTGTGTGTATATGTTAGATATCAGAACAGGCATATACATATATGTCATATATACAAAAAATGTGTATTTATGTGGTTGTGTGTATATGTATGTATATTTATAGATGTATGTACCATCAGCAAGGAGGGGAAATTTTTAAAATACAAGTGATTAATAAACCTTAAAGTGACAGAAACGTCTCAAATCATGTATTGGTAAATTGTAGCTGTATCAGGCTGTGCTGGGGATTTCAGTTCTTGCAGGGATGTACTGTCTGAGTGCTTCAAGGATGAAAGGTGAATCCAAGGATTGCTTGCCTAAAAATATTATATTAACTTAGCAATAAAGTAGTAAGAGCTTCTAAAATGTACTGTTCTGGTTTTGAACCACAGCAGCTTAAGAAAATAGCTCATAGAAAAAGGCTAGTAGGAGCTTTTTATTTCCCCTGGGCCCCAAAACACTACAAAATACAATCTCAACACAACCAGTTTTGATTAAGCAACTCTGTCCCCATGTATTTCTGAAAAGAAAGGTTGTATCAAGTGTTGACTACTGTCACTCTTCGTACATGTGAGATTGTATTTCATGGCACTTTTCTATTGTGGGCAGAAGCTGGGTCCTACTGTAGTCAAAATTAAAAGAGAATAGCAGCCCAAATTGAAAAAGAAGAGAGTTAGGTTTCTGAAATTTACTTCTGGTGCAATGCAGTTGAGCCTGTCACTTATATTACAGTTGGTAGCAGTGTGCTTGAAGTTCACATTCCGGGAGTCACAGAAATCTCACGTTTATTAAAGAAAAAAGAGGGAAATGGCCAGTTTTTGTGGTTGTAGAGAGAAAAGAATATTCACAGTGCCTTGTAATTTTTAAGGAAATGCTATGATCTGTGCACGGGCATTTTGCCCTCCAGCAGTCCTGTCCCAGCCCGGGCAGCAGAGCTGAGCTGAGCCAGCAGAGCCCCAGCTCGGGAAAGTGGCTGGAGACCTGTTTGGAAAAGGTGGATCCTACTGTTTGTGACTGAATAACCTCACAAAGGAAATGTAGCACTTTGGCAATAGTTCTATTTTGACATTTATTTTTTGGAAAGTCCAGCTGGGGTGTCTGCACCAATGCAGGAGGGCTCATAGTTTGCACAGACTTACCCTGCTGATGACAGCTTAATAAGGTTCTTCTTTTTGTGTTTTTATTCAGTAAGCTTGTTGGCTTTTGTGTAGAGGCTGACCTCTGCTTTTGCCCTCCCCTGCTGCCCCAGCTCCTCTGAAAGGGGCATCTCTGTCCCCATAATTTGTAGTAAAAGGGAATTGTAAAGGGAGGTGAACTGGCCGGCTGTAGGGACATGGGCTCCTACAATGCAATGTAACTTTCACAGGGCTGACCCTGTATGCCCAGTGTACCTAAAGACTGTTGGAAGTCAGTGGGGATTTTGGGTGCAGAAAGACTAATGCAGGACTGAGCCTTTATGAACAAGAAAATCCAAACAGCAAGGGAATTATTTGGTGAACGGGGCTGCTCGAAAGAAATGAATTACAGCACATGATGTGAGAACAGGTCAACATTTCATATCTGGCATGCATTTTTCTAAACAGACAGAAAGGCATCCCAGTATCGTGACTGTTTGCTATTAGATTCTACACAAAAATATATTGGGGTGGCATTTAAATGCAGTGACTCGAGATAGCAAAAAGATGTGGGATTGTATTTCTTTCCATTCATTTAATTGGAACCATACTGAAAAAGCGTATGAAAACCATCACTCTTCAATATGTCTGAAGTGTAGCTTTGTGATGCTGAGAATGATGTCCAACCTAATAGAATTTCAGATAGAGGAGATATTTTGGCTCATCTTTTGCTTCCAGCTATATTCAGTTTCCCTGTGTGGTTATTTTTCTTGTTATTATATGCACCAGCTATCTGCTTCTTACTTCACTGTCTGGGAATACAAACCATTCTGTCTCATTTCTGACCTTAAAATGGATTGGACAAAAACAAAAGGAAGTTAAAAAAAATGTTTTGGGTAGTGCCCTTGTACTTGTTTCTTGTGTTGTGTAAGTCAGCTTTTAAAATGGAAGGCCTCAGTATTGCTGCCTGGGAATATTTTGCATCCAAATATATTCTGTACTTTGTGCCATCTGTGTGCTGGGTGGTGGTTCATCAGCAGGGGATGAATGTAACCATTTCAGATGCTTAACTGGCTGTTGGGACTTGCCCAGTTTGTAATCATGGTAATTGCCCATACAAATATGGCCATGTAATTACATGTGCATTTTTGCATTTAGTTTCAGGAGTTCATTTGGAAAAGTATAAATGTGGCCCAATAAATCTTTCCTATCTCAGACTTCTGTGCTTTTATAACTCTTTATAATTATGTAGTAACTGTATCTGGAGAGGTTTCATTTAAGTAAAATCAATAAAGAGCTCAGGTTAGTTTATAGATATAGTCAGATACTTGGGCAGTGAAGACTTTTGCCAAGGTACAAACTGGACACTAAAATGAAATAATTGTGGGCAAAATTCCAGCTGAGAGCAAACCTAACTTGTTATTACTATTGACATTCATGGATATAATTGACAAAAATAGGCACTGTAATGAATTTCTACTCCTGTGATCATATGCACATAAATAGATAGTGAGACTCATTTTTCAATATTTTTAGTGCAAATATATATATGTATTATGTTTGTATAATCAAAAGGAATGGATAATGGTTGTTTATTTTCTGTGTTTCTATTCCCAGAGTTATTTTCACAAATATTGGCAATGTCTGATGGAGACTGATACCTTTTTTGTATTCAGTGTTACTGTGAACCAACAGTTACTGCAATACTGTCATTTCCCAGTCTAGATTGCTTGCTAATTTCCCTTATGGCTTTTTTCCCCAGTGAATAGTATTACTGTGCTAAAGACAAGAACGGAATTCTGCAGATGATACAGAAACAGATGCTAGATTTTGGCACTCAGAAGTGAGGGTTTTCAAATTTGCCAAGCTTCAGCCCATCTCCTTAGTGTGCTCACACACAGGAGGGGTGGGAAGAAGCTGGTAAGGACTGCAGAATCCAACCTTCCCTGAGAAAATAATATATATTGTAGTAAATATTTTCATTTAAATCAAGTTTTGGTTTGCTTAAACAGTTGTGCTGGTTGATCCTCTAAGATTTAACTCCTGGCAATAAGCTGCACAAAAGTGGTGCCACGGATGATAAGGAACATGCCCAAGTGTGGTCTGAGTGGCTCTAGATGGAGAAATTATTGCTGTTAGTATCTTTGTCATGGTTGTGGCAGTAAAGACAAATGTCTGTTTTCCTACTTCAAATGTTCATGCTGGCGTCTATCACAAATCCTCTTTTTGGCTTGTTTTAAAATAAAATCTTTTAGCTCTTTTTTTTTTGTTTGTTTAGGTTAATGTCCGTGTTTAAGCAGCTGTTTTGAAATACAGTGCCATTTTTACACCAAAAAGAAAAATTGTTTACTTCTTTTACATTTTTGGCAACCCTTTTTTCCTTTAAATGTAGACAGCGACAGTCAAAACTAGCAGCATGGCTCATAACAAATCCCATATTTGCTGACTTTAGCCTGGTCTTTGCTTTTCTGCCTGGGGAGGTCACAAGCTCTAAGAATGTGCTGGGTGTTGGAATCTGCTCACAGGGGCTGTGTGCAGACTCAGCCACTCCCTCCAGCCATGGCGCTCTGCTTTGAGATCCCAAATTTTATGATTTGGGATTAGTTCCTGTCCTGGCTGCCTGAGCCTGGCTTCCTCTGCAGTGCCCTCAGCACTGAGGAGCCCCCTGTCATCTTCTCTGAGCTTTTTAAAACTGAAAGAGGTTTGAAAAATCAAATTTCTCAAGGCAAGGCAGCAGAGGAGTAGCAACAGGGCATTTTTTTCAATGCTGCATTTTCACATCAAACCTTTTACTGTATGTTTTATTTGTCTGGGGGCAGAGATTACATTTAATTTTATTTCATGTGCATGCTGTTCTGGCTGGAAAGTTGTGATCAGATCCTTATCTGGCTCATTTAATATCTTCTCTGCCAGGGCTTGGCAGGGAGTTCATAAAAGCCTGTCCCCCAGCCTGTCAGACATTGTCCCACTCCATATAAAGCAAGACAGTCTCTCCTCCACAGTCTTAAAATAATCTTCTAGTGCAATTATTTGTGCAAGTGGAAATCATTCAAAAATCCTTGGAAAGCAAATAAAAGAAGAAGCTGGAGCATGGCTGAAATTGCCATTTAAATGCTTTTAAATTGTAGAAGCTACTGGCAGTTTGTATTTTGGAGTATTTGCCCTGCTTTAATGATAATGTACACAGAATTTTATCAGGTATAGTGAGAGGCAATTTCTGGCTGGGAAAAAAGAAATGTTGGCTTTTCAGTTGCTTTTCAAGGTGCTGTGTCATTGAAATACACATTGCCACTCAAGGCACAAACAGTAAAATGTAATTTCAACTATTTACAGTATTTTTTAAGCATTAAGTCAGTATTATTTAGCCAGGTATTGTGTAGGTTAAATTACCTCTCCTCAGATAGTTTTGTGTTTCTGCATTCCTAGATATGTTAAATTATTATTATTGTTGTTTTTTGACATATATTTGTCATGGGTTGACCCTATCCGGATGCAAGCCATTCTCTCACTCCCCTCCTCAGCTGGAGAGGAGAGAGAATATATTTTAAAAGGCTCATGGATTGAGTTAAGAAGAGGGAGAAATCATTCAGTAATTAATGTCATGGGTGAAATACTTGACTTAGGGAAAAAATAATTTAGCTTATCAAATCGTAGTAGGGTAATAAAAGATAAAACCAAATCTTAAAAACATGTTCTACCCACTCCTCCCTTCTTCCTGGGCTCTGCTTCCCTCCTGATTTCCCTGCCTCCTTTCCTGAGCAGTTCAGGGGAGTGGGAATGAGGGCTGTGGTCTGTTAACCATAGGCTGTTTCTGTGGCACTTTGCTCCTCAGGAGAGGACTCCTGAGAGTCTTCCCCTGCTCCAGCATGGGTCCCTCCCAGGGGGGCAATCCTCCATGAGCACCTCTGGTGTTGAGGCCTTCCCACAGGTTGCAGTTCTTCATAAGCTGGTCCACAGTGGGTTGGATGTAGCCCACTGGATGCAGTCCTTCAGCCTGTGCTCCCTGCAGGGTGACCAGTCCTGCCAGAAGCACTGCCCACAGCCTCCTCTGGGAATCCTCCTGCCGAGGTGCACTGCACTGATAGTGGTTGTGTTGTTTTCAGCTCTATGGCTATTGCTACCAAGACAGCAATGACATCCCAGACACACTGACCACCATCACTGAACTGGGCTCGCCTTTGGAGATGATTCAGCTTTTACAGACTTCCTGGGAAGACAGATTTCGGGTGAGTAACAGCTGTTTTATAAGGATCTTTAGGAGAGTAAAAAATAAATAATGTTATTAAGCAGAGGTTGTGTACTCTTCAGCACAATTCACATTTATTAAACATTTGTTTTGCATAAGATTACATCTTGGTTTAGAAGCAGTATTCAGCACTTCCCTTCTGTAGTTTTTAAGACACTGTGTTATTTTGTCTGTCAGTATTATCTAATTGTAACCAGTTATATGGTTTTTGCATGATATCTCAAAACATTTCTTACTTGCTAAAGCTTAGGGCCCAGGAGTTTTGGCATTGTGCTCTGCAACCGGGATTTAAACAATAGAAGGATGTTACATTTCTCTCCTGATCCTTATCATAGGTTTGTTTTATAATTGTTTTCTACTGCTTCCTGCTCTGTTCATTTTTTTCCTGGGGGAAGAGTGAAATAAACGTACACAAATCTCAAACCCAGTTTGTCCAGCGCACTGGCAATTTACCAGGAGCACGAAGGTCACACTTAATTTGTCCAAAATGAAGCCAGACTGCAGCAATGCTTTGATCAAGACAGCTGTCTGGCTTGGTGTGTGTGGGGATGTGTCGTTGTCTGAGGTTCACTCCCTAGGACGTTGAAAGGCAGCAGAGTCTCCATCTGACACACTTTGGATTGCTTGGTTACGTCTGTGCCAGAAAATTAAAAGTGCGCCTGAGTGAGCTCCGGGTGGAAAGAGCAAGGTGCAGCCCACGGCTGTGCTGTTGCATTCCTGCCCTCTCTGAAGGCTGTGAGCAGGATTGGAACCTGCTGGAAATGGTCCCTGGGCCATGCTGCTGTCTGGATCCTGCCTGGGATCAGTGCAGGAGAACAGCCTTGGTGCTGGTCAGACCTGGCCAGAGACCGTGCTAGCCAGTGTGCATGGGGGATTAAGTTTCTGTGCCCAGGAATGTTCCCTGGCAGAGTTTATTTTGCTCATACAGCTGGAGGAAGTTTTGTTGCCTGCACTAAGCTGCAGCTCCCTTTTCCTGAGAGAATCATGGTCATGATAAGCAGCAGAGGTACTCAGCAAGGTTCCCAAAACACAGGACCACCTGCCTTTAGCTCATCTCATCCAGGGAATGCAAATAATGCACTGTGATAGCAATTGTGTACAAAATAAATGACCAAGAGATTATGGGTAATAAAAAGAGAAGTTTCTTTCCAGTGTGGCTATTTCTGAGTGAGCAGTTGCAAAGGAAGATAAAGGAGAATTAGATGAAAACCTTCACAGAGGTAGAATTACAGGTGAAACATTCCTGTGGCCACTGTAATGAAGTCCTAAATAATGTCATGCTCCTTCCTTTGTCTAGGATGCAACTAATACAGAAAGGAAGGAAATAAAATTGTCTTCTTGATATGTGAGATCTGTTTCTGGTCCAGTCCTGAAAATGACTGCATAAATCCATGAGGTCATTCCTACAATTGACAATTTCCTTTTGTGGATGGGCTGAGCAGTAAGCTGAGTAATCCATAGGTGTGTGACACAGGGCAAAGCCTTCACCTGTGTGCTTAAAGCTTGTGGTAAGGGGGCATTTGGAGTCCCAGCCTGCAGCAGGTCTGCACAGCAGAGTCTCTTGGAGTTGGGCAGAGAGGTTGCTGGTGCGCGAACAGGGGGCTTTTTGGCGTTTGAGAAAAGGCAATAATTTTGGGTGACAACCTGTGGGTTTTTTCAAGCTAAATTCTGGGTTTGTTGGCATTTGAAGATACCTATATTATAGGTTGGCTTGGGCTGGATGGGCTTTTTCTCTACAGTGTATTGCAGGATAACACAGACATGAGTTCTGTGTCCTTCCAAGGGGAGGTAAGGGTGGTCAAGTTTAGCATCCCAAAACCACACTTGTATGCACCTATAAGCCCTCCATATGAACTATGGTATCCTGCAAGTAGGAGAAAAATATTCTTGTCTGGTCAGGAGAAGGATTAGGTAGAAGAGTGAGATGGTTCTAATGTCCCACAGGTGAAGGGTCTGTGAGGGATAGCTTCACCCGTGCTCAGCTTTCTTACCAAGGATGTGTTGAGGTGCACCCTTGAGGGTAATGTTTAAGCCCCTAGACTGAATTTGGGTTTGGCTACTTCAATGCACATGCCCTTAACATTGTCTTTTAATAGAAAACAAAGATTATATATAGAAAGTAAAAAGCCCGCTAAACTGAATATGGCCTGTTATTTATTTAATACATAAAATAAAAATTCCAGTATTTAACTGTGTTCATGTTACTGCTACCTTTGGATTAATAGGTTACATAGTGGACTCTAAAGGAATGCATGAATTGAAAACAGGACTTTGGTAAGGAGGCTGAATTCAATGTTCATCAGGGCTGCTGCTTAGTAGGAGTTACTCAAGTTTCTAATCTGTAGTGGAAAAGTGAAACATCAGCACAGAGCTCCCACCTCAGTCTCAAAGTGCTGCAAGAGGGTCCACCACAGCAGACCCATCAAGGCAGAGAGACATATGCACTTAACCTGAGGCATGGTGCAGGGTTACACTGGACCTGTGGAGCTTGTCTTCCTGGGAATTTGCTTCCTTCTCCCCTGGAAAAAGGAAAAAACCAGAGGAAAAAAATTATAAAAACGGTCAAGAGGCAGGATCAGTATAGAGGCAATACAGACACTGTCTGCAGTTGGAGCTCCAGGCATGGGTGCAGGGCAATCCAGCCAAAATTTCCAGACCTGGAGTTTATAAAAGGGCAGGATCAGACTCTGTGGTCAACGCCTGTGCATAAAGTGTTATTAAAAGTTAATGCTTTTATTTCTGTTAAAAGTAAGAATAGCAACAATGAACTCTGCTTCAAGAATAGTGTGGGAAAGCACTTGTAAAGAAGCTTATTTTTGTTTCAAGTCTCTCAGGGTTTTACAATCAGCTATGCTAATCCTGTGAAAAATACCTTGGTTGCAACATTTGGTTTTGAGGGTAAGTTATAATGCTTATATTAAGTAATAAATTTATGAGCATATCTTCAGCTAAAGTGGTTTTGTTGTATACTTTGCACTGAGAAAACAATGCGAGGAACCCATGTTTTTGTGTTTCAGATCTGTCTCAGCTTAGTTCGGCTTCTGCATTACTTGGCTCACTCTCCTCTTGGCTCGGTGACATTACTGGATTTTCGCCCTCGGCAGTTTGTGATCGTGGATGGGGAGCTGAAGGTGACAGATCTGGATGATGCCAGTGTTGAGGAGAGCTCTTGCACCAGTAACAGTGACTGCTTCATGGAATTCCCTGCGAGAAACTTCACCCTGCCCTGCTCAGTTGAGGGACGGTGTCAGAGCATGAATGAAAAGAGGAATCTCTACAATGCCTACAGGTCTGTGATCAGATAAAGTCATGTAGAGTTAAGGGTGGGCCTAGAGCTCCAGCATCCTTTACAGTTATTCACATCAATGAGCACGTACTGTCTCAGAACCAGTGCCCAGGAGTAAATGAAGCCATGAATAATTGTTTCATTTGTGAAAATACATGGCATTTATAATGTTTGAAATATTTTGCATACTCTGAGTGTGATTCACCATTCAGTCTAATTCTGTGTTGGTTGAAGCCCACTGAATTCTTCTCAAGCAGAGATTTTCATAGGAGTGAAGCATAAGCACTATTGGAGCTTGGGGCCCACAAGTTCTGCGGTGCAACAATTCCAGCAGCTCTTTGGGGTGAGTTAAGAGGGGTCATCACAAGTTTTGCACCACCAGCTGAGCAAAGGGCTGGCTTCAGAGGGAGACTTAGAGCTCAGTTCACATCCTGCCCTCTGGCTCAGTGCTCCTTTCCTTGCTGGAGCTTGCTGTGGTAGGGTGATAACAGCCCCAGTGTGTCCCTGGAGCTGCTGGGACCACCCTCAGCTGCTGACATTCTGGGTCTAAGCCCAAACCTCTTAAAACAAGGGTGGTCTTTTCACCCTTCCCTCCCAGCCCCAGGTCTGTGTGAGCAGGTGCTGTGGGACTGACTCCCAGTGCTGTGCCTGCAGTGGGGGACATGTGGGCAGTGGGCCAGGCTGTACCAGTTGGTCAGCTGAAGGAAGTGTTCAGCTATTGCAAATCTTCCAAATTTGATTCTAAAGCTGTGTCCAGATTTACAGCTGGGTCCTTCTGGGCCATGGCTTTGTGTTTGTGGTCTTGGCTCTCCCCCATCAACAATCACACCCCCAGAGGGTAGAGTGGGATGCTGGGGGAGCCATGTCACTGCTTTCCAGGGAGCCAGTAGTGGATGCTCAGTGTTGTGCTCATCCTGCCATTGCTGCTCTGTCTGATGGGCACTGCTGGGATGGGCGGCCGCCCTGGCTGATCCAGATGGGAGGATGGAGATCTCAGAGCAGTGTGCTCATTTCTTAGGCTTCCCTTTCAAGTGACATGCCATTCACTGCCTTCCAGACCACAGTGAGGAGAGGCTGCTCCAAAGAGAGCCTTCTGCTTTGGTCGCAGAGCGCTCACCAGCATGTGTGTCGCATTAGCTGACCACACTGAAATGGGCTGCACCACATGACAGCCATCTGCAGTTGTGCAGCACAGTATTTAGTGTGTCCTGCAAGATTTTCCATTTCCATTTGCGTGGCTTAAAGATCTTGCTTAGCTTGCTAGCTTTTGGTTAAGACTGTTTTACTGTTTCTGGGTAAGAAGTCTTTAATAGGCACCCATCCATCTTGGTTGTAAGTGGGGACATGTCTGTGGTGTGGTGGGCTTGTGGCAGGTTGCTGGTCACGCTGAAGGAAGCGGTCTTTTTCTAATACAGTTTTTAGTTTTAGTATTGCCTTTGAACTGCTCTCAAGTGTGTATTTCATGCACAGTGCCCCAGTGTTCTCAGCCCCTGCTTTGCCTTAATTCCGTAGAGACGTGGGGTTTTGTTGAACGGTGTGGGAGGCTGTGACCACCCATGCTAAGGAGTTACATCAAGCCCTATGCACTTGTCTCAAAAGGTGAAATCCTCACTTCATTAGGGATAGGCTGCTAAATTTGTTATTTTCAAAGGTGCACTCTGTTGCTGTAGGCTTAGAGGTTGCCCTCTGAAGCTGTTAGATAGAAGTCAAAAGCAGCAATACGTCAAACAATGTATAAACCCCTTGTAATTTTAAAACAGAGCACACCCTAACCTTGAAAGCATATTTAAGCCTATCTTACTGGTTTCTTTATGAGGTAAATAATTAAAGAAGAGAAAACATTTAGGAGAAACCTCTACAAGAAGTGGTCTGTTTTGACTTTCAGATGGTTACCTCCTGTCACAAATGTGTCTCACTGTGTTTTCCTCCAAGTGTTTGGGGAAACAGTTTTCAAAGCACTGGACAGTTTTGAAAGTAAACAAAATTAATATTTTGAATTATTAACCAATGGCTGAGATGAATTCTCCATCACTGAGAATTCTTAAATTAGTATCAGATAGTTCTCAAAAAGAAACAATTTGTAGGAACGAATGTAAAATGATCGACAGTCTGTATTATGCAGATCACAGGGGATACCACTGGCCCTGGAATCAATGAATAACAAATGTTCTTGCAATTAAGTTGTGCAGACTGCAGTGTCTGTACATGTCAGGATCTCAGATGTGGGTATTTGCAGCAGAACAGTCGCATGTTTCTGTGGCCCTGTAGCTACGGAAAAACAATAACCTCTGTGACTTGCTTCCAGCCAGCATTGAGCAAACTTAGTGACAGCTACTGAATTTTAGCAAAGAACTATTCACAATCAGTTGGACTCTGCTTTAGGGATAATCTCTAAGCAAAAACAATGAGCTCAAGTTTACCAGACAAATTATTTGTTACAAATGTTTTGCTGCTCTCAGATTTCTCTATGTATTTACATTGGCTGTTTCATACTCATCATCAGGAAAACCTGCCAGTGGATTATCCCACTTGGGAAAACCATAAACATTATTTTGGTTTGGGATGGAAAAGGGAGTAACATTCTCAGAGCAATTCATTGTATAAATAGTGTCAGCTCAATAATACATGCCTCTGTGATCAATTTTTGGTATCAGTAACTGAATTTTCTAATTTGTGTTTATGTAAAGCATCTGTTGGTCTCCCTCCTGAGCATGAGTCCCTGGGGGTTTCCATTTGACAATGTGGTCTCTGTATATGAAAAACTGTTTACTTTGCTTTGCAAGTTAGAGGTGAAGCAGGGCAATTTCCCAATTGTGTTCCTGTGATTTTCATTAGCTGATATTTATGTCCGGTAGTTCTGTTTATATTGCCAGATCCTGACCTGTCCATCTCCATCTTAGGTTTCTGTGACCCTGAGTTAGTTGCAATAGGTAGTAGTATTGGCAGAGCAGTAGAACTCTGAAGGAAGAATATGAAAACTAAATGTACTTCCAGGGAAGGTAATGGCACATTGTTTTTTCTTTTGTAATAAAAACCATTAAAATAGATTTTGGAATCTCCTTCTCTGTAGATATTTAAAAGCCACGAGGACACAATCCTAAGTGTTCTAGGGAGCCCTGCTTGAACAGGGAGGCTGGACTAGCTGACCTCCAGTGGTGCTTTCCAGCCTCTCCCATTCCGTGATGCTACCTCCATCAGTGAATACCTACATGAATGTACCTTGATTATAGATAAATGATAGGAACAGAGAGGGCATTCTGTATTCCAGCAGCATTAAACAATAGAAGGTGGCTTTCTCCTGGCACTTAATTTAAAAGTCTAAGAAAACTGTAGTAAAGAAAATAATAATTTCATTTATTAGAAATGAACAGAAATCGAATTTATGTACTTTCAAGGTTTGGAAAAAAAACAAGCCCAAGATTTATGGGGTTGATGGCATCCTTTTAGTTTGTTGAAGTACAGACAGCTTTGCAAATAGTCACAATCCATGGGGCTTCACAGCAAATTGGTGTATTAATGGAACATTTACACATAGGTACAAGGCAGCCTTGTATGTAGCAGCATGGTCTAGGTATGCCAGACAGCTGTGTGTGAATAGTCTCAGCTATGTATTTATTTGAGTATAGAATACCATTATATTTCCTGTATAGGTCAGTGGCATATAAGCAATAGGAATTTTATTCCTTGTGATGTTCAGGACTTACCAGATGTTTGTAAACTCTTAAAAAAAAAAAAAAAAAAGTCAATATTGGTTACTTTTCTATTGCAGGTTTTTTTTTACCTATCTTCTTCCACACAGTGCTCCATCCTCACTGAGACCATTGCTGGATAAGATAGTCAATGCAACAGGTAATCACAATAAACATGGTAATGCCAAGTAGTTGCTTTTTTAGTTTAACTGTTATGGTTGGGAGGGGAGAATGCTGCTTCTGTGCTCACTGCAATAGAACTAGGTTATTTTTCTATCCAGAATGAAATTGCTCCCATACCAAGAAGGCAAGAATGGGCCCAAACATCAGAAAAATCCCATTTTTAGATTTTTTCTAGGCTTCACAGAGATATTTGTTTCATCCTGACACCTCAGGGTGAATTTTATCAGAATACAATTCCTTGTGGGGTCTGAAAAACTTCTGTCCCTGGAAAGGGAAATTTTAGTGATAAAACCCAGGATACTTTCTCATTGTCAATGATATCAGTGGTGATTTATACCTCAGAAGCCAGCGGCACAAATGGCATTTCCATAGATCTTCACTGATTACCAAGGTAGTGGCTTTGTGACAAGAGTAGTTGCCTGTGACACTGATTTGAGGGTTTTTCAGTGCATTGCTCCAGTGTGCATCTGAAGGGAAAATAAATGATGCTGGGCTATAGCTAATGAGCAAGCAAAGCTTTGGAGTTCTCTGTATTGGCTGATGTTGATCCCTTGTGGGGAGTTCTCCTCAGCATTTTGTGCCTGTAGGCCTGGGGCTACCAGCTGGATGAGCCAGCCTCTAGAATGCCTAGGCAATGTCAGGTGTGAGACTTGTAGGACCTGTAGGAACTCAGGGATTTCCTGCCTAGGGCACCACCTTGCCATGAGGCAGGGCACCATGGGACTCCCAAGCTTAGGGCTTCATTCAAATAAAACCTTGTTTTGTCCTGGGCAGGATGCTCCTCATCTAAGTCATTCTTTTCCTCTGCTTTTTTAAAGGAGAACTGCACTGGGGAATAGATGAGACAGCTGCTCAGCTGGAGAGAGTTTTGGATCTGTATAAGAGTGGGGAGTACCTGCAGAACACAACCCGGGTGCCGAAAGCTGGTAAAGTCATCTTCCTTGAAACTAAAAATCTGAGATTTTGTCATTGTTGTGGGGTTTGCAAGGGCCAATGTGCAGAAAGCAAAGCTCAGTGGCCCTTGAAATCATGCATGTGATAATATTTTATCTGCTTTTTGCTTCCTGGGAGCCTCCTGTAACTCTTCTCACTCTGTGATGTAGCTGGACATCCATAAGTGTGAGCAGGCTGTACTGGAACTAAGGAAATCCAAAGGGAGTTCTCCATGACAGATTTATGAAAAACATGTTTCACCACATCCACACACTGCTGTTGTAGTAGCAAAACCTGCCTGAACCTATACTGGGGAGAATTCAGTCATGAGACTGTAATCCCCCCCATGGGCTTCCTGGGACTTTAAATGAATTTCTTGTTACATAAGTATTTATTGATTGGAAGACTAAGAGGAAGTAAATTTTTACTTCCTTTGCAAAGGAAAAATAGTGTGTCCCTCATCTTCTGCCAGCAATAGAATGAAAAAATAGAAAAAAAGAACAGGATGAAAACAAGGCTGAATAACAGTATCTTTTTCATATCATGTCTGTATGCTATTCAAGCTGTGGTACAAAGTGGTGCATGTTCTTCCTAGAAGGACAGCTGTGGAATTGTACATGTCAAAGAATACTATGTGTGCTGGAAATGACTGTTAAGCCCAACAATTGTAAAAGCTGTTTTGCAAATTATTTTTGTGTATGTACAATGTTCATGTCAAACTGTCAACATAATTGACTGCAAGCTGATAGGAAAATTATGGCTTTGCTGCAAAAGCTCAGTAAAGAGGGAAAGATGGGTTCTAAATGAAGATGAATGTTGGCACAGGGGGTTTGAAAAGTTCAGTGAAGCATTTGCTCAGTGAAAGAGATGCAGGAGCCAAATTCATTCTGGTTGTGGCTCTGTTAACCTCAAAAAGCCATGATACCAGGGATGAATTTGACCCACTTATCAGAATAATTCAATATTTATTTTGTTGTAAAATTGGCAGGAAAATTGTTGCAGGTGTTCATTTAACTTTCTAATTTTCAGCTTTTCATCACATCTGTGCTGAGTGATACCTGTCAACACAGCAAAATTATTTTCAGCAGTACAATCAATAGTACAAACATGTCCTTTGTTGAAGAAGTGCCAGGAGAGCTGAAGTTGTTCTGTGATGCTGGTTGATTCCAGGTTTCACTGCTGTATCAGGATGAGGTGAAGGTTTTGAATTTTTGATATCTGTCATGTTTATAAAGACTCACGAGGAGAAAAGCTTTGGACCGCAGTAGTCAGAGTATCAGTGCAGGTTTCCAGGGACACAAAGCAGAGCTCTGTGTATATTTAGCTACTGTAAAAATTACACATTTTTGTGTTAATTTAATTCTGTAGAGTCCTTGATAATGTAACACAGAATCCACTGCCCCCATGTTCATGGCTAGTAATGCCCTGCTCTGCAAGGAGCCTGTTTTATTTGCAGGACACTGCTAATGGACTTAGGCACTTCACAGTGTGACCAAAGATGTTGAAAATCTGTAGATGCTTTATGTAACATATTGAAAAATGTACATTAAATACCCTGAGTGTAATATTGAATTCCTTGATAGGAAAATGTTCTCAACCAGGGACAAGCCTGAGGAACTGGGTATGTTACTAGAAATTACACTTAGATTAGATGTGTTCTCAGATTTAGCTGCCACGCCTTTAAGATGTGCAGGCCTGTTTCTAGTTTGTTTTAAGGGCACTTTAACCAAACAGAAAAGGTGTTGTAATCTATTTCTATTTTAAGACTCCCTTTCCTTGCCATGCAAATATGAAGAAGTTATATAACGAGGGCTAAAATGTGCCTATATACTCACTTTTATAATTTTAATTCAAATCATAATCTTTCCTCAACTGATATTTGACTGATATCTGATACTAATACTGTGTTGGAATTAATTTTTAAAATTTTCAATCCAGAGGTTATGGAACTATAAATTATTAATTAGAATGTATTCGGAGATAATGGAATGGGGAACTCTCCTGTGGTCCAGTGGAGTTGGAAGGGCGTGGTGTCCAGGGAATCAGCCTCTTCTACTGACAGGACGTTCCCAACTGAGATTGCATCCTCACCACTGAAACCAAGGCTGAACTGCGAGCAGATGGAATATTGTGCATAGATCTTGGAAGAGGGGTAGACAAGGATGAAAAAGAACAACTGGGATATTTTCCCAAGCTGTAGGTTGAGGTTCTGCTTTGGCCCTGTTCGGACAAAAAAAAATATTTTTAAGATTGCATGATTTTTAAAAATGTTTTCTGTGTTGCTTTGCAGCACAGACAAAGTTCAAGAAGGGTGTTTTTCAGCCCAGTGCCAAGTTAAGATAAAATGAAAGGTGATCATTTGGTTTTCAGGGCAGATGGGAGTTAATAATCTTTGCATTCATACCCCAATGGGTGCCAAGATGGGGGAGGCACAAGTTTGCATCCATTTTGCTCCAGATGATAGAACTCTCACAAGGTGACTCACTCCCAGGACTTTTGCTCTTACAAATAGTGGAAATGACAGGAATTTGTGATGCCAATCTCCTGGCATCTAAAGGTTTAGTGACAAAATAAGGCCTTTCTGGTGCACGACCTATTTTGAAATCCTAAAAACACAGGAGGAAAATTCACATCCAAGAATTATAAGGTTTTGTTTTGTTTGGTTTTGAGAAGAAACTACAGAAGGTTCAGGTAATGGAGCTTCAGAATTTGTCTTAGGTCTTAAATGCTTGGAATTAGGCATTATCTTGGATAGACCATTGTAAATTCATAGTAGGAAAGACCAGATCATGATCTTGGGCAAGTCATGTAAGGCCATAACTAAAACATTACCATTGAGGAAACAGTGTGTTATCTATGTGAACTTATGTTTTTGAAAGGAAGACCTCCTCCTATGAACACCACAAAGTGAGAAAGGTGATATTGATAAGAAGTAGGGAAGTGGCACGAAGAAAGTTCTTGTCGGGCCTAGTGTTCTCATAAATAAAGTTTAACAAGATGACATAGTCATATTACAGAAGGTCTTGGATATTAAGCTTTCACTGTGCTTCAGTTGTAAAGATTTTATAGTGCTGTAAATTATATTATGCTCTGGACTTTGGTTTAGTATCCTAGAGTAGAGGCGTGGGAGACATTTGATAGCTGTGTATGTGATCTGCAGTCATAAATCACACTGCTGTTCACATTGATATGGGAACATTGCAGCGTTTAAAACAACACCAGGAACAACTGCTTTTATATTCCATTGGCTGTTGGCCTCTCCTGCTGGAATCCAGAAGAATGTGAATTAAAACAGGAACCATGTATTTCTTCTGACATATATTATCTAAAAATGATTAAATCATTCCATTAATTATCCAGATTAAGGAGACTATAAAAAACTACTGATGTTCATCAGTAAAGTCATGCCCCAGTATCAAGGTTTTTATTACTTCAATCAAGTGACAGTGATTTGTACCGAGTATCTGGCCCTTGAGCTAAGCCCCAGCCCTTCAGCTAACTCAGAATTTACTCAGAAATGCATGAAATCAGCTAACACTCGTAAATCGGATAGCTTTGTTATTCATTAAAGCTAATAAATGACCCATTATTAGGTCTAGGGGTGTGCAAGCCCACAGAAAGCTGTAATTAGCTGCTGTTCTTAGCTTAAAGCACATTCTCAAAGCTAAAAAAGCTGGAAGGCTGGACATAAAGCAAAGACACGTTGTGTTTTCCTTTGTCTCAAGACAATTTGGCAGGATTATGCTGTATGTAAATATTTACAGTACAACAGTGTTTTGAAAAAAATATTCTGCAGGATCACTATAGCAACCTGCTTAGGAATCTGTAAATCTACCCAAGAATTATTGAAATCAGGAACAAACTGCAGCCCAGATTCCTGCTCTATCAAAATATATTATAATAAATCTTATCAGCTTTATATTTTTTTAAATTATTTTTATTCATGTGCCTTTGGTGTCCCTTTCTCAGTGCCTTCAGGGCTGAGGGGGAAAGGAGCACAGGGCAGAAAGTCTCCTTTGCATCCTGCCTGGCTGGGGGGTTCTCACATCAGGAGGCAGACAATGGCAGCACACAGGAACACAGGAGCAGGTTCCTTTGCAGCCATGTGGGTCTGTGCAGCTCTGCAGGGACCACAGCCTGTTGCTTGTTGCTCTCTTGTATCTCCACCACCATGCAAGCCATTTACCCTGTTCCCTGAGTAATGTTTTGCTGTTGCTGAACTTCTCCCTGTCCAACTTGGCACTGCACAGCAAAATGCTTTCTGCTGAGGTCCTTGGTTCCCTTCCAGAACACTAAAGAAGTCGCTGAGTGTCTTTTATAAATCCTGTGGGCCTCTGTCTTCCAGCTTAAATGACCCAACACGTGACCCTAGGCAACTTCTGACTTGTCCATCATCAGCATCCTTGTTTTTATGATTTGGTGGACCACATTCAATGTTTAAGCATCTGTAGGACATTTTGGGCTTGTTGCCTTTGGTAAATTGGTGTGTGCCACAGAGGTGGCTGTGGGTATGGAACAGCTCCCTGGGATGTGTGGCACAAGGCAGGAAAAGTGCTCCAGCTGTGTCATGTTAACAGGAATAAAATTTAAGGGAACATGTTGTTCCTCTGGTTATTTATTTGTGTTTCGGCGACGGCCTGCATGCTGATTTAAATTCGGCTCTGCTGCCGGCACAGTGGGAGTGCACAAAGAGCCATGAGGCCTGGCCTGGCCCACGCTCAGGACACGGGAATGCTCCCCACAGGAGCAGGCTCTCTCCTGCTCTGAGGGAACACTCCCCACAGGAGCAGGCTCTCTCCTGCTCTGAGGGAACACTCCCCACAGGAGCAGGGCTCTCTCCTGCTCTGAGGGAACACTCCCCACAGGAGCAGGGCTCTCTCCTGCTCTGAGGGGAACGCTCCCCGCAGGAGCAGGCTCTCTCCTGCTCTGAGGGGAATGCTCCCCACAGGATCAGGGCTCTCTCCTGCTCTGAGGGGAACGCTCCCCGCAGGAGCAGGCTCTCTCCTGCTCTGAGGGGAATGCTCCCCACAGGATCAGGGCTCTCTCCTGCTCTGAGGGGAACACTCCCCTCAGGAGCAGGGCTCTCTCCTGCTCTGAGGGGAATGCTCCCCACAGAATCAGGGCTCTCCCCTGCTCTGAGAGGAACACTCCCCACAGGATCAGGGCTCTCTCCTGCTCTGAGGCAACGCTCCCCTCAGGAGCAGGGCTCTCTCCTGCTCTGAGGGAACACTCCCCCCAGGAGCAGGCTCTCTCCTGCTCTGAGGGGAACGCTCCCCCCACGAGCAGGACTCTCTCCTGCTCTGAGAGGAACACTCCCCACCGGAGTATAGCTCTCTCCTGCTCTGAGGGGAGCGCTCCCCACAGGAGCAGGGCTCTCTCCTGCTCTGAGGCAGAGCCATGCCTGCCAGGCCAGCCTGGCTTTCCCAGCAGTTGGGATGTGTCAGGCCTGGCTGAAGGCAGAGCCCGCGGGACAGGCCTGCCTGTCACTCCCTCAGGCACATCAAAATGTTGATCTTTTAGCAAACCGTGCACAGTGCTTTGTGGGGCCTGCTGTCAGAAGCGTGTTTAAATGTGAGGTATTGGAACATGAGGAAAAGTTCAGAGTAAAATGAAGCATACTAAAAACATCAGTGTGTTATTGTCTATTTTGGATCCAGTGCTGTTCTCCAAGAGCTCCCTGGGAATCAGGAGGGGCCTGTTTGTAGAGCAAAATGCTGTTCAATACCACTTTTTGCTGCTATTGGCAAGATCTGGCTCTTTCTGCTTACTTGTGAGCAAAGCAATTAAAAGCAATTCCAGAGTTGACTGCCAGTGTTCCTCCTGAGACTGGAAGAATAAAGGAGGGAGAAAAAGGAGCAATATGATTTTTCTCTCAAGGATGTACGTGGTTGTGTCTCTGTCATTAACCCACAGTGTATTGGCAGGTGATAAGAGAACTGGGCAAATCTCCAACAAGTAGCTGTAGTTGGTAGTAAAAATGCAGTCTGGCTGCTGTGGCCGAAATAAACGGTCATTAGGACTGATTAAAGTCAGATTTAGGGTGATTCAGACAGGCTAAAAGGGGGAAACCGCAGGCGGTTTCACATAGTTTATTATATACTTGTGGAGCTCTTTATATGATTCAGTCTAGTACAGTGAAAATGAGTATGTTTATAGATTGTAGTCAGCTTTGGGACAATGCAGGTGGTTTTTGATGGAAAAAAAGAATAAGAATTTAAAGCATTGGCTTTTTAATTTTTTTAGCTCTTGCACTGGACAGTGATGCTGCAGATAGCTTTTAAAGATGCCTCTCTTACTTGTCACAACAAGTGGGTGATCTTGGTTTGGGGATCAGTGTGGCCATCATGGGGATGTGGCTAACATGCTAAGAAACTTCTAAGATTTCGGCCTGATCAAAGCAGCATGTTTTGGTTGATCAGAACACCATGTAAAAACATTTAAAACTATAGACGCTATCACAAAACAGAACTTCTGAGGATTGCCTGGCTTCAGCATAGCAAGGTATCTTGAAGCTCCAAAATGTTTGCAAGAAAAAATGCTTTGTAGTAGAATCTATCTGTATAACTGTGAGCGTTGTATTACCTCCCCTGTGTTAAACTCTGGAGTAAACCCATTGTAAGTAACATCAAGATCAGGCTTACTGCACTGCATTTAGTTGCTTCAATCCTCACAAAATTAGTTAGGGGAGGAAAGGGTTCTTTTTCTGCTGATACCAGTAGGGATGCCTTGCATTTCTCTGATCTATTCCTTGCCATTACCCTGATAGACTTTATGTACTCTCTGTCAAGCTATGTGTATGTACACAAAAGTGTAAATTTATGGCTGCATTTATAGTATTAGGCAAGCATTTATTGGTTTTAAACACCATTAGTCTGGAAATTGACCAGAACTTTGACCTTTTTATGATGTGATTTACTGCTGTGAGCCTTCAAATTCCAAGGACTCCATTTAAGCAAGTTCCAGGTCTTGGCAGGACAAAAACTTGGGCTAGAGCTGTCTTTAAACCATTAGAGTACTGCTTAATTGAGTAGCTGCGCTGTGGTGTCCAATTTAAAGGTGTAGGGGAAGCCCAGCTCTTCTGAGGGCTGGAACTCATGTCATTGCTGGGACACATCTCAGTGGAGGAGCATCCTTCAGGAGGGTCCTTCCTGTGAGAAGGAGAAGGTTCATGTGAGAGGAGTGCATTTCATTGTGACTTTCTTCTCAAGTCACACAAATAAGGGCTAATGGGTAAGCTCCCTAAATCAGCACTATGCAAGGAAGAGATTCCAGGGATACTTGCCTTTACCATGCAAATGGACAAGGCAGCTGCCTTGCTCTGCTGGAGATGGAGTGAGTTTTGAAGAGAAGTGCAGTTTGCTTAGACCACCACTTGATTGGTGTTGCAATGAGTTTCTGATCAGCTCTGACTGTAATAGTTTAAGAGAGGTTCCATGTTGGCTTCCCAGGGCAAGCAGGAGTGCCTGGCTGGTGTGGGAGCAGGAACCAGGTGCAGGGCCATCACTGCTCTCCACTCCTTGTGGCTGCCTTCCATTGGGATGCTCCGAAGGGAAAGCACTCCCAGGCAGCCATCGCTGCTGTTTGCCATGCAAGGGGGGACAGGGGCTGCCTTCCTGCGTTCCCCTCACTGCATCCTCCCCTCCCTGTGGGCAGCACAGTCTCCAGATTGCAGGTATCCAGTGGCTCCTACCAGCTGGAGGTGCTGTCAGAAGCTGCCCTTGTGGAGCCCAGCCCGTGTGACTGTGTGCCTTCCCTCAGATTCCTGCGGCGGTGTTTCCACCCGTGTGGTGCTTGGTGATCTCCCAGCCAAAGGAAAATGCTCTTTGCATCTGTGTCACACTGCCATGTTCCTGGTACTTGTTCCCATGAGTCACTGGAGATGGTTTTGGCTTTCCCTCATGTCAGAACTGGCAGGGAGCAGTGAGAAGGGACAGCCACAGGGCTCTGCTGAGTGGTGACACTACCCTTGCATAGCTGTTCCCATCCTCGCTTGCAGACTCAAACCAGGACCTTGCCATCGCAGTTACTGCTGGTCCAGCTCCGTTGATTAATGTGTCTGAGCTGCCCAGATGATTTACCAGGCTTGGTCACCTTGAACAAGGCAATGGAAAGGGAGAACTTTATCTCCTACCTCTGAATCACTGCTGCTCCTTTGAAGTCTGGGTATGTCAGCTGAGAGCCTTACCCCTGAGAGCTGTGTTGGGAGCAATGCTGAGGAAAAGGGAAGCACTTTAGGCCTATTAAGAGACATATCTGTGCTCAAAAGTTTAAATATTTTAAATATTAAATAAGGGTCCTCAAGGTGGGCTTCTCCCTTGCATGAAGAAAACCACATGATATGATGTAGGGCTGCTCTCTTAGTGTGATGATGGTGTGCTGAGGGATGCTGCAGCTTCCTCCCAGCCCCAGCATGGAGCCTGTCAGACTCCCAAAGTGCCCTGGAGAAGGGCTGGAACAGGCTCCCTGCTGTCACAGAGAATCAGGCTTCATCTCCTGCTCTGTGAATGCCCCCTGTGGCATGGGGCTTGGCACAGTTCAGTGTGAGGTGGCTGTTCTGTGCTGTGCAAAGAGGAGCTGTAGATAATCACATTTTATATCCAGTCAGCACAGCATGTATGCTGATATAAATGGTTACATACGGTGCTAACTACAGGGAATTGATGGGTTTTTTTTTGCTTTTAATTTGTACACATAATTTTACTGACCTAGGCTGTGAGGTACAAATCAATACTCAGCAGTTGCCACGTGAAGAGAATTTTCTGTTACGTTCAATTATTGTTACACTCCAGTTGATACAGAAACTGGGAAAAAAGGTACTTTTACCTAGCCGACAGTTTGATTTATGCTCTGACTTCTCTTCAGAAGAAATGCATAAATGTTTTTGATGGAGAAATGACCAGTCATAATGTGGAACTACATTTTGAAATTTTTTTTTCTTGTGCATGAATCTGCATTTCCTGAATTAAAAAACCTTTTTTTGCTTTTGATTTAACTGGGACATGATCAGCTCTGATTTTGCTTCTTGTTTGGGAATGTTTCTTATGATACTTTAAATGAGCTAGGGCTTAAAATAGAATGTATTTACTACATTTGTTTCCCACTATTTCAGACTGTGTGGTGAGAATGAGCACTTGTGAATGTGCACTTCTTTTCCCAGTTGAAATATTGACAGTTTGGAGTAGCAGACACAGTTGCCTTTGACTCAGTGCTGTTCATACAATGTGCTGTATGAAATATTAGCAGGCTGAATCAGCAGAGCAGGCAGAAAATGCCTGAACCAAAGTGACTTAAGAATAGCCTGTGAGTCAGGGCAGGCCGCTCTGGTTTCCATAATAGACACAATTAGAAGAAATATAGAATCTATTTAGTTTTTTGAATAGGGCGTGGGGAGGAGAGACAGGAGGGAACCATTAATTTGTGCGTCTGGAGGCTAAACAGAAATGTTTATAAATGATCAGTTGAATTTGCTGATGCATTCATTAGAGAAAGCCCTGTTAGTGGCTGGGAAAGTGAGAGGAGCAGTGAACAGAGAACAAGAGGCAGCTCATAAAGGCAAGTGAGACTGAACGGCAGCCAAGGAGAGGAGCAGGCGGTGGGGCAGTGGAGGCGCGGCTGGGCAGGACCACGCTGACATGCTCCCGCTACTCCCCCCTCCCTTCTCTTCAGAGGCCCATCAAGCGACTCCTCTTTTGTCCTAATCTGAGCAAGCAAAAAAAGTTTGCTTAATTAAAACCCTGTCTTTTCTTCCTTCTCTAAAGGAGCCAGAGAAAAATAGCATGCTCTTCTGAGGGAGAGGGAGGGCTGGGAACGCCTGGTCAGGTCTCACCCCGACAATCCTGCTCACTGTTGGGAAGTAGGACAGTGAGTCAGTTCATTCAAGTGGATGCTGTTTATTCAATGGGACATTCTTCCTGTAAAACTCCTAATAAAACCAAAGCCTTGCCTCCGCAGTGGGGAAGGGGAAGGGGTTTTGTGCACAGACTGTTTATTTACAGACGCTTTCTGGAGAAAAAGGTGAGGAGAAGAAAGGAGGGAAGGAAAAGGAAAGGAAAGTGCAGAGCTATAAACACGTTTGGGAATAAACCACAGCCTAAACTGTCAGCTTTTCCATCATATATCCTGCTCCTAAGCTGCTCTAATAAACCTTGCCTGTTAAAAACAACCAGTTTACTGGAGCTTTCCAACCACTGCTTTGCTCTGATTTGCAGAGTACAGACGGGTGCCTGAAGCCTTTATTCCTGATGAGAACTACAGATGCTGGCCATCCTACCATCACAAGGGCTGCCTCCTCTCCGTGTTTGATGTCAACGAAGCCATTGAGATCTGTGACAGCTACTCCCAGTGCAAAGCTTTCGTCCTGACTAACCAGACAACTTGGACAGGTAGGTCCTGGATGCTGTGGAGCAGAACTGAGTCACCTCTTCTGGCTTTCCTAAGTGTTTTAATACAGTTTGGGGAGTTTAATACAGTGTTGGGCTGGGCTGGGGGAGCCACCAGCAGCATCTGGAAGTGAAGCAGTTTCTGAAGATTCACCTGAGGCAGCTTCTCTTTGGTGAGGCTTCTCTTTGCCAGCTGTCAGGGGAACAGAAATAAAAGACAGGCTCACAGGAGCTGGCACTAGAGGGCTAAGCACGTGGTCCTCAGGTTACCAAACCACAGGATCTGAAGTGTTATTTTTTTGCATTTTTGTGCTTCTGGGGGGTGTGAGCAGGCGCTTCCATGGAACCAAGAAAAATCTAATTCCTGTTAACCTTGTCTATAGCTAACCAGTGACTACTAGGTCATCATGTCAGACTGTTTGTAGCTGGAATTTTGCACTTAATTGATATATTTAAAAAGTATTTATTCTGGCACAGGGAAATTCATAGCAAGTTTAGAGCAGCTCCTATCTCAGGTTACAATATTAAAAGCAAATGGGACAGCACTATTTGTAGTCTTATTTGTCATTCCCTTTGTCATACCATTCCTGAGGCATGAGCACCTGAGTACCTGAAACTTGCAGTTTGGAAATTTGCTCAGTAGTTGAGGCATCCCATTTGCCATGCAATATTTTTAAAGAAAATAGTGTTATGGGAGCCCCCTAGAGAGGCAGGCTGGGAGCAAATAGCATTTGATTTTCTCAGGTTTGGAGAGGGAAGGCAGAAGTACAGCAGGCATGGAGTGTATCTTTGTGCTGCAAAGAAAGGCAGTGATTTTGCAGGTCTGTGGGGCAGCAGGAGCTCGTTGGGAGGCAGGAATGTGAACAAGGTGCCAGGTCAGTGAGTGTGGGGAGATAGAAGAGCTGTGCTGTGGCTCCCACAGACACCAAACAAAGAAACTTGCCAAATTCAAGGATATAAATGGATATAATATATACTGGCCTTGGATATAAATGCAGCAGGTGCCTTATGCTACCCAGGCTGTTGTTGCTTGCTGCTGCTTTTTGTCTGAGGACTAGAAACCTTGTTCCATCTTGTTTAAAGCCCAGAGCTACAAAGTGATCAGCAAGAGCTGTTTCAGAGAAACTCATGTTTAGTACATATTGCACTGATCAGTTTTATAAAGATCAAGCATGCAAATATGATTCTGCTTCTGTACAATCAAACAAATGTCCTTCATTTAAGCCCCCAACCCAAGCCTGTTTTTTATTAGTGGGAGTCTCAAAACACTTTTTTAAACACCACATGGAATTTGTATTAAAGTTTTCAAACCTTTCTTTCATTTACTGTGCTAGCTGTGCACAGATATATCTTGACCATAATGAGGCAAGGGTAAAGATACTGAAACCAGGGGAATTTTGGTGTCATTTTAGACAAAAACAGTTCAGGTTTATACCAGCTGGAGTTAAGAGAGAGTTCAGTCTTGCATGGCCTGAAGAATGCGTAGGTTGAAGTAGAATTTGAAATGTCAGCATTTTAAGGTAGGCTACCTTTTGCTCATCACTTCTAAATATTCTCCCCTTCCTCCTCTTTCCTATTCAATGCAGGTCGGCAGCTTGTCTTCTTCAAGATGGCCTCAAATCATATTGTGCCTGATCCTGACAAGATAACATATGTGAAGGTGACAGACTGACACCTAAAGTGGCTCAGTCTGACACGTGAGTGATAAGGGCTGTTTGTGTATAAATATAGGCAGCTGTTAGGTAGAAGGCGGCTGTGGCCGGAGAATAATTGCACTATTACTCATTCTAATCTATAGAGTGCTAAAGGAAACTTTAAAGAAATAACCTGCATGACCAGGATGAATGTGCAATAAAACAAGATTTTGAAAATGTGATTTAAAAACAAAGCAAAACAACCCAAAGCAAAGTACAAGAGATGATACACTGTTAGAGTATAATTTTGGTTATAAATCAGCTAGCAGCTCTGGCTTTTCTAAGCAAGGTTAGCATAACATTTCTGACCTATACATGTGTGTCCAGGGATGAAAGCTGATCATTTCTCTGGGAAGCCTGTATCCTCCACACTGGTATTTATTTGGGCACGTACAATCACAACAGAGGAACTGAAGCGTATCAGTTTGTCTGCTGAATAGCAAACGTTGCTGAGGACAATCAGCATTTGTGTTCAAGCTATGGGATATGCAATGCCGGCACATTTGTCAAACGGAAGGAATTGCTTATGTTTAGAATTGCAAGACTGCAACTAATTTTCATTTTTGCTTCCAATGTTATCATAAAGTTTCATTTTTAATTTGAAAGAGCCATTTTGTGGATCTAGCAAATCACATAAGCATATGAATAGTCCCACTGAAAGGGCAGGGACTTACCCAAGTGCCGAGTGCTTTGCTGGATAGGCCTGAGCATATGCTTACAATTAAGCCTGTGCTTAAGACTTTTGTTGAATCAGTTTGAATTGTTCAGGAAGCCACATCTTTGACAGACTGGCAAAGCAGTCCAGCTGGTTGAACAGTACTAATTTAATTACTATCTTGCAGTTATTCGTACCTTTTATCATCAGGTCCTTGGTTTTCTAAGGCATCGCTTGCTGATTCTAGAGTGAATGAAGTAAATGACCTTAATGATGTCAAATGAATGCTAGCCTTAATTCTATATAAAATGCATCTTAAAGGCAGGGTGTGTCTAGAGAATTTGCTTTCAGTGAAAGCAATGAAGTAAATGCTAAAGTGACCAATGTCATACTGTTTTGTAGTTTGAAGAGTCAGGAAAAAATGTGCTTTTGTTTCTCAAATTGTTTATTTTTGTAAAAAAAATAAAAATAAAAGATAAATAAAATTTCTTTTATTCTTGGTTTTTGTGTGTTTGTGTTTCAAATAAATGCCTCAATCCAGTGTATTGTATGTAAAGTTAAACTTGGGATATTTTTTCCAGAAAGTACTGAGGTTGTTCCAGTGTCTCCCAGGGAAGGGTCTGTTGGTGCTTGGAGTACTTGGTGGCTTTGCCTATGTGGTTGCCTGCCACAAAGTGAGTCACAGTTAGCAGACAGTGGTTAAGCAGCCTTTGCTCCTCTGTGCTTTGCTTTATGCTGTTATCAGCCTTTGAGCACCTGGAAGGGGCAAAGGTGAGAGCAGGACTTGATGCAATTGCTCCTTGGGCCAAAACAGAGGCTGGGCAGCAGCCCCTGCCAGGGAGGGCAAGGGAGAGAGGGCAGGAGAGCCGGGGAAGTCAGGCAGCAGTGTGGGGTCTGACAGGGAGGGAAGGTCTGACAGTGGCACCACGGGCAGTGGGTCTCGGGTTTCTCTGAGGTCACCGATGCCCTAATGGCTCTGGCAATTGGCTGAAGTGAGTCCTGTAATGGCTGTAACTCACAAATTATCAAACTCCCAGTCCTAATAGCTCAGCTGATTGTGTCGCCCTGCACTTAGGAACCCATCAATCATACTGTGGTAATAAACAAACACTATGGATTCTTTTTAAATTGCTGCATAAATCATGCCAACACACACTGCACAGTTCATTGAAGTGATATGGGTTGTTGGCACTGAGGTGCTGGTATGTATTTTGAAAGTCTTTAACCTCCTGTGATTTCCTTCCCATTAAGCACTGCACAGTTCCAAAAATACTCAGCATTTAAAAACGTTCTTTAAATTTAAATCCTTTAGTTGCATTCCTATGTAAAAAATGCCAACATTTAAAAGAAAAAAAAAGGCATTCAGGGTAATACTTTAAAGCTGTAGTAGGTAACTTCAATAATTTCATTCCATCACTTTCTGTACCCTGGAAAAAAATGCCTCTTTAGTCAGGAATTGTTTATCCCCAGAATTAAACAAAGTTGCCAAACCAATTTATATCAGCTTTTGCAAACAGAGATCATGTAAGCAAGAAAGAAACATATCTGTGAGCCAAGAAGCTGGATTTTAAATTTCAGTGGTAATCAACTTTATACAGGCAGGTTTTATAACTCTGAAAGTAAGGCTTTCCAGTGGAAGTGCTGATTAAAATCTTAGTAAGAGAGGTGTGATACTACAATAAGAGAATTTAACAGCTGTAGTAAACATTGGCAAAATTCTGAATTTATGTGGAGAAAGTGATTTTTGCAGCAGTGGGTCTGATTCAGCAGTGCCTGATTGGCACATGTGGCATGGAAACCCTTGAGAAGGCACAGAGGAGGAGGAGGAGGAGGAAGCAAGGCACAAAGTGAGTTGGCAGATCTGGGTCAGTCAGCCTGGGACCTGCTTCATGTTTTCTGCAGAAAAGGAATTTCTATCTGTTTTTTCCCCTAACTTTTGGACTGCTTTTTACATTTCCTGGCTTCCTCAAGCCACAAGGTAGAAATATGAAAGAAGACACCCACAGGGCTTTAAAGGACTGCTGTCTGTGTGTGCACATGCACGTGTGTGTATGTGTATACGTATTTATGTACGTGTCATGCTGAACAGGGAGAGTTTATTTCCTCCGTGAAAAACCAATTGCCTGTGCACAAAATGAAGTGCTAAACAGGATGTTGAGTTCATCTGGAGAAGTGAGAGCTGTGTGAGGCTATGGGTGCTGCAGCTCTGTGAGGGGCTGTGCTGAGTGCTTGGCCCAGTCCAGCACCATGGGGTTCTGGCTGGTCTGAGGCTCAGAGCACCTCCAAGAGCTGCCCACTGTCTCCTGATGGTTTGGTGAGGAGGTGGTTCTAGCCCCACCACTGGGAACAGGTTCCAGGCAATAAAACAAGCACTGGCCAGCATCACCTTCAGCCTGATGTCCTGAGGGTTGCAGGGGAGATATGCCAAGAACTTTCATCTTAGCTTAGAGCAAAATAAAAATGTGTTCTTCTATTTTTTCTCTGTCGTGTCTGAGCCTACTGCTTTATCTCAGCTCATTTTTCTGAGCTTTCTCCCCAACTTCAGTGTGTGTTTAAGTGGAAAGCTGAGGTCTCCTGTAATCAGCTTCAAAGAGGTGGTCACAACTCACATCACATCTGGGAGAAATCTATGGTGGAATTAGTAATATTGCCATGAGCATTCATTGCCATGAGACAAAGCCTGAAAACAAGTGGGCCCTGTTTCCAGCTGAGAGGTTCAAGTAAGTTTGTATAAGAGTGAAGGGGGTTGGATGGGCAGTGAGATGCTGGTGAAGAATGTCAGAGAGGTACTTTCAACATGAGATCAAGGAGTTTAGTGTGGTACAATTATTTGTGATTTGTCCTGCCTCTCACTGCTTCACTGAGGCATTTTGCTTAGTCCTTCTGCCAGCCATGATCAAGTTTCCCAAAGGTTTGTGAGAAATGTGGGAATGGTGGAATGGGGTGCAGGGAGGACAGCAACCTGGCATGAAGGCAGCTCTTCCTGTTGCAGCTACTGTCTGTGGTATGGCAACCACAGGGGACACTCACCTGGGGCAGAACCTGACCATGGTAGGTGCACAGTGAAGACCTTGTCCCTGCCTCTGAAATTCACCTTATCAACTTGTACCAAGAAGATTTGTAATTCAAAGCATATTGAAGGTGGCAGTGAATATCCAGGGATCATATTATGTTACCTGTCAGGAAATAATAATGTGAACAGCAATGATGTGAACACTGATGTTCAGATTTAGTAGGGAGAGCTTATATTGTATTCTTTAGCATGAAATTCTGTGAGCTACAAACTACTATTGGTGGAGGGGGAAGAAAAAAATGGAGTGGCAAGACTATTCACAAGTTTTTTAGAGGAAAACTTATCCCTAACCTTTTGGTCAAAATGTGAAATGGCGTTGAAAGAAGTCAAACAGATTTAGGTTGAAAAGACTCATCTAAAGTTTTCATCAATCTGCTGCAGAAACAGAAAATGGGACTCAAAGAAGAAGAGGAACATTGGTGGAAAGAATGCAGTATATAAAGACTTCACAGTCATACTCTGCTTAATGTTTTTTGAGATGTGATCACTGAATCGGTTTTTTTGGTCATGAAAATATATTTTTTTCCTCTTTCTGTGTTTTAAGCAGGAGCAAAACATGTTGGGCTGCCCTCCTCTAGAGCTCCCAGGGCACACAGAGTCCCTGTCCTTCCTTCAGCCCAGACATGGGCCTTGGCATTTGAACTCTGACAAGTAGGTTTCTTACAAGTAAGTACAAGTGATGTTTTTTCTAATTGGAATGGATGCTTTGAAGAGGTGCATTTAAAAAAATGTGAAGGAAACAAGATGTTGTCCCTTTCCGCTTGTGTACAGTCAACAATTGCCTTTGTGTAAAAGGTGCCCCACTTCTCTTCAAACTGATGGGAAATATAATTCAGCAGGAGCCACCCTCATTATGAAACTGTCTTTGATGTCAAGCCAGAGGGCACACAACGCGTTTATTTGAAATAGTGGCTTTTAAACAAAAAATCCCTGCTAACCACAGTTTTTCAGCAAATGACTGGGAGGCGCTGAAGGAAGACTAAACTATCCAGTGGCTACTTGAAATGATAAAATGAGAATCTGATCTTACTTAGCTTGATTTTACCGGTGTAGATCAGTTAATCTTTGATTTATGTTCACGTAAAACAGTATCAGACTGCTACATTTTCAACAAAGAAGGAACTCAGTAAAACCTTCCTTTTGGACCTAAATGTTTGAGCCATATAAGTGAGGAAAAATACACTGATTTTCCCATATGTACATGACCATGTGAGCACATGTAGGTTCCTGTGAAATTTAAACAAAGACAACATGAAAACTTATCTTTCTTTTAGATGGCAGCTTTAACAAGATACAGAAAATTAAAGACATATTATTTAATAAATAATGCCAGGAAGGCAATATGAATTCTACACATTTGCACTCAGTGTTTAATAGGTATAATGCCATACCTATTTATCATTCTTCTGCCAACTTCAAGTATGCCCTAAGAACAAGTTCCAGTTTCCAATACTACAAGTACCTGGCATGTATGAAGATAATGGTACAAATTGGTATTTATGAATTACAGCTTTCCATAAATAGAGCAGAAGGAATGCAGAGCAGCCAGGCAGACAAATAGATGACCAGGGGCACAGTGGCACTTTTAGAAGTGGGTGCATTTAATGTTTTATACAAGACCTTGTGTTTGTGCAAGTTCATGACCTATGAAAATCCCCATATGACTCACTGGCAGGGACTGCCTCATTCTTGGGCACAAGCTGTTGATCATCATTGTGCTACTATTTCTACATGTTTTACCATCCTGTCCTTAAACCCCCATGAGATACAAACCTAAAGCCTCTTTAGAGAATGGAAATGCTTCAGTTAAATGTCAGGTTTTGATTTGTACATGGCTCTGATCTGTGATTCATTATAAAACTTTGGCCAATGACAGCTCTTAAGCAAAAAGAATATTACAGATGCAAAAAATAATGCACATTCATGCAGTGAATTTGTGAAGAGACTCTGCACTGTCTACCTGGAGAACTGAAAAGTTTAATGACTTGGATTGAGGGTCGAAGTGGCAGATGTGAAAAGAAATCACCATTTTGGAGCCTTACATTGCAACACATGTTCCATAGCCTCTAATTATTGTGATATACAGTCCATTTCTTAGAGACTGAGCTCCTGGAATTGTGTATTCATAGGTGAACAAACTCCTCTTTTACTCTTTTTACCAGCTACTAAAGAGTAGGAGTAAAAGATAGCTCTATGAATATAACAATACTCTTGCAATTCAGAAACTAGGGTAGCAGTGGACTCCACATGGCTTCTGCACAGTAACAATCAATGGGAAAGAATTGGTGGCTAAAGTTAGCAGTAATTCCAAAGTGGATATTGAAGCTAACAAAAAAAAAAAAAAAATCACTGGATGGCAAACATGTCTAATTCTAAAAGTAATAGGAAAGTGACATGAGTACTATATAGTAAAAAAGGTGTAAGAAAAACAGAAATACTATTTTTTTAATAATTGTATAATTTGCTGTGGGGGAAAAACAAATATGCAGTCCAAAAATTCCACCCTACATCTCAGGGGGAGATTAACTCTTACCACTCCAAAGTCACCAGCCCATGTAATACCAGTTCACAGTTTCTTCAGTATCCTTTGCAATTTATTTCTCTCCAGGTTCCAGTCATCCCATTCTTGCTCAGAGGTGGTGGGCTCCTTGTGTGTGACAGATGGAAACTGCAGCAATGCTGTCACTGCTCAGCTGGCCTTGGTTCTGGCCTCATGTTGCAATTCCCTCACCATAGAGCATGCCTTCAGCTTGCCTGGGATAAATTCAGTGTGTAAACTTTGTGTTCCTGATAAAAATTACTACAGACTGTTTTCTTATGATGAGATGAAGCACCCTCCAATGCCATCTAGTGATGCTGATGGAATCTTGTTTAGAACCACAAACCTTGTGCATTCCAAGTAAGTGTTACATGTGTCTATATACTATGAAGTATAATTATGCTTTCAGAGCAAACCTAGAACAGGTTTTTCTGCAATTAATTTCAGCAGTTTTTACTAATTTACTTTGGTAATTTCCTATACAGTTGTATATGGCCTTTTTTTCCCCCCTCTAAGCTGCTTGGTGATGTAAGAGGCAGCTGAATCTGCTCCAGCTGTCACCTGGGACCTTGGTGCCATATGCCATGTTGATTGTCCTTTATTCAAACTCTACCACAGGGCAATGTGAAGCTGTCTGTTCAGTACCTTCCAAGAGGCACAAAGCTTGCTTTAAAGCAGAGCTCCAAATGCAGAATCCTACAGAAAAATGCTAATAATTAAAAAAATGCACATTGTTTATTGCAGCAAACCATACATGAATGGCATCAAATTTCTGTTGCCATGTCCTTTCCAAGCTGAGGCTGATAAGATTTCATGCAGCTACAGAAAATCTGGGGAGGGGAACACAGAGGGGATGGAGAAGGGAATGGCAAATTTGCTGTGTTTAATGTATTGGACACCATCTGTATTTTATTCAAATAGGGTTATATATTTTGTGAAAATGAAAACCAGCCTCATGAGTCAGTATGTGCAAGGCAGTCACTTGAATATATATAATGGGAAACATGTTTTAGGCTGGAAGTTGCAAAGGGAAATCAAATGTTTGAAGTGTCAAAGTTGGAAAAATATAAAATACGCCTGACACCGTAGCTATTGAAGCCAAAATGAATAAATCATCATCTCAGGAAAGAGAACCCCACCAAGTTCTTGGCTATAACCTTCATTTTCCTACACTCAAATAAAATTACATACAACCTGATAATTTAACCAGACTTGTCAATAAGAACTGATGGCTTCAGCAGACACTATCACTTCATGCTTCAGTGTAGACTTCAGAAGCATCCAGTAATTTATCCAAGAAATAAATTTAATGTCAAACTTGTCTCTTCAAGTTGATAGATAGAAGAACCTTACACAGTGGAGCTGATGTGAAATATACCATATTGCAGAACACTAGAGTAAAATTAAATTAATGCCAGCTCAGTAGTTTATTCCCCATGTACAGCTTTTCCTGAGAAGTTATGTAAGAAGCATTTTAGTATCTTTCTCAGTAGTGCAAGCATGACTTCCAAGAAGGAATTCAAGAGAAACTTTGAGGTTACAATATTAGGAGCCTGAGTTTACACTCCAATTTCTTTTGCAGTCTCAGTATTGATTCAGGTCAAGTTTTAAGCCATTTTTTCTTCACAATAGTCTCTGTGTCAGAAATGTGATTTGCAAACATATATGGTAAGATCTATCTGTGCCTATCTGGGGAGAATTACTGGGACATGGTGTTTTCTGGCTTTGTGTGCATCAAGGTTTTATTTTTAACAAACAAAGCACCCTGATGGAGAGATGAGAGATATTTTAGCTGCAATTTATATGCAATTACCTGGGCAAATTGAGGCCATTAATTTACTATTTTAGATGCATTCGTACCTGTGATTCATTTTTATTTGCTGAAAATATCCTAGCTGGCCTTTTACTTGCTAAAAATATGCAAGCCACTCTGTTCTCTCTAAATTCTGTCCCTTTCCCAGCTGTGACCCACAGTGAACAGTGCAGATTCTCGGCCACGGCTTCACCCTGTGAGAAGAGCCCAGCTTTGCCCAATGGATTATGTGGATTATGCGTAGCTGTGCATTGGATTTGTCCTGAATGATGCCAGGGGAGCAAACTGGGCAGATAACACAAACTCCAGCTCCTTGCCCTGCTCTAAGCAGCACCTGCATTTTGAAAGGTCACGTGAAGTTTGAGCTGCAAAGCTGTGGTGACACTGACAGTCTGTCATGCAGGCAACTTTCATCTGCTCCAAACTGGCCTTGCTGGGGCTGACTAATCAGCCAGTGCCCCTGGCTGCAGTGTCTGACAGTGTCCAGCAATTGACCTCGAGGGGAAGAGTAAGTACAGAGCTGACCTTTCCTCTCACAGTCTCCTCCTCTCTGTCAAGCAGCTGATCAGGATTTCCACAAGCTTAAATTATTAAACCATCTCCAGACATTGTCTGTAAGAGTGTTATATCACTTCTCTTGGCAGCTGTGGCAGGACCAGCATCTCCCACTTTGAAAATAAGCTCTTCAGCTTAGTCTCAGAACAACAATTTTCTGCCGCTGTGTATGCACGAAGACTTAGTGCTTTTCTATTGGCATGATATCTTAATTAAATCTACAAATGGAGCACATCTTTGGTGTTTTCAGCAATTTTTTTTCCTCTGTGAATTGCTTTCAGAATTTGTTTGTCTGTCAGCCAGAAATGCTGTCCAAAGGAAGTTGGAAACCATGCTCAGCTTGGAATCTTGAAACTAGCAGGTACAGTCCACAGAAAGCCATTCAAAACATTTGTTTAGCAAAACCTCATCCTCCCCACAAAGAAGGTAGGGTTTTTCACCATCCTGGAAGATTAATTTCAATGTCTAGCAGTTGATATTTCTAAGGCAGATTGGAATAGCTCATTTCTCCCCCCAACAGTTATTTCAGAAAGTTTCTGAAAGCACCTCTGCTAATGGAACTAAAAAAGGGTGCAATACTACAAATTTTTTGGCATATGTTACTATCATAAAGACCTGGACTAAGCAGTGAGTTTCTGATTTTTCTGGGCATAGTTTGTAAAAACAGCTGAGACAGATTCAGTGTGATCCAACACTGTAGTGCAGGATCTCCAATCTCAGTTTTTGAGGTTTTTTTCCACATTTACCTTGTTGAATGCATAGGCTTATAGGTTGAACTAATTCAGGAATTATGGTGAGGTAACTGAACTCTGAATTTGGACTGTAAATTTCAGATGACTGTGTGGAAATGCAATGTCTACTGTGTATATGTTTTTACAGTAATGTTGTTAAATTCCTTGTTTGGAAGGCTGAGTTTAAAAGCATGTCCAAAAATTTCTCTTTTGAGGTCACTTCCTATTTAAAGGGACTTACTAGAACACATTTATATACATGAAATTGTTTTCCAATCTCTAGTTGCACTTAATGAGATGAACTTGAGAAGCTCAGCAATCAAAGGCATTAGTTACCCTGCTTCATATGCTGAATACCTTTGCTGTAAATGAGCATAAGAGATCTGATCCTCTTTTCAATCTGGATGAAGATTTTCTAAACAATTCTTTATCTCTAAATGTCTAAGTTTCACAGATATAGTTATCCAGCTTTCTGGTAAATGTAGAAGACTACTAAGAACTAAATACAAAGGAATTGAATGAGATACCCTTACCCTTGAAAGCAACCCTTGAGAACAACCTGCATCCTATCTCCAAACCAGAAAAATACTTGTGAAAAATTGCAGGGGTGTGGAAAAGAGATGAGGAGGAGAGAGCAAAGCCTGCCTACTTTCCCTGAACTGTTGTGTTCCCTAGTGGAACTCTACTCAAAAATCTTACCTCTGTCACGTGAGGTGCATGAGAGGCAAAGGAGGCTTAAGACATTTACATTCCAGCTCCTTTAACTGGCCTTTCCTTCTTCCTCCTTTTGATTTCTTTCTCTCTATCAAATTAACACTCTCATTTTTATACAGCAGTTGTATGTGAATTGATGACTTAAATCGGAGTTGCATGCGAATTGATGACTTAAATTGGTTTTGTCATAGAAAGGTCAAATTCCTCCTGCAGCCCACCCTTTCTGAGCAGGACGGCAAAATGCGGGCTCCTCATGCAGCATTTGCTCTCAGGCGAGTCCCAGCCCAATACAAACAAAGCTTTTGACTTCAGCGTGCCTGCTCTTGTGAATAAGGCCTGTAAGATACAGCCTGTACATTCCAAATTGCCTCTTTTTTTGTGCCATTCACACCAGGGATTAATATCTATGGGAGGCTTTTGTGAAGCTTTCACCCTCTTGCCCTTCCACAGTCCAGCAGTAGCTATGATTTCAAGGATGCAGATAGATTTTTTTTCTCTGTACTGCCCTTTGTAAAATAACTCTTTAGCTGAGCTTGGGGAAACTGAAAATTTGCTTCCAGCCTGTAATTTAAAATCCTGAATTGCCTTTATTGGAATTCTGATGGAAGGTCTGAGAGCCAATGCTTTTCAGTTCTCACTGCCTGTTGATACTTCTCTGCCCTCTGTCAAAATTTCAAAATTAGAGAATGGCAGTGGCTGCAGAATACAAGCTGTCCATTAGCTCACCTAAGAAATGATGCATTGAATATTCATTGTTCCCTCTTGCAAAATGTCATTTTTCCATGAGTACAGCTTATAGCAGTTCAGAGAATACATTTGCATAAACCATTTGTCAGAAACACAAGACTCTTTGTGAAGAACTATTAAGAAACCACATAATCTACTTTTCTGTTCTTATGTAAGTTTTAGAGAGAAGACAGAGCTCCTTTGTAAACAGAATCTAAATACAAGTGCTGGATATGTTTTTTCTGCAATCAAAATTCCATAAATAATAAAATTGGAGTTCAAAACCAGAAGTACCTGAAATTGTTAAATGTAATGTTAATGATTTCCTGGCAGTATATGAGATTCAGAAAGTTTAACACTATTAACACCCACGCTATTTTGACTGAGCCGAACTCCCCCTCTGCAGTACTGCTAAATAAAGCTGTAATTAATGCGCAATACAAATTTGGATATCTCCAGTTCCTGGGGAAAAGCATTTTTATAATACATCAGGGGAAGCTGATTCTGTAAATTCAGTTGTGGGTTTTAATAGCCTTCATAATTCATTGCTGTCTCAATGATTTTCTGCATTTATTGCCTTTCTGAGCCCTTTTGTCGAGATAGGTGGCCTTGAAGGTTGCTTTTTTAGCGGTAGCACCTTTCTTCTTTAATGTTTCATTGCTCTGCCCCAGCAGCTGATCTCGTGCACACTTAAAGAGGCCCTCCAGCACCTCCACGATCACACGGATTGGGGTAAGTAAGCCAGATAAGTAAAGGCAAACAAAGCCCAAGTGTGGCACACTGAGCAGCCAAAGAGATTAATGCTCATGCGATTAACATCTTTTCATGCCCCTTCTCCCACCACCGCAAGATGGTCTTGTTTCCTTTTCACTGGACAACACAGTTCAAGTATTTACTTGTTGCATTTGCGCACAGTGAATTACTCAGGCGTTCCTGCCACTCCCTGGGAGCCCCTCCCGTGCCTGGCTGTGCTGCAGAGGGAGGCGCAGGGGCAGTGCTGCTCAGCGGGGAGGCACTGCCGGAAAAGCTCTGCATGTGCTCTGCTAGGCAGCCTGGCAGAGAGCACGTGTGTGTAATGGCCTTCTGGTTTTACTAATGGATAACTCCTTGCTTGAAATGAAATGGGAAACCTGTGCAGATAACGGGTGCCCTCGGAGCATGGTGACAGTCATTTGGGCTAGCAGACTGCAGCCAGTTACCTGCACTTATTATCAGCAGAAGTCATATGGACTAATTATATGTCACCTTTAGTCCCAGAGTCCAGGTCTGCTGCCAGCATTCATTTACACTGGCCAGCTGTGCAGGTGCTGAGTGCCTCCTGATACCAGGCAAAGTCACGGTGCCCTGGCGTTTCCTGGGGCGCTGCTGGGCCTGGCTGCAAGCCCCACAACACTGTTTTCTCTGTGCCTGGTTTTCCAGCTGATTACATTCCAGAAGCCAAAGAGAAAATAAATAAGTTGATAAAGTTGAAATGAAGAAAAAAAGAAATGGAAAAATATTGGAAGTAGGACCCAATGCAGGAGGTCTGGTTTAAATCCCCCACATTTAAATGATTGTGTGATATTTTATAATTGTATAACAGTTCTAGATCCAGCACAGCAGCCATACAGAAAGTGTTCCATGTGACTGCGCTGCACTGCAGGCTAAGGCCAAGCTTAAGTAGACAGAAACATTCCTCACTATTCACCCTTGCAGTATATCCTGGATTTGGGCCTCAAATCCCTGATACATCAACTTCTTAGTTAATTGCACCAAATAATACACATTCAGCAAGAGAAACTGAGATCCCTTTTCCTTGGGAACTAAGGATAATGGTTCCTATTGAATTCTGCAAGTGTCCTCCCTGGATTTGAAATTGATTTATTTGGCTCACAGCTGTTTGGTGTTCACTTTCCATGTTTGTATGATCAGACTTGACCATCTGAAATATCTGCAGAAAGTGGATTACTGGAAAACTTGAGGAAACACATTTTGACTTACACTTTATATCTTCTGGATGTATTAGTTCACAGATTCAGTGCTGAAGCAGAGCCAAATCAACCTTAGGCCTTTTCACCAATCTCTACACAGCACAACCCAAATGCACTTGTCAGTGACTCCAGTCAAAACTTAAAAGTGTATCTGAGAGAGTGGAGTGAGTTATGACTGAAATGCATACATTGAGAAAAGAGGCAAATTTCATCCAAGTCTTATGGGCTTGCTGCAGTCCTGACTGAGGCTGCAGGTAATTTTTCCTGTGGGGTTTTGCACTCCAAGATATGATGTGCTTCCCATGCCTTCTTTTGTCTCTGTCCCCCACTTCCTGTGCTCCCTCAGGTTGCTACTGCCCCTGGTGGGATGTGCCAGAGAACAGATTTAAAACTGTCCACCAACCTTCTTTACCAAGCCAACCAAGGAACAAACCAGTGCAAATCAAAATAGCATTTGGTGGAAATAGGAATTCTTTAATTTTAGCTTATATTGCTTAACACCTTTGTTGGGAACATGGAGAGTGGGTTTGAGTGTACCCTCAGCAAGTTTCCCAGCACCAGCAAGCTGTGTGGTGTGGTCAGCATGCTGGAGGAAAGGGATGCCATTGAGAAGGACCTGGACAGGCTTGAGAGGTGAGCCCATGAGAACTCCATGAAGTTCAGCAAGGCCCAGTGCAAGGTCCTGGCCCTGGGTGGGCAGCAATCCCCAGCACAGACAGAGGCTGGGCAGAGAGTGGATTAAGAACAAGCCCTGAGGAGAAGGTTGTAGATTGTGTTGGTTGATAAGATGCTCAACAGGACCCAGCAATGTGCAGCTGCAGCTCATAAAGTCAGCTGTGTTCCCAGCTGCACCAACTGCAGCGTGGGCAGCAGCGGGAGGGAGGGGATTCGCCTCGTGCTCTGAGGGTTTCCAACAGCAGATGAGTCTTAAACTCACATTTTCTCTTATCAGCATACCTCTCTTTTGTGCTCTGAGACATAACAGCTCATCCGGTACTAGTCAACAAAGTTGGTTTGATAACTGATGGTGCAGGTAGAAAACAGAACAATTAACTCTGAGGTTAATAATACAAGTGTATCCCACATACCTATTCTATCTATAAATCTGAGAGCTTGAAAACAGCTGTGGGCTTTAAGCAGATTATTTACTTTTGATTAGAAACAACATTTTGCTTAACATCCATGGATTCAACAGATAGCATCCTTGCTGGAATGCAGAATTGTGCCAGATAATAATCTTTTCTTGTACAGTGTTCATGCTTGTGGCTGGGGTGGATCAGGTGGCTTCAAACTCCATTGCTCTGTGGTGGTGTGTGAGCTTTATGTTTGAAAAGTTTATGAAATACACTGGCTGGACATCAGAGTACTCACTTTCATCAACAGCAATGTTCTGTTCTGTTTTTAAATGTTCCTTAACTGTGGTTTTCTGGCTGCCTCTGCAAAGTCCCAGCAAGAATACAATTTTTCTGCTAGATTCTTGAACTGATAGTTATCACATGGGATTTTCAGGCTGTAATTTTTTGAAGAGTTTATTGCAGCCAGACAATAGCTGTCACCTATGTTTAGCAGAAGTCAATCCCTAAACTCTTTTGAAAATCTCAGCCTTTCCAACGAAGTTGAAATGTGGGTTCCTGAAACATCCAACTGAAATTATTTTACTGAGTAACTGTGCACGGCAATGTATAGAGGGCAAATCTGTGTACATTTTGTGCAGTATTGGTCTTCTGGCTGCAGAAGCATGGCATTGGTGCAAAGAATTTGGACAGCCAGCTGGAAAATTTAATCCTGTATATTTTTCTAAAAATTAATGCTTGTACTTTAGAGACATAGAATGAAACAGTATGAAAATAATACTTCTGTTGAAAGTATGTCCCTTTATGCCCCTTTTCAGGGATTTTCTTCTGATTTTTACATTCTTCATATTCCATATTTATATGATTTAAAATTGTACTTGCGTATTCCTCCTCTCATAAATATGTTAATTGGACATAAATTTGTATTGTGTTGCTTAAGAACAAACACTCCAAATGAATGGTCTGTTTTGTGTCTTGCTGTAGAGAGGGCATCAATATGGCCCCCAAATGCAAGAGGTTCTGGCAAATAGGATTACAAAATCCCAACTGTGTCTGTTGAAATTTTTTTACAGAATGAAGGCCTGCCCAGAACCACACGTTTTTTGCAAGCTCTCGCACCCATTCTCTCCTTCTAGTCTGACTTGTGTCCAAAATAAGGTGCCAGCAGTCAGCAAGTTCTGCGTATCTTGCAGAAGCACTAACTTGTTGGCTGAGTGATGACTCCAAACTCAGCATTCCCTCAGCTCTCACTTGTGACAGGGATTGCCAAAGCTAGTGGGGAACCAGATAAGGGCGGAGGAACAAGCACCAAGTACTCCTTTGGATTCCTTTTGAATATTTGAACAGTGACACATCATATGGCCTAGTGTTCCTTAGATAGCCTAAGGCTGTGCCTCTGCTGAGGGAGAATGCAGAGTCATTATTTCTCACTCTGCTTTCAACCATGAAATTAAAAACTCCCACGTTATGCCAGCATTTAAAAGTTTGTTACTGCAGCAGGAATCACATTTATCAAGATCAACTTTTTTCAGGATCTGGTGGAACACTAAGTGAGCAGACTGGTCATAGCCTGGGCATCTTCTGGGTTTTAAAGGAAGAGGCAGGATGAGAGCATCAGGATTATGATTCTCTTTTTTAGAGAAGGTTAGGACATTGCTCTGGCACAGAGGGAGGGAGCATGATCTCCTAGAGACATCTCTGCCCAAGCACTTAGGGGGCTATTCCTTAGGTGTTGCCTGAGCCTCTCCATTTCTGGTGGCTCTGCTGTGTTTATGCTGGTGCCACAGGGAAGTGTCTAAAGCTGGATCCAAACCAGTCCGGTCAGCTGGGATTGCAGATGAAGGCTTGGGAAAAAGCAACCCACTTTAAATGGATTCCTCCATGACAGATGCAGGGTGGGTGGAAGCTTCCCAGGAAAGTGGTGGATATGTTTATTTGGCAAGAATTCATTCTAATAGTCCCAAGACACCCATGATACTTTAAATCCAAGCAGAAGAGTAACTGTCACATGTAATACCATCACCTAGGACATCCCTCCAACCTGCTGAATTTACTGCTTTTCCAGTCATTGATCTATCTGGGAATCCTTTTCAAATTCATGTGAGTTTTATTAAATGTTGGGTAATATGTGACCCCATCAAGTGAATGCAGTGTCCACTTGGGAGACTTTTGTTCTATTCAAACCTTTGTTGACAATGCAGCGAGCTCTGCTCCGGGCTGCCAGGGGGGCGGGCAGCCGGGGCCGAGTGCGCTTTGATTGATTTGCACAATAGGAACGAAAATATTCCTGAAACTCTTGAGATCACTCAACTCTTCCTGCCAGACTTCCATGAAATATAACATGCAATCAATTTAGCTTACAGCCAAATTCTCCCCTTTCGGCCCCCTCTTTCCTTTGGTGTGTCAGCGAAGATAAATGAAAGAAGCAATAAGGAGTACAAACAGCAGTAGCCACGAAAGCAGCAATTGCTTGTGTAGGGGGGACTCATGGTGCCAGGCCAGAGCAGAACCCACAACAACTTGACCAAACACAGCAATGAATGAAAGGTCCTTTTGAAAGGGCAAAAGAAAGACCGCGTTGACCTCTTTGCAGAAAGAGGAAACTTCAAAGGCTTTACAAGAGTTAAAAGACCCAGTTACACGCAGCAAAACCGACTTGCTTTGGATGCTAACCCAGCGAAACTAAACAACCTCACAGTAAGAGATAGAGCAGAAGGTGGGGTGGAGGGGGCATATTTCCCCTAGCCACTGGAAAAATGTGGAAAAGGCTAATTCTGTCCGTTTGGTGTTAGGTGTAAGGTTCATTTGAAAGCCATACATGACAGGAAAACAGAAATTTAGACAGAACTCCTAACAGGCTTTGGGAAAGTCAGGCACATATTTTCTTTTCATTTTTCTCATCAAGAAGTGTTCTTGTTGTGTGCTTCTTTTGGAAACATTTGGCAGTTCCTTAGGTATGACAGAAAATGTCTCTGAGGAAGTTAGAACTAATGAAACTGGGTATTTAGCAGAGAAAGCTCCTGAATGATCCAAGCGTTGCATATGATTTATGAAAACTGCATTGAAATGAGCAAAAAAGTTCTAATAGCCTGAGATAGTTACACTCTGCTGTTTTTCCTTATGCAAGGTATTTTACTTGCTCAGCACAGCTTGGAAGGTATTTGGTCACATGTGTGGTTTTAAGCAAGAGAGAGAGAGCTCCTGGCTGCAGGGACATTGTTTGTACTGGGGTTAGGCAAGTGCAGAAAACCTTTTGCTAGACAGCAAGGTCTGTCTCTGAATTCCAAGGATTTGAGAGCAAGTAAGTCACAGCACTTCAATGAACAAAGACTTTCCTCTTTAATCTGCTCTAGTTGGGAAAGATAAGACCTCAAATGGAATCTACTTCAAGACTAGATTACACATTAAGATAAGCATAATGCGATAAGGACCAACTGACACAGCTTCTGTAAGGGCAAGTTGTGCTGCTCTATCTTTCAAGAATTTCGTGCTGAAAGTGCATGAAGTAAGAGATGAAATGCATCTTTCGAACATAATTTACGTGGAATTTCAAGAGACTTCTGACAGGACCCTTTGTGAGAGGTTTTGAAATAAAATAAAATAAATAGAAAACCACGTGCCCAGCCTGTAGGATGCTTGAAATTCATAGCAGATAGCCAATCTTAAACTGAAAGAGTAATGAGAGAACATATAGGATTTCTGTTTATTATTTGAATCACTTTGAAAAAGGAGTTTTAATGCAATTTGTTAACAAATTATTCTGGATCAGTAACAACTAAAAAGGACTATTAGACACTCCTAAAAGTACTTGTATTTGCCCAAAACATTCATTCTTCCATCTATCTATCAACATTCTGGCAGATGAAAATGACTATGTGTTAGAAAATACAATAAAATTCTCCTTATCGCAATAGACTTTGATCTAACATGGTTCCCTGAGGAAGCAGATATGAATCACCGAGAGTGCCTTTGCAAAATAAACTAACAAAGAGACAGGTTAGAGAAATACTTTACAAAAGGAATACCTTGCTGTAATAATGATTTAATAGAAAACCAGAAATGATAGATTCCCTGTTCACAGTTCAGTTTTGGATGGCTCAATTTAAATGAAGATGCTATGCAGAGAAAGCCTCTGAAGAAGAATGACAAACCCAGTCAAAGTTATATGAAGGTTTGCTTGAATCATCACTCCAGCTATGGGCATTTGACATATAAAGACAAGGTTAGCAAAATAGCAGGCAAAATACACTTTCATAAATTAAGCTTTGGAGTGCCCACATTCAGAATTGTGTGTTACCAGATGCAGGGTCAGTCTTCTGCAGCATGAGAGACAGGAACCCATTATCTTGAGAGCCATTGGTGTTGCCTTTTGCAGCTGTCTTCTGCAGATTTTTACAAAGTAGTCCACGTATCCCTTTATCCACAGCCCATGAGTTGAAAATTACTGGCTTAATGAGACTAAAACATGATTTCAAACACAAAATAATGAATGTCAATGAGAAGAATAGCCATCCATTTCTTTCTTCTTTGCTCCACTGTAAAACATTTCAAGGCCTCTGATTAAACTTGGATTCAATACATTCAGGACATCTCAGTTAAAGGAAATATTGCTTTATTTAGTTTTAGTAATAGCCAATTTGTAATTCATTGACACATGTCCTCTCTGGCTCTGGTATAGTAGTAGGTTTTTATTCAGGTTTTCAAATCTACATGGGAACTTTTCAGTTTTAGTACAATTTCTCAGTTTGGTAAGGATTCAACCTTTTTTTTTTAATGTGCCAAATAAAAATCTCCAAATCTATGGAAAAAACCTATAAAATCTCTAAATCTATATACATGTAAAAATCATGTCCTTAAATATTTTGCCAGGGATAGAAATTCCATAGTATTATTTAGCAGAACTTTGGTCAGCAATGTAAGTGCTCTGAGGATTTTATACCCCTGTCTTTACTGGTATATAAGACAAGGTGTTTGGAATAAAAGATCTGTTTATAAATCACCGTTTTTCGAGAATGCCACTGACATCAAAGTCCAGAATGACTAAGACATTAATGCAATATTGTCTATTGGGGTGGTTTAATTTTTTTCTGCATATATCAAACCAATAAAATGAGATGAATATTTAAGGTAAAGATTTTTGAATCCCCTGTTTAAAACTACTGTATTTGTATTAAATGTGGTATGAAAATAAGAAGCCACTGCTTTCTTTTCTGCCTTGGTGAGCTGTTATTTTGATACTTCCAAGTGGATGGGAGTAAATGGTACATGCTTCAGCCTGTTGACTCACAGCCACTGACTGTTCTGACATGGATAACTGCAGCAGCACGAAGATTGATTGCCCTGGTGCAGAGGCAGCAGCTGCCATTTGCAAATGCCAGCCAGTGCTCCTCGTGGGGATTTGTGACTAAGTACAGAAATAAGCCAGAATTGCTTCTATTAGCTGAATACATGCCTTTTTTTCTTATTTTGCAGTCGCCACTCTGTGTCCCCACAATAATCTTTTATAAAACACTAGCTGATTTTAAGTAAATTTGACAGAGGCAGCTGATATTTAAAAGGCAATTTAGTTCTTACAAATAGTGTCAAAATCAGTGATCAAATAGAAGAGAGAGAAAGAGGTTTTTCAAGTGTCCTGTCTAAAGGAGAGGCTGTCACATATATTTGTTATACATCAAGGGATGTATACAACCAAGAAATCTAAATGCTCAGAACCACCAGGATTTTGTAATTGTCAGATGCAAGAAATGCTTTCTGTAGCCAGCCTGGCATATGTGTGTCAACTCCTGTCATGTATCATCTTGTGATCACAGAGTTGTGCTATTTCTGTGGCAGCTTGGCACTAAAGAGGCAAGCCATAAACAAATTTCTCTCTTTTCATACAGTTGCAGTTCACTTGATTTAAAATTAACAGTGAAATAATAACTTGGTGTTTTATTTAACAAGGTGAGGTCATGCTGGAACCATCACCCAAGTAGTTCTGTTTAGTTTGGAAGCTGCTGCAGGGTTTTTAACAGTGTGGGTATCTGTGTGCCCATTGATATATGTGTGTGTATATGTGCATACATTTTATATGGTGTATATCCTTTAACCAAGACTCCCAGGTTGGGAACTTTCTTCAGCACATATTTGTGCCTGCTTTACTCACAGTGAATACTATCTATTGGTGACTTACTCCATTGGTTTTGTATCAGATTGCTCATAGATTAAAGAGCTAATCAGCAGGAGGCAAAACTGCTGCCAAGTTTTTCAATTTTATCACAAAGTCTTGAGATATTTGGGGTTTTTTTGTGCCCTAGCTGCTGGGATAGTGGAAGTTTGTGAGAATCTAAGTTTCCATTAAAACTAGGGACTCTTAATGGCAACTTAGACTTCTAGCCTTCCAGGCTGTGGATCTAAGTTGAAAATATGAAGCAAATAACCTCAGAGGGTCAAGATATGAGAAGTCAAATATAAACATTTTTCTTTCTTGAGACATTCTCATAATGTCTCATAATTTTCCAGTGTCAGTGATGAATGAATAGGAATGTCAGAATTTCTTCCTCAGCTTTAAAATGCTATGGGGTGACTTCAGCAAAGATGAAATATAGACATTTGGTTTTCTTCATGAAGGGATGGATCAGCATAAACAATATGTGGGGCTGAAACAACAACAAAAGGTACTTTTATGGACTGTGCAGAAATATGGCCCTTCATCTATGACACCTTCCAGAACTATTAATCTCCTGCCTGGAATCAGATTCCTGAGACTGGATCAGTATCCTCACTGAGTACAAGCACATGTCTCTCCTCATTCAAGACAAACTCTGGTGTATGGTTTTCCTGATGGTAGTTTTACAAAACTTTGTATTTCAGTGAAAGAAAAAGAAAAATATTGAAAAGCTAGAAGGATCTATAAAACAAGGACATACCTTGTGTGCAGCTTGGAGAATAATAAAACGGCAAAGCACTGATCAGAAAAGGGATTCATAATTTTGAAAGGAGTTCCTCCTTTTCTTTGGGTTCAGGGAAGGTCTAATCAAACTGCACGACAAATAGAGTTGCATCAGACAAATTTTACTCCATCAAGTGTAGAGGGAACTGAGTAAAAATTAATAATGTCAAAGTTGTTGTTTAAATGGTTAACATACCCTCATAATCCTATGCAGAGTGGTAGTGGCTTGCTAAACAAATCACTCTTTTCTTTCTCTGCTCTTGTTTGTGTGTACTCCCGTTCCTCATGACATTAAGAGGACGCACTACACTTTAAGAAACAGTGCCATAAATTGCAGCAATCTGAGAACCTCCAGGACTATGCCATCAGAAGCAATGATTTGAGAGAGACAACATGTATTTTAAGAAACACAATTAATCAAAATCACAGACAGAAAACCAAGTTAAATGTAGTCACCTTTAACTTTCCAGGAGTGACAGTTTTCTTCTGCTGTGAAGGGAATTCTGGATGAAGCCACCAAAAAGCCTTTGCCAAACTGTTAAACAGAAGGTAATCAGCTAGTGAACAATTCCCCAGAAACTCTCCGTCATTTCCCTCTCACTTGTTATTCTGCCTTTGGCTGGTCCCCAAAATAAGCCATGTTTCCTGAGATATAGCTCTCCATGGCTCCTGATGCTGTCTCTCCCTCTCTCCCCCATGGATACTCTCCCCAGTGAGAGTATCACATGGATATCCTCTTTTGCATTTTTTATAGCATTTGAATCTCTAGCTGTAAAAGATTAAATTAAAAGACTATTTGACCTGCCTTTTGTGGTCAGTGCCACTCTAGCAAGCAATACATCACTAGAAGAATGTCAACTTCATGACCCATTACTCAAATGAGGCGCCAACTAGGAAGTGTGAGATGAGAGACCCAAGAGTTTTAAATTTATTGTCATGATACAGCTAAAAATAAAAAACCCACCCCTCTTATAGTACATGGAGTGGGAGGCAGAGGCAAGAAAGAGTAGGAAGTCTCTCAGGTCAATCAAAAGCTTTAAATAATGTGACTCTGGCAAGCACGGCTTCTTTGCACATGAGATAGCTAATTCTGCTATTTTTATTTTCCTCCTGAAAAAGACAAAATGTTTTATATCCTCCCTTAGTGCAGCCTTTAGATTTCTGGGCAGATTTGTAGCATCAGATTGGATTTGGATGGATGAGGATATACCATTCACTCTGCTTTTGTGAGATAAATTGTTAGGAATAGGTTCTTCACCCAGAGGGTGTTTGGGCACCGGCACAGCTTATCCAAGAATGTGGTCATGGCACCAAGCCTGACAGAGCCCAGGAAGCGTTTGGACAAAGCTCTCAGGCACACGGTGTGACTCCTGGGGTGTCCTGTGCAGGGCCAGGAGTTAGACTCAAGGATTCTTGTGGCTTGCTTCCCACATGGAATATTCTGTGGTTCCGTGGCTGTGCTGAAGCAAGGAGGACTAGTTTGTGACTCAGCTGCTGACCTGCTGCAGCTTCTGTGGACAGATTGTTTAAGCTGGCCCTCATTTCAAGGCAAAGAGTTGGGGCAGGGTTAGCTTCAGAAGTGTAATTTGACTGTCCCATACCTAGCACAGTGTGACCATTCTTCCTGCTTCCATATTCCTTTCAGCCTTAGATCTTCCTCATGTCTTTCCTGCAGCCTCACTCTCCCTTGAGGTCTTTGTTTCTCTTTCATTCTTATTTCCATTTGTCTTTTCCATAAAGATTTCCATTTTCCTTCCTTTTTAAAAACTGCATGTCCTACTGGTGACTCATCTCTTCTGGGCCACTCCTCCAGGTGTTCATATCCTTGAAAAAACACTGGGAAAGAATTAAAATTATGGTGGACATGGACTCTGCTGTCTCACTTTAAACTCATTGCCCCACTCAGTCTGATACATCTTCATAAACTTCATACACCTGCAGAATGGGCATTTTTAAGAATTTCTATAGCTAAAGGTAAGTGAAATGGGTATCAAAAAAGCCCCAAGACTGACATGTGCTTCAGGATGCTGCTAGAAGGTAGATAGGGAGGAGGGGGAATAATAACTGTAAGCCAGGGCACAGCGTTTCAAGCTTAAATGTAGAACCTGAAGCAGCTGGTTCTGATGAAGAAAGGCTGAAATAGAACATTTGATGTAGTCAGAAAATACGTATATCTGTTTGTGTCATTGACAATCCTCTGTTGTGGGGCGTGATGAAAAAAGTACAACCACAGGAGACTCAAAAGTAAGGTGGTAAAAGGATGAGCAAAGGACAAGATTTCAGTCCATCCTCTGGCATGTGACATGCAAAGTTATGGAATGTTCTAGCATGGAATGAATTCCAGAAACCCTCCAGGACTTTAAAAAAAAAAAATATTAACGTGTTCAGAGCTGCTCTGTGCTACAATATTCTCTTTTAACTATGTAGAGTTTCACAGCTTCTGCAGTGCCAAAGATTTTTTTTTCATAAACTTGGTATTTGATCTTATGAAATTATAACAATGTATTATATGACATTAATACAGGATAATATAGCTACACAAGGCATTTATGAATTAGCTGATCAGACTTTTCAAGGACCCCTGCCCCATGGAATGGAGAAATATGCTGTCCATGCCGAATTATGCCATAAATTGTACCCATAAGACTTTTGCTACCTGAAGCAGTTTTGATAGGATTTTGAGGGTAGGAGTGAGCTGAATTCAGACTGTTGGTAGAAATGTGTCCTTGTACATGTGTAAGTGTTCCCATCTCTTCTTGTTCATCAGTTCTCCTATGGCCCTTACTTGGACCACAGTCCCAATGCAGCCATTGCTGGGCCATTCTCCTGAGCTGCCAAGGACTCCTCTGTGCCCACTTGGGATTTGCCTGTGTGGAGTTTTCCTGTGAGGCTGAGGCTTTTGCTGTTTGGGGAAAAAAAGAGTCCAATTCATTATGTCTGACTGGCATCTAGAAAACTTTAACTATGAGAGTACTATTCCACTAGTAATAATGATAATAGTAACGATAATATTATTGGTAGTACATTTTCCTATTATATTATACTACTAAAATATGTTATTATATTTTTTATTATTAAAATAATTTACATAGTTTTGCTGCAGTGAAACTAATTAATATATAAATATATATAAAGAGGGAAACACTTTTTAAAACCTAGTTTCATAGCTGCTGAAAATGGCTCATTTTTCCAGGCTCTGTTTTTCTGGAGGGATAATCCCCAGCACAGTAGTAAGCCAAGACACGGTAGACTGGAAACAAAAGTATATGACTCAAAAGAAAGGCTCTCATTCATGGCAGAATTACTGCAGCAGCTCACACTTCTGTCCTGGGACAAAGCAATCTCCAGAAGGGTGTGATCTTGGCTGAGAAGAAGCAGTTGAGGTCCAGTCCTCCCCCAGGTTTGGTTTGTGGTGTCCCAGGGGCTGACAGAAGGTCAGTCCCCACGCAATGGCTCACCCTTCCCCGAGCAGCTGTGAAAAGCTGTGCAGGGATCTCTCCCCCAGCCACAGCCACGGAGGAACAGGCTGTTCACTCACAGGCTCACTAGGGCACAGCTCCCAAAGCAGCTGCCAATGCTCCTTGCTCTTTTGGCACCTAGAATCCATTTTTTAGCAGTACCCTGTAGCAGGTATGAAATGTATCTGAGCATTGCAATTTATAATGCCACAGAAGGAGGAAAAACTCTCATAAGAAATGGCAAGCAGTGGAATACTTAGCCTAAACCTTATCAAAATAATTGTCTTTGTGCACTCTATGTTGTGTGATTTATAGCACAGCTTCATGAGAGACCAAATGAAACCCTGGGGTGAATTTCACTCAAAAAGATCAAAAGTAAGATTATTGAACTAGAATTCCTTACCTATACCATTTATAGGATTCCACTGGACAGAGAGGTCCCTTTTGATCCTAGGAGTCCGACCTATATATTTATATTTTAATCTTCTATTTTTTACATATTTTGTATAATGCAATTTGCATGTTTATACACAATTACTAATATGATTTATTACAGTACCCTCCAAACATGCCAAATGCTTTAGGTGCAGTTTCCACTTACACATAGTTCTCTGTTTCAGAGAATTTAGTAGCTGGAAACTTAAGTTTGGAAATGTCTGCACTCAGGTATGGCTCTCTTCACTTTATGTGCAGGAGTGTTTGCAGGGTTGGGCCCTGTGCAAACAGCTGGAGTATGGATATTGCAGTCCTGAAAATCACAACTCTCTGACTTATTTCAAGACCATTTTTGTTACCATTTTGGAATCAAAAATCAATAGATTTAATACTTTTCAAATTGAAATTTGCTTGGAGATTACTCAGGGATGTAAAACCTGGGGGTTACTCTGGGAATATTTAAATTTTTCCTCTCCAAAGGCCATATCAAAATGCAGTAGAATGAAGGGGACCTGAAACCCCTTGTGAAAGAAATTACTTTGGCAGGAGTGTGCTGGAATATGGCCACACGTATTTCTGTGGGGAGCCTTCTCTATGGAGGTTGTGGCAGGACTGAACATGTGAACATGGATTTACAAGAAATTCCCATTAGCGCTTTTATCGTAACCCGTATCGTAAACGGGTGCTTCTCCAGTCCTAAGGTAATTTTGGGGGCAATCATCTCCAATTTATCTTCCTCAGAGCGTGATGTGGCTCCACAAAATGCAACACCAACAGCCACGTGCCATTTTTCACAGGAAACCCCCTTTGTTCCCCACCCAGAGAGCCGAGGTGTGCCGTGTGCTGCCCACAGAGGCCACCCGTCCCCTCACTGCCCAACACTGGGCCAGTCCTCTCCAAGAGTGCCACTAGACCTAAGCTGCTGCTCCTGTGCCCCATAATTGCTCTCCAGAAATGCTTTTTGGACAGGCCTAATGGGTTTTTGAGGGGGAGGGCCCAGCTGGTCCCCCAGGCAGCTGGTGATTGCAGGGGGCACCCCGTCCCGCCCTGCCCATCCTCGCTGGGCCTTTCTAAACGTTCCTTTTCCCCCCACGCTAACCCAAATAAACACAAGTATCCGTAATGATGATGAATGCCCACCAAAGGCTAAAATAATGTGCAAGTTTCTAATTTGTTTTTAAATATAGCGATTTTATTTGTGAGGTTTTTTGTGCAAGCCTCTCAAACACCATTAAACTCATACTCAAATATTTACAATGTGTTTATACTTACCGTGTTCACCTCTGAACAAATTGTTTGACCTTATTTGCAAATGTGTTACAAAAGCCCCCAATGACAGATGATCTTTCATAGGAAATCACAACATGTAAGTGAAATTGAAGCTATGCTGCTGCCCTGTGCAGTATATCAAAGCGCTCTGATCTCCCCAAAACATAAATTTGCAGCACAGCCACCCTGGCAGAGCCTGGGTGGGGATGGAGGAGGGTCCTCCTGTAACCTCTGGTGTGCAGACCCACACTTCAGGGGTCAGTTTACGCCATGTGAGATGGGGGCATTTGACGTCCAAAACCTGCGGGGCTGATGCTACCCAGTCACTCAAATCACATAATTAATGTGCTCCTGGGTTCCAATAATAAACAATTCTGATGCCTACTCGCTGCAGCCAAACTTCCCGGCCTAAATAAACAGCTTTTGGCTTAAAAATGGCTCTTTTCCAAAATGAAGTTTTCCATTGATCAACCAATCCTGCTGTGAGTTTGTGCTTTCATGATTGGCGGGGGGACAGCCACTGCTTTAGTTTCCCACTGATTATGTTAAGATTGAGAGGACTTATTAAAGAATTATTTATGTTTCTGTATGTATAAATTTTATGCTGATGCTTGCTCACATTATCTCCAGACACAGTAGTCACACTTAAACCATGTCATTTCAGCTAACTAAATATTATCCTACTCATAGAATGATGCTCTCTCATGAAGGAAGAATTAAAGGAAAATTAGGATAATTCAAATTACATCCTATTATAACTGAATGGCTAAAAAACAGTCACCAAAGAGCAAAAGGGAGCATACTTACCATTGTGTGTCTTACCCCACTGAGGAATTTGAAAGAACTATAGCACAACTTTCCCCTTTGCCAATAAAATGGGTTTTTTCAGACTCTCATTTTGTTGCTCAACAGCTCTTAATGAAAGAATTGCGCTGCAGGGAAGTATCTTCTTCCTCAGGTGACACTGAGGCAGCTTATTGGGTGAGAAAAATTGAGAAGAGATCCTTCTAGCCCCATGACCCAACCCAGCCCTTCCACCCACAGATTTCATGTTGAGCTGTTTCCGTGGATATCACTGAAGCTGCTGTAAGTCAGCAATCCTGATTTACAATATCTGTGTCCAATAAAAGAACCAGGGCAATTACAGTTCTTCAAACGGGAGCCTAAGCAAAGTCTGTTCCCACTTTAGACACAGTCTAGATATCATTGCTCAGCCATCCTGAGGCCTTTCTGGAAGGACAATATTTCATAGTCATGTAATCACCGGCCCTTTGCTGACACGACCAATAAGAAAGTCAATTGGTGTCAGCTGTAGTGGTGATTTTCTGATGGGAACATCTGTCCTTTTTATTCTTGATGAGACTTAGTCTTGGTCACTGTTAATTGGGCGAGGATGAAAGCTCCAGATCCTGTTACAAGTCCTTTGAGTAAACTAGTTACTCGTGATTTTTTCACATAGTTTATCTCCTTTGATTTGTAAAATTGTTTCCACTTGATGCTTTGGGCCCAGGTGCCTTTTGAGTAATAATAAAAGTTTGCAGCCAGCCCCTGACAAATTCAAGTGCTCATTTCTACCTATCCTGGTAGTTTAGATGACGCTGTATCTGCCTCAGCCCTTCACGGTCCTTCAGTTTTTCATGTCTGTTAATTAATCATTCTGACACAGATTTCTGCCACGCCAAAAAATGTTGTAAATATCCTATATATAGATCTCAACTAGGACTAGCAACTAGGGATTTCTGCTTTGTTCTTTTATCGCGCATATGTTTCACTTTGATGTAAACATTGTTTCAAAAACAGTAAAAAGAGCTTTTTCATACTATGCATAGATTATTCCATAAACATATGCATCCTGTCAGACACAGTAATAATTAGAAATAGCTGCAGTTTCATTGCTAACTCCATAATACTTCAAACTGCTTAGATTTTTAAAAAGTAAAAATCAGATGCACATCTTTGCTTCTGGGTAGAAACTGTTTAAATTTCAATTCTTTTCCCTGTCACTAGGATTCATTTAATGTTTCTGAGAAATAAACAGCAAGATTAATAAACTCTTTGCAATTTTATAATTTTACAACAGTAAAATTTCACATTCCCAAAATTTATCTGGATGAAGGAGTTGAAGTTATTTTAAGCGCGAAATTCAGAAATGTTCTTACAACATAATTGATTTTTTTGTTGCTCATGAATATCTTTTACTATACAGACAAACTGATGACATGTAAAAACCTCTGTTGTACCATACAGTTCCAGTCAACTAAAAATTTAATTATAAGAAAAATGAAATTAAAAACCTTTCAGAGAGAGGGTGCATTTAAATAAGTCTTATATCCCATGCTGATAGCTGTGGGGATAAAAAGATTAGAGAGTTCTTATTTTATTTATAAAACTAAAAAAACATTTATTTTTAATTAAACATCTCTCAGGCTGTGCTAGATGGTGTCTTGATAATAAAGGCAGTGTTTAAGGGTGTTATTTGCTCTTATACCTGTTCATGCATTGAACTTGACTCATCTTTCCACCTTAGCTAGTAAGTGCAGAAAGAGCACTAATCATGAAGGAAGAAAGTGAGGTTTATTTAAACCTGGATGCCACAGGCAGCAGCAAATTAATTTTCATCATATTTAATGGATGGGACTCAAAACTCAATGAACTCAACAGGAATATCCACGATGCGTGCAAGATGGATGGGCATTTGTACAGTCTGGTGCTAAAGTTCAGTCTGGCCGCAGGGAAATCCTCCTGGGCACCTTGAGACCCGTGCCAGAGGCTGCAGTGCCGCATTGCCCTTGTCACCTGTGGCTGCCCAGCTCGGGGAAGGGCAGTGCCCCAGCCGGAAGGCGGGCAGGGCTGATGCCCTGGCCCTGGCTGGTTCCAGGCGGAGGTTCCAGGCGGAGGTTCCGCGGTCAATGGCCAATTGTGCCGCCCGGCTCCGCATCCTCCACTTCCAGCCCCCTGCTTCCCCCACCTCCTCTACAAACAAGCTTTTCAGGAAAATTCTGCTTTGCAAGGAGTGGTGCCAAGTGACATGCTTAGTGAACTGTGTTACCCTGGATAATTAAGAAGAGCTAAACCCCAGGTTTGTTACAACAGCTTTACTACAGAGCTATTACTGTGTAAGTATCAACAAAGTCGTTGCCCACTGATCGTACTCCAACTTTTATTTTTGAAATACATTAAATGAACTATTGCTAATGCTAATGTCTCTGAAGATTAATTAAGAGTGTTGGAGAGGAAATTTTTTTAAGTACAGTTCAAGAAGTAACATTTTCCACCAGATGTTTCTAATGTAACTCTAGGAAACTGAGTGTCACATCATCTAAAAATTAGATTTGGCTCAGTGGGAATTTCCACCACAATTTTATTTTCTCCAAAATTATACCTGTTATTAAAGAACACACAAAAAAATAAGGGTTTTTTTTGACAGCAGTGCAGCTACAGTTTTCATTAGATAGATAGCAGATAATCTGACTTTTATGAATCTCGCAGTCTGCCTTTGACTTTGGCATATTTGAGATAATATCACATCCATCACAAAGAGCCTGGCAGAGATGCTTTCCCCTTAATTTTGCCTTGGTAAACACAAGATCTGATCTACTTCCTCTTTTCCCCTCTGAGGCCGAGGAAATTCTTTTTGTTCAATCTATTCTATCTTTCAAGATAAAAATAAAAAAGCATTTCTGCTGTCGGGTATGCACTGACATTTCCCCAAATCAGCATTTTGTGTTAGGAAAATTAAATATTGTTAAAAGGAATAGTGATCACAGGATTCCTTCTGCTGTTTAGCCCTCCACTGCAGGTAGTGCCAAGGCTGAAAGGGCAAACTGGAGTTTTCCCAGCTTGCTAAGCTGAGTCCCCTGACCTCCTGTGTTCGAGGCAGCAGGATAAAGAGCGCTCCACCTCTCCAAACTCTTGTGCTTTTATGTCCAAGTGGAGCTGTGATTCAAATACAAACAGGCCACGGGACCCCAAAATTTAACTAAGTATCTTAATAGATAAGTGGATAAACCCTGATTACATGTTGCTCACGGCCCATTGTTCATTGTTCAGAAATAAAGGGCCCTAGCAATCCTTCAGCAGTAATGATATCAGCAATACTTATCAGAAGAAGACTGATGCCTTTGTACAAATGGCGCTGATAAAGGACTTGCGGAGCAGAGAACAATTCAAACAAGTGGAACGAACAGAGAAGTGCATGGCTTATCTTTTGTGGCATTTTCCATGGCTTCAGAGTATCTGACAGTGGAGCCAATGGGAATATATATTTTCCATGATAACAGTTACAGATGTGGCTTGCACTGTCGATGTCTGTGCTGGAGCACGCTCAGTCTCCTGTCTGCTGATGCAGGGCAGGGCAGCTCTGGCACATGGGATCAGCCACCACTTCAGCTATCCTGGCCTCAGAGTGACAGGTGATTTAAGGTGCTCTCTTTGGATGGTTGTTTTCCACAGCTGCACCTGTCTCCAGATAAATTTTTTTTTTTTTTTTTTTTTTTTTTTTTTTTTTTTTTGTTAATAGTCACCACAGTTCCCAGTCCCAAAATAGGAACCATAGCAGAAACCCCCACGATCATAATTTGTCACAATTTCATTTGGTAGACCATTGTTTTACTTCAATCAAACCATGCTGTGCATTTCCTGCAATGAAATACTAGACTTTATTTTAATCTTCATTTTTTTGTGATGGCCCCCATATTATGTGCATCAATATCCCTCTGCCTGCCTTTCCATCACCAGTTTGTAATGACAGACTCAGGACTAGAGCTGATATCTTAACACAATCCTGCCTCATTTTCTTTGTTCACAACAAAAACATTGAGATCACTGGGCATGATTCTTACTTCAGTTACACTACCTTAAAACAGTGGAGCTTTTATCTTTTTTTGTTTATCAAAACCTATTCTTGCTCTTTCTCCTTCTACCTTTGCTGCCTTTTTTACCAACCTCTTTTACTTTTTGTCACTGCAAGTTCTTTGCTATGGTCACTAACACCATATTTGAACCTGTGACAGCTTGCATTTTGTGCCTTCAAAATAATTGAATTTATACTGTCAATTTTATACTGTAAATGCTCTCTGAATTTAAGTTTGCACCACCTCCAGAAGGAGCTTTTTACATGGTAGTAAAGAAGTTTCAGAAGTGCAAAGACAGCATAGTGAAAGCCAGGAAGCATTCTATAATAGAGCCTGGACTGAAAAAATAATGATTCTTTACTCTTAGCTGTAATCTTTATAACAAAACACCAAAGAAAATGAAGCACAAGGAACAGCCTTCCAGTGTTCATTGGATGGCTGCTTGTGAAAGTTAAAAAATTCAGAGTACTCTGGGCATATCTGAAGTTTTCCTCTCCAAAAGCCATATCAAAACACAGTGGTATGAAGGGGACCTGAAACCCCTGGTGAAAGAAATTGCTTTGGCAGGAGTGTGCTGGAATATGGCCATACATGTTTACTTCCATACATGGGGAGCCTTCTGTGTGGAGCTTGTGGCAGGACCGAGGATGTTGAGCTGAGAGTGGAGTGGAAAGCTGTGACAGAGCCTGGGTGTGACCTCTCTGTGGTTGATCTGTTCATCCCCAGCCTGGACTGGTACCGGGGTTTGCCTCACCCCAGGTGCAGCACCTGGCACTTGGCTTTGTTGAACACCATGAGCTTCCCATGGTGCCACTGATCAGGATTGTCCCAGTCCCTCTGGATGGCATCCTGGTTCTCAAACTTGTCAGCTGCACTCCATGAAAATGGGGAGCCTCATTGCTGCCTGTGACTGTGTGAACTATGGCTTCTCTCTCCTGTTTGACTTCATAAAATGTGTTGCCATCTTTTACATTTGGATCAGGAATTTAAAGTGCAGTTAGTAGATATGGAAAAATGGAAGGTATCTCTGGTTGGTGTTCCAGGTATGGCTCTCGCTTTGCTGAAAGGAATGAGCTGTGGAAACTTCATCCCTTTTGCTTTTTCAGGTGGGTCTTAACTTTTCCAAGCAGCTGTCTGCAATATGTGTGGCCCCATATCTCATGAGAGGCATTTTTGATACCCTCTGAAGTTACGGTTTCAAAAAATGTTATTGAAAAAACGTCCCTCCTAAGAATATTTTTTCTTCGAATAGTTATAAAAAGGGAAACCCGTGCCCCGAGTTTGAAATCCACATGTTACTTTCCATGTGGTTCACACATGTGTAACATAGGCATGTTTTTATGAATCGTTTGTATATTCCTCAGCCAGACTCCTGTGTTTAAACAAATGTGGAAACAACACAATACAGCTGTACAAGGAATTTTTTTGTTCATAAGTAGGATCTATAGATTTTTAAAGCTACACTTTCAGCAATAAAGAAATTGTCCATGTTACTGGAATGTACTTCATATCTTGATAAAACCTTTCAGTCTTTTGGTCTGGAAAAAAAAAGACCTATGAACTTTATCATGATGCCGACTTAGCCTTGCAAGGGTTAGCAGTAGTCAGGGGTGAAGGTGCTATTCTACTAAGGTATCAAAACAGGCCTGTCTGCTTGGCAAGAAGGTTAGTTCTGATGTTGTTTCCAAAATTATTAACATCCTATTAAATGAACTGTTTCAGAACTTGGGATAGTTGAACAAAAAAATCCTGAAAAGTGAAATACAAAATAAATGGCCTTTATTGGCAGTTCCATTCAAACTTTTTTCCTATCCTTCTCTTTCCTTTTAGACCATGAAAGGAATAGCTTTGGATGGCTGCAAAAGCATATGAGAAAATGGCCTCACTTCTTGTACTGGATGATGTAAAATATTGCTTCCTGAATTACTGTACTCTGAATCATCCAAGAAGCAAATACCAAAAATCTGAACACATAACTGCTTGCCAAAATAAAGTGCTGAATTTGGACAGTGTGAATTTCAGGTGTCAGATGTCAGATGGTCTACAAGATAAATGGTCTACTGTCTGCTCCACTACTAATTTGATGAAAAGACAAGTCAAGTTCACATTCTATATTGCCAATATGAAGAAAATTAACTGCCTTTTGCTGGCACATCATTCAGTCTTATTGCTGCCTCTCAGACACAATGAAAAATGGTGTCTGCTCCCACTATGATTGCTTGGAAAAGAGTAATTTCTAATCCTCTCAAAGGGGTGCCACACACTACCTTCCCTACAGTGCCTCTGACTGTGCTGCTGACCCTGATGTTTCTTCTCTGCCTAATTAATGTATAAAGCAAGATACCCCTTTTCATCTTATTTTTCCGCTGGGAGGGTAGTACTGAACTTATTCTCCTGCGGGATCCTTCATGAAAGCTATTACAGAATATTGCACAGACATTGCTATTCTTGTTAAAGTGACATCCTAAATTTTCAAAAAAATAAAAGTATTTTTGCCACAGAGTATGAAGTCAACTGAAAATACAAATGCCGATGTGAGCCCAGTTAATGAGTTTCTATCACTAAATAAATTGGTAGTTATTCTAGGACTAAACATTCTTTTATTGAAAATTTTGTTTAACCAAGATGATCCTATACTCTATAGAAAGGACTCCTCTCACAAAATTGCTTACCAAGTCAGAAATAAAGCAACTGAAGCTAAAATTAGAATTTGCATTTACTTTCCACAAACTGAGCTTAAACAATAGTAAGCATTTGTGTCTGATGGATGTGTCTGATGCTTTTTCACCATGCAGCACACCCTACATTTCACCAAAATTATCAGTGACAGCTTTAGGAATGTGCAATTAACTGAAGGCATGAATAGGATGAATCCCATCCAATTGTGTGGAATTCAAATCTGCATTAAAATTATTCTAGAAAAAAATAATATGACTGGTTCAGTGGAAGAATTCTAGCCTTCATGTGAATAATGGATTTTTCCATTCCAAAGATGCCTTATGAAAAAGAAGGAATGAGAGGAAAAAGGAATGGAGAAAATTTTAAGACATCCAACAATTTTAAGATGTAGAAGCCCTCTTTAAGTTACTTAACCTCTTCTTTTACTCCACTTTAAAGGTTTAGGTCAGTTAAAAAAAAACCAAAAACAGAGGAAAAGCCAAAGCATGTGATTTTAGAAATGTTCTGATTAAGTGTTTTAACTTTTGTGGATAATTTTTGGGGTCTTTTGGATTTTTTTGCTGAGCTTCTGCCAAAGGTGATTGAGATTTTGTATTTCTTAGCCTGCATGTTTAGCCTGTGTTTTTATGTGTATTTATGCCATATAATTTTGTTTTTATCCAGTGTTATCAAGAGATGGAAAAATGCAATGTATCAATAGAGCAAAAAAGTGTATTGGCACTGGTACCAAATGAGAATAAAGGAGAGAACTCCTCAGTATTTGACCCAAAGCAATAAATTTTCTGACTTCTTGATAGGAACCTAGATCAGAAAGGGTAAAGAAGAAGTTTTACATTGCTTGACAGAATTATCTTCTAATACAGCTTATTTTTTTCTGATTCAGGGATGAGGCAGACAATGAGCTCAGTAAATGCAGACCCTGATGCAAACCCTGGCCTGCTGGGGCGGCCGCAGCAGCCGGAGCTGATCACTGCCTCTGGCCTGGGGTCTGTGTAAACACCAGCAGAGCAGCCTCGTGTACTTCTGGGGCTGGGACTGATTCCACAGCAAATGTAGTGAGAGACATCTTGCTGGATTGCTGGCAGGATGCACAGAGTCAATATTTGTAATAGCAATTAGTTCTGGAACTGAGACAAGTGACTTGATGCACAAGTTATGGCATTGTCCTTTAGCTCCTTCCTTTTTGAAGTAAATAGTTATGTTAATCTAATCTTGCACAAAGTCACTTTCTCACAGTTCTAAGTTTCTTTTACAAGGGAATTTGTCTAATTTACCAGCTGTTCAGAGGACAGCTTCTTCCTAACAAGTATTTCTGCTAAAGACAATCTAAACTAATAAAGACTAATTGTCAAAATTTAGTAGTAAGATTAGAAAATCATAACTTTGCTGTAGACTACCATTGAAGAATGCATTTTGTCAACCAGAACCAAACACTTTAATACTAGCTAGATATATTAGGAGCCAGCTTCATCCCTTTGGAAGCTTATTCTGAGGGTCCTACTTGGAGACGACGAAACCAGATGGAGGGAGTATCATCATTTACTCTGACCTCCAGCATAACTTAGATACAGGACTTTCATAAACTATGTCTCCTTCCAAAAAAGCATCTGATTTAGAAAACATTCTAGTTCTGGTTTAAAATGGCCTATGATGGGAATTCACTGTAACCTTATTAAGCTGTCCTACTGGCTAATCTGTCACTGTTCAGAATTTGTCTAGCTCCAGTGCTCAGACAGTTAAGCTCCTTATAATTTGATCTTTTGCAACTCTGAAGAATTACATTTTTGTTGCCAAGCAGATTGCCTTTTTATATTCTCCTTGACACAGAAATCTGTTGAGTTCCTGAATGTTCTGGTATAAAGCAAAATTTTCATTCCTTTGTTTCATTTCCCAAGTATTTTCTGCAATCTTTATGGCTCTTCTGTACTCTGTACAGAGTTGGGCACCAGCTCCCAAAGTAAATGTTTGGTGACTTTCCTTGTCCTGTTTATTAGTATCACATTTCTTCATCTAACCCTGAAATAAATGAACCCTTTCAGCTGTAGCACACCATCAGGGACACCTCCAGACCCCAAGCATTTCCAGAGCTACAACTTGCCAGATGTAGTCTGCTGTCTTGGCAGCGCTCACTTTGCATAGCTGGGTGTCCTGCACTTGGCCGTGCTGGAGCTCTGATTTATGGCTGAGCCTTTTCACACGGCAGCCCAGGTGACTCTGGGTCTGTGACTTGCTTTCCTGAGCGCTGCCTTCCTGTGGCATCCCAGCACTCTTGGGAAGTGAGCAGGCAGGGACACGGCTGCTTGAGTTCATTTCAGCTCTGTAGAGCTAGAACGGATTTTCCTTTTCTCATTTCTCTTTGCAGACCCATTCAGCTATCCAGCTTTGGGCTATTTCATAAGGTTGTATACATTTATCAGAGTGTGCATTTCTTATTCAAAATGTCATTAATGCTATTAACTCAAAATACCTTTCATAAGTCTTGCTGAAAGTACACTATTAATTTTATCAGCCAAATTTGTTGCTTCTTGTGTCTATCCTTAGAAGAGGATCTTAGACTCTGGCTTTTCATTTAACTAGCTGACATTAATTAAATACTTTTCCTTTGCTTCTCTGTCTGTAAAGTGCAATGTCAATTATTCAGACCCATTTCTGCTTTGCCTCTCTCACATTGTTTAAATATTTGCATAGAAGTGGCTCTGTCCATCTCCAAGTAATTTCTGGAAAGTTTCACTATTTCATGAAAATTGAGTGTTGTGCCGAAGAGAGTTCACTTACCCTTTCTGTTTTTAATTTTGTAGGAGGTTTTACTGATAAAAATTGTAACTTCTATTTATCACGTTTCTTGTTTATTTGTGTAAGGAGTATTATTTTGCTTTCATTAAATGATAACAGTTATAACAATCCCTGAGACAGCACTCTCTAAATATAACATTATTGAAATGCAGTTGCAGGCCAACAGTTTGTTTTACTCCCTTTATCTGTTCCTTTATTTCATAACTCCCCATCCACCACCCCACATAAGAGATTATCATCTCAAACCCCCATATCTTTTAGGATCAATTGCACCTTTCAAATGAAAATACTGCCTCTGTGGATTTCAGATGGAATTAATTAATCTTAAGTACATAGGTTCAAAATTATTTTCCAGACATACATGCTCTCTCTGGAAAAAAAACAAACAACACTGATAATTCTCAAATTCTGCCATGAGCTTCATCCCAGGCCTTCCACTGGAATAGGCAGCATAAATCTCATGCCTATTGACTTGGCCAGAAATTCATAGATCTCATAGATCTCTGTTTTGTTTTCTGTTCCAAATCTGTCAAAACAGGGAATCCCAGTAAAGACATTCCTGATGCAGCAATCCAGCTGCCATTTAGTGTCATGAGGTTTCTCTGTGGGTGCTTGAGGGCACCCTGGGTGAGATGGAGCCCCAGGGGCCTGTCAGCCTGCCGTGCCTGTGGTAACCTGTGTGACGGCCACGGGGTCTGCATGGACCCAGCTCTGCAGCTGTGGAACAAATCCAGATGTGTGGAACCCCTGGGAGCAGGGACTGCAGCGCCCAGGAGCCACTAAGCCCCTTGTTTGGGGTCTGTGGAGTCTTCAGCCCAAGGAGAAGTATTCCTCCCATTCTGCAAGAGCTATGATTGTATAAACATGCTGTAGGCTCTGGACAGGTTATTCAAGACGTAAATTCTCTTTCATGACTTATTTATACACTTTTGGTTTGGGCTGGTGATGATTTGGGTCAGAGTTCCGTGTGGTAACAACCAAAAGAAACTTAGATGGTGGTTGGGAAGTAGGATAGACCATCCATTTCTCTAGGTACCTTTGCTCTCAGATATTTGATAATAACAACTCTAGTACTCAGCAGGAATTCAGATTGCTTATCAATTTGCTGCAAAGAAACCAAGAAAAATAGAAATAAGAAAATAAGAAAAATGAACAATTCAATAAGCTGTAGATAAAACTCACAACTAGACTTCTTTCCAAATTGATTCCATGTGGTGAGTCAGATTCAGCTTGCCATTACATGAATATAAATCTGGAGTCACTCAGCTGATTTCACTGGGGTAACAGCATTGAAAACAGGCAGCAGAATTTGGCCCAATGAGTAGAGATACAGCTTATCCTATTGCTGTTGATGTTCTTGCAGTGCACCAATACAGTTGCAAATATTGAGCTCTGTCACCACATGTTAAATGTTCTAAAGCCCTTATTTTGCACTTGTTGGCTTCACAATGTTTGGGAGCCTGGAATACAAAGTCAAGGTGCTCCAGGAACCTGCTCTATTTCTTGCTATATAAGAACAATGTCTGTAATGAATTGAGGATAAATGCCTTTTGGAAAGTGAGTGTGGGAGCCAGTTGATAACAATCAGGAAAACAAGAAGAAATTCTAACCCCTAATTTTTCTCTATGCATGAGAACAAGTTTAACAACTTCCTTCTCCTTCTAAAGCCCAGCAGCCACATTCAAAAACCCAAATCGAATGCTTTTAATAGAAATCTCAGCATGGTTAAAAAAAAATTACCGAGTGTTCATTAACTGAATGTGCTAGGGTTCAGACAGACAGCTGAGTTATAGCAACTTAATAAGTTACTGCCTGGCAGCAGAACTGCAGGAACTGTTGGTTACTGGCCATATCTGTCTTAAGTCTGTCCCAGTTTTAAACTGATATAATGTAGATTAAAAGTTAGAGAGTTTCAGTTTTGGTTTTTCTGCCTCCAACTCCACCAGTTGTGAAGCATCAATATTACACTGCAGCTCATCAGTGGTAACCAAATAGATATCTCTGGTCCTTCTAGTGCCCAAAACATGGCAGCTTTATGAATTTGATACTGCATCAAACAAAGTGCTGATTGCTGAGCTATGACTCAGTTCCTTGCAGAGCTGGAATTAGCTACCAGAGCCTTGTATATTCCTCATGAGTCACATTCTGTGAATTTTTATTCACATAATTAATGTAATTATTTATTTATGCTGGAGACAGAGGTGTTTCAGAGTAGAAACCTATGTCCATGCTCTAGCCATGAGATCTATTGAACTTGTACCCTCCCTTTGTCAGCAAAGCTTTACACGAAGTGCTGTATCCATCACCAGTAGTTCCACACCAACAGTGGGAAGCTATCCAAATGATTGCTGGAAAATAGAAGATAATGCTACACAGAGGCTGCAGAATGGTGAAATCTGAAACATGTCAGAAGCTGCTGGTAAGTTTTTTACTCTCAGAAATAAAAAAGAAAGCAAGCTGGAAATCAAAAAGTGATCTGAAAAGGTAGCAGGCAGTCTCTCACCCTGAGGTTGAATGACAGCTGATGCCTTTCAATGCATGTTTTATTTCTTCAGCTTCTCCTTCTCATCCTGCCTCTAAGCTGAGGTTGTTCTTTGTTGTCCAGAGATCAAAGGGTGTACCATGTAGAGACACTGATTTCAGATAAAGGAACTTTAGAGAGTGTCTTTTCTCTTGCTCTGTAATTTTAACTAGCTCTAAACTGAGAAGTTTGTGTTCTGCTAAAATAGCTCATAGTGAAATTCAAATGCAATTGAAGAAACTGAATTTGCAGTATCTCTTTAGACACAACTCCTGATGCCATTAAAAGAGACCAGATGTCAAGCATTTTGTTTTATATTCTGAAACAAGGGGCAATAAAAGTTTCTATATGAATTTGCTCATTTCAACCTAATAGTGAATCACTGTGCAGAAATGCCCACATTTTTTAGAGATAAAATCATGACAAAGGAGGTATGGATGCTCTACAGAACCATGATAATACCAGGATGTCCAAGACAGTGTTGAGGGAAATGATCTCCAGATTCTCTGTCTTCATTGTTCTGGTCACAGACGAAGACTTGGCTTGACAGACACACAGGACTGAATTTTCCCACAGATTCCACCAGAAGGGAATGGGAGCTGTGTGCACTGGGGGTGAGGGACACAGGGGACAGGGGACAGAATTGCTCTTGTTGATTATTATATGTCACAGATTTGATTTTGATGGGGCTAAGAAGGTCAATTATACACTCATTGTTATTACTAAGAAAATTGCTGAAAAGGAAAGGTTTGGGTCTATACTTTATGCAAGAATGGGCTGCAGCTTTGCCTCTTAACATAGCTGCAGACCCTGTGAAGCTCTAAAGAAAGTTCTTCGTATAAAACATATGAACCCTTTATATGAAAGTTCTTCATATAAAACATTTGAACCCTTGCAGGAGATTGCTGCCATGCTTTGAGAGAATTCTTGCTTAAAGATTGCTCTGGACCAGATTCTAAATGAATTGACAGTGACATTCTGTCAGATGGTGCAAATCTGGTTCATCAGGGTTTTGCTGGGATACATGTTTCATTTTGCAAGTTTTCCAGAATTGCCAATATTTCATTTATATACTACAAAAAAAAAAAAAAAAGTTTGTGAAGTGAAATCACACAGCTCCACATTTGACAACTTTCCACGAATGTGCTGAAAACATAACATATATCTGGCCTGTCACACTGTGGTGGGTGATTCAGATTCTGTTTTTGTTTGGAGCCTTCCTTGATTTCCATCTGATACCAGGAATGTGCCACATACACTTCAGGTGGAACTTTACTGATACTGTATATTTCTGAAGCAGATCAAACAGAAATTAGACAACCTGGAAGTTTTGTAGGAAGAAATAAGCATTTCCAGAAAATGACGTTTTCCATCTGTTTAATTTATTTTTTTGTGGTGTATGGTCTTTTCCGTGGTTTTCTGGAGCTTGCCTGTAACACTGCTAAGAAAGTTGGTGTTTCAGATTTCCTGGGTTTCATGAAAACCTTTGTTTTGGCTTTGGTTTGAATGAGTTCATGCTCAGGAATTCTGCGCTGAGGGTTAGGGTTCAAACCCCAAGTCTCAAAGCAATTCTGTGCTAAAATGATTGAGCTTTAGGCTGTTTATTTGTTGGAGTCAGGGGACTTTTCACCCAAACTAGAGCCTTGCTGAGGGCTCAATAGAAATGTGACCCTAGATTTGCTAAAAAGCAGTTCATTTTTCTAGCTAGGTGTATAAATGAACAGCACAAGCATTTTTAAACACTTCTCACAGATAATTTTATCTCATTGCACATCACCAATGTATGAAAACATTTTTTCTGACTCATACAGAGCTTGAAAGGTTGGTCTGACAGTAGATCAAGAGTCAGTTTATGCATGTGGATACATATGTACATAAACTGGCCCATGCACTGACCTGACCAGCCAATGCAAGTTTGGATTTAAAAACCATAAAGTTGAATTTTCACAATGTCAGAGTTGTCCTGAAAGCACAGGTGTTATTCAGATAAAATGCTATGGTAACACAGCTGTAGGAATTCTACCCAAGATCTGGCTTGTGCCTCAGCATCTCAAAGGAGGATTTTTTTTGTCTGCCTGTTATTGTGTGGTGCCTCACAGAAAACAAATGGTCGGGCTGGGAGTCAAACAGAGGCTTCCTGTCCTGAGCTGCTGCCTTCCAACATTGCATCCACGCAGCCATCCTGTCCTCCTCCTCCTCCTCCTCTCTGCTGCTCAGCTAGGGAAGCCTGAAGTCTGAAACCTGAAACTCCTGGGCCAGCCATTTCTGCACAGCTCCCTTCCTTCACAATCCATCCATTTGGGGAAGGAATGAAAGCTCGCAGTCTGCCTCCTCCTCAAAACATTTCAAACTTTCACTTATCTTCACTTAGAATAACTTGCCTGACCGGAGCGGGAGTCCAAGCAGTCCTAATTTGTCCATTTGCCAGAACACTTTGTAGGCAGTCAGCCTCTTATCTTTTGTGTGAGGAGGGGGAAAAAAAATGACCTTACTGTGCTAGCAGGTCATGTCATAGGTCATCCTTTCATTCTCCTCACAATCAACTACATTTGCAATCAAAGAGACAGCACATTTTCCACTAGCAAAACGCTCCTTTCAAAAGCAATTGGAATGCTTAGTGCGTGCCACGCTTGTCCCCAGTCCATGAATTTTTAGGGGGAGAAGAGAATTAGAAAAACTAAAAGATACAGCGGATTTTAATCTCCCCATTTCACAGAGGGGTATAACACTATATTGCACAACAAGATGCTTTTTCCTAACAAACATTCAGTGATTTCCTCTTTTTTTTTTTTTTTTTTTTTTGTTTCACAATTGTCAGAGCCATCATGAAGAGTGGGGGTCAAGTTTGTTTGCTTTTTGTCTTGTAATTTAAGCATTCTGTCCTGTCAGGGTTCACTTTCCAGTGACCTCTGAATTCATGTAAAATTGCCCAAAAGAACCCAAATGCACACGAGTGTGGGAACTCACCTGTTTGCCATCTCCACCCAGGGCAGACCCACAGCTCAGTTTGCCATTGAGCCTGAGTGGAAAGGGTGAGTGTGCCTGTGCTGGCCGTGAAAGCTCGCAGGCTCTCAGAAAAGTACAAAGTTTTGGTTGTTAGCTTCAATACTGGCAATGAATCTGGGAGCAGCCATTTTTATGACCCCGAGTTTCTTAGAAGAGGAGAGGGTTTTGGTGCCTTTGGTTTTGTATGTTTGAGTGGAGACATGATGCAGCTGGTTTCTATAGAGCCAAGGAGATCCCTAGGTACTTTTGAAACATGAGGATGTGCTTTTGTTTCACAAAATACACCTGCATTACCTGACACTGAGAATAGAGCAAGACCAGAACCAGAAAAAGATGTGCCTCTAATTATTTTCTTATGGAATTTTTGTTTTTTTTTTTTTTTTTTTTTTTTTTGTTGTTGTTGTTTTTTTGTTTTGTTTTTTTTTCCTAGGTGAAGGTTTGCATCTTTTTATTCTGTAGTCTGTGGAATTGGATGATCAGTCTGTCTCTCTTGTATCTTTTCAGCTAGCATGAATAGAAAAACTGTATTTTTTCCTTTTCTTTTATTATCATTTGTTAATGAACTGACTGTATATTTAGAACATTTGGGTCTCTTTTAGTCAGTTTGTAAGCCTGCATATATGGTGAATGTATTAATGGAAAAATGGTAGAAGTAAACTAAGTAGTAAAATCCTCATATGTTAAACAGCTGTTTTAAATATGAATATAGTGTATATGTAGCATATAAAACCTTCAAAAGGAACTCCATGGAATGCTGGAATTCAGTGTTACTCCATTTAGTTTACAGTGTAGGTCTGCAGATATTATACAGAAGTTTTGAAGGAAACTAGGTAAGCACTGGATTTGGGGCAAATGATTTACAACAAAATATTTATTTGATTAACTTAGTTCCTATATATAAATGAACATTTTGCAAACATACTTATATTTTATAAAATTACTGATTTTCAAGTGCAGCCAGGCTCACTGAAGTCTGTGAATGACTCACACTGACTCCAACGAGCTGGGCCTTGAACCAGGGAGTGATCCAAGCTGTCACTAAAGGCATGAGGAGATGGACTGGCTCCTCAGTCAGTATATCTCAAACCCTATTTGTTTATAAACAATTTGATTATGGTTTAGTTCAGTGATTTTCAAATATTTTCCACTTCCTGTGCTCTAGCATTCATCTAGTTAAGGTAAGCACTCTGTGTTTAAGTCTGTGGACATTTTTTTCTTGCTTTCTTTGTTAGCTATCACAGCCTCACAGAGCAGGTAGGTTATAGACTTCTATGGCTCTGCAGATCACAATAGACTAAAAATACCCTTATTGTCATAGAATAGTCCACTATTTATGAGAAATGAGTAATCACTCAGTTACACAGACTTCACTTCGTGAATCCTCCCCAAATATTTCTTTGAAAGTACTCTTAGTCCAAATACTAGTGCAATTGCATATCCAGGATGCAGTAACAAAATATTTTCTTTCTGGGAAAGAAAGGAAAGAAAGAAAGAAGGAAAGAAAGAAGGAAAGAAAGAAGGAAGTGGCGGAAGGAAGCAAGGAAGTGGCGGAAGGAAGGAAGTAAGTGGCGGAAGGAAGTGGTGGAAGGAAGTGGCGGAAGGAAGTGGCGGAAGTGGCGGAAGTGGCGGAAGTGGCGGAAGTGGCGGAAGTGGCGGAAGTGGCGGAAGGAAGGAAGGAAGGAAGGAAGGAAGGAAGGAAGGAAGGAAGGAAGGAA